>NC_056747.1:501767225-502096581 GCF_019279795.1 Protopterus annectens | reverse complement strand
AGGGTTTGTCTTTTTCCTCCGTGAAAGTTCATGCTGCAGCCATTTCTGCTCACTATGATTGTGACCCTCCTTTATTTTCTCACCCTTTGTTTAAACAATTTCTTAGAGGGGCAAAAAACATAAGACCCCCACGTAGAGCTCCTACTCCTTCCTGGGATCTCAATTTTGTGTTGGAAAAGCTTACTTTACCTCCTTTTGAACCTGCAGCTATGTCTAAGTTGAAGTTTTTGTCTTGGAAGACTGCTTTTTTGTTGGCCATTACGTCTGCTAGGAGGGTATCTGAATTACAGGCTCTCATGGCAGTTGAACCCTTCCTGATATTCCATAAGGATAGGGTGTCCTTGCGTACTAACCCTACTTTTATGCCTAAAGTTATTTCTAATGTGGCCTTAAACCAGTCTATTCATTTGCCTACTTTTTATGCTGATCCCCAAAATAAAGGGGAAAAAGTTTTGCATTCTTTGGATGTTCACAGGCAGTTACGCTATTATTTGAGCAGAACTAAAGAGTTCAGGCAGACTCAACAGTTATTTATTTCTTTTGCTTTGGGTTCACAAGGGAAAGCTGTTTCAAAGCAAACTATTTCTAAGTGGATTGGCCATTGTATTGCTTTTTGTTATTCTCATCATGGAAAGGATGTTCCTGCTGGGATCAGACCTCATTCCACTAGGGCTGCTGCCACATCTACTGCCTTTTTAAGGGGGGTAGCTACTAAGGATATTTTGGAGGCAGCTACTTGGAGTTCAGTGCACACTTTTACTAAACATTACCATCTCCCTCTTTATTCCAAGTCTAGGGCTGGGTTTGCCACTGCAGTTTTACAGGGCATGTTAGCAGCTCCTAATGCTTTTAGTTTGCCAGCCTCCCTTTACCTTTGCTTTGGGATTCTACCCACAGGTTATGACTGCAGCAATGTGAGACGAAGAACATAGTACAGTTTTGTACCTACCATAAATGTAGATGTTCGAGGATCCACATTGCTGCAGTCCAATTTTCCCTCCCTCCTTCCCCCCTATAGTTTGGGGTTGCTGTGTTTCTTTTGGGATAATTATTATTTTCTCTATGTTGGTTGTTGGGTATTTTCTATTTTGGCTATGGCCTTTCCTTTTTAGGCCTTCTGACATCTGGGGCAAGAAAGACTGAGGATATGGCGTCGGTCATGCGCTTAAGTACTACTGCGTACTGACGTCAGCTCTGAGCGACCATGACCGACGCCAGCCTAACACTTTGGTATTCGTGCCGACCGAGGACAGCGGACTACCCACAGGTTATGACTGCAGCAATGTGGATCCTCGAACATCTACATTTATGGTAGGTACAAAATTGTACTTTTTATCACCTCATCCGAATATATGTTTCAAGCTTCTTCCATTTTTTTCTAGCCTTTTGTTATTTGACTTGATATGTTCCATTAATGCCTCATTTTTTTTAATCAACTCTGAGTACAGCTGACTTATTTTTTTCCTGTAGATTACTGGAAGTCGTACCTTCCATCAATGCTGGAGCTTACACTTTTTTAGCTGAAAAGCTGCAGAGTTCTTCCCAGTAAAATTTTTTTCCTCTCCTTTTGTGGTTGATTTTCTTTCAGCTTCTCTGAATTTCTTTTGTTCTGGCATCCAGGCAGTGCACTTGCTAGCCAGTTACTGAAATTTGCCTAAAAATATGAGTTCACTTGCTCTGTGTTCTGAGTTTCTGTTTAAACACTGAGAGAGCTGAAATTAAGCTGTTACTCAATGTGCATCTATCTTCGAAGTCAGCTGGATCTTCAGTCTTAGGATTTTACAGTCCACTATCACTTGGCTCTTCAGGTGGTTTACATCTCTTCAGAGCACAGTCCGGTGGCAGACTCTATAAGCAGTTCCAGGCCAAATCTTCATGAATGGATGGTTTACAGGGAGATGTTTCTGGACATTATACATCAGTGGGGTCCTCCTCAGGTAGATCTTTTCACCATCTCTCTGAACAGACAACTTTAGTTCTGTTCCAGAGTGCCAAGCCATCTGGCTTGGAAAGTGGACACCATGTTTCTCTTTTGGAAGAGGCTGTTTCTGTATGCCTTTCCCCCTCTTCCTGTACTGCTATTGCTCCTGCACAAGATCATGTAGGACACGTCCAAAATCTTGCTGATGACTCCCTTTTGGTTCTATTTCACCTAGCTAGGCATAATCATTACTAGTTACCTCATAGGATAGATCTTATCACAGAAGACAAGGGATTTCTAATTCACCCTGACTTGTCCACCCTTAAGCTGACACTTTCAGTGATATGGTTTTGATTCCTTTCTGGCACCAGTTTTCTGAGGATGTGCTTCAGGTTATGCAGGTGGTTAGAAAATCCACTACTTGAAAATCTTATGTGACTAAATGGAAGATATTTTCAATTTGATATCTGAAGCATGACCTGGACCCATTGTTTGTGGGTGTTCCTGTGGTCCTTCCTTATTTGTGTTAGTTCCTCAATTATGTTTTAGCATATTCATCTGTTAAAGTGCATCTGTCATCCATCTCTACCTATCTGCCTCTGAATCCACCTTTCGCTTCTAGTTTTGAAATCAAACAATTTTTGAAAGGTGTCCTTCACATCAGTCCTCCAACAAAGCCTATTCCTCCATCTTGGGACCTTAATTTTGCTCTTAAAAAATCAAATCAGAACCCTTTTTTCTGCCTGATTTATCTTCTTCCATACAACATTGTACTTGGAAGACTGCATTGTTGGTGACTCTTACTTTTGCTGAGCATGTCACTGGTCTTCATAAGTTCATGGCAGTTCCTCCTTTTTTCATTTTTTTTTGCCAGGATAGGGTGTCTGTTCATACTGATCCTTTTTTTCATACCAGTCCTTCTTTTATGCCCAAGATGGTTAATGATTTGTCCTTGAATAAGTCCAATCATCTTCCTTTTTTCCTATCTCTGCAGGCTACTAGTGAGAGAGTTCTTCACACCTTTAATTTACATAGACAGCTCAGATATTACTTGACAAGAAAAAGCATATCAGGTAATCTGAGCAACTTTTTTATTTCCTTTCATGTCAGGAAACTGTGTTTGGTGGTACTGAAGCAGGCCATCTCCTCCTGGATTTCTTTTTGCTATCCTTTCCATGGCAAGCAGCTTTCCTCTTCTGTTCATGCTCATTATACCAGGGCAGTGACCTCTTCTGGTGCTTTTCTCAAGGGTATGGATACTATATCCATCTTGGAAGCTGCTGCTTGATCTTCTGTTCACCCTTTTGCCAAACATTACAAGTTGGATGTCATTTCCAGGGCCAGGGTGGGTTTTTGACAGGGCCTTCTTCCATGGATTTGTGGAGGGCTCTTCTCTGCCTTCCTCCTGACATACCTTTTAGCAACTTTTGTACTCTCCCAATTGTAATGAATACTGCAACAGTAATAAGGAAGGACAAAGTACAGTTTTATAAGATCTTACCATAACAGTAGATGTCCTACTCCTCACTGTTGCAGTATTCAGTCCATTCCTCCTATCCCCTATTGCTTCTTCTTCCATCCTTTTTTCCTTCTTTTTCCCTTCCTGGGTATACATGTTGTTACATTCTCTGGAGTTGCTCTAGTTATTCTCGGGCACTTCAGTTATGAAGATTAGGTATTCATACATCCCATATGTACCTTAAGCTTTGCATATAGGGCATACATCTGACTTAAGACATCTAGGAAGTATAAAGACTTTGGTTTGCTGGTCAGATTTTAGGCTATTCTTGGCAGGATATCCCAAGAATAAAGAATACTGTTAGCAGTTCAAAGTAGGACATCTGCTGTTATGGTAAGATCTTACACAGCTGTACTTTCTCACAAAAAAGCAATAATTTCTGACAGAAAAGATAAGAATTGCTTTGCAAAAATTAATAAAGTGGAAGGTATTCCCTACCAGGGTACTTTTCTACCCAGCCTTGGAGAAGCAGTAGCCAACTGTTGACCCCTCTAAGCCCACAGAGAAGGGCACATTATGATTATAAGAAATTTCTGAAGTTTAGGTGCCCTAACCACTGACTTTATATCACTCTCCTCAAGTCATTAAGTAGTTAAGATGCATGGAAGGTACCTTTAAGTTTTTATTGTTTTATTTTTTTATTATTATTATTATTATTATTATTTGTCTTTGTTTACCAGGAAAGTCTGACTGGGTGTTCTAGTTCGTTATTTTAAATTCTGAGGTTAATGCAGGTTTAGAAATGACACAAGACACCAAGGCTCAAACTTAACAATTTATTTAAGCTATTACTAACAATTTATTCTAGGAAAATCTATCAATCACCTAATAAAAACATTAAACTAAGCTATTATGAACAATTTACCTAGGAAAATCTATCAATCAACTGATAAAACTATTAAATCATGTACTTACAAGCATATGCAAAAACAAAATCATCTTTGCCACTGATAGAGGGACTCCAGTCCTATTCAGTGCAGCTATCTGTTCAGTCAAGACAAGGTCGACACTGACAAAATGGCTGTATGCTCATTTCAGGCTTTTGCTTCAATCAAATCCGGATGATGAGTTCCATCCTATTACCAGCCTTTGAGCTTTTTACTGGTTTGAACAGGCCATAGGGACAACAGGTTTGGCTTATGACATCCAGGACATAAGTTTAATCATAAACTGATGGAATATTTTAGAAAATTGCAAATCATTGCCTAAGTTGTAAACAAGTCCTGTAATGTCTGGTTTTATACATTACTTCCCCTTTTCAAGTGGCAGTTGGCCCACAAACTTGTGATATAGTTCCTCATTGAAATCCCCCATATTCTGGTAAGCATCTTTTAAGCTGACAAAACAACTTCACAGGTTAACTGAAGTTCAGTTATACCAGTAATCAGTGTACAAGGCCTGCCTTTAAGCATATTTCTTTCAGATAATTCAGAAGCATTTATTTAATTTAGCAACATGTGATATTTAGCAGCATATCAAATCAATCTATAATCAAGCATACACAGCAGTATGAAGCTTGAGGCATATAACCAAAGCTAGGTAGACTGTGTGAATCCGTCACAGACCACCCCTTGCATCAAACAACGTACACTGTGTATTTCTAATGATAAGTAAAACTGACAACATCAATCTGCATTTTTTCATGACTTTACAGTAAATGCAGCAAGAACTCAAGCAAAATAACACTGAAATTATTGTTGTCAACAGCAAGGAATGTAAAAGCAAATTAAACCAAGAAGAAGCTTTAGGTGACCACATAAAAATATAATACCAATGCGAAACAGTTATATCTTGAATTTCATTTGCAATTTTTACAATGGTACCTTTATCGTTAATCATTTTAATCACTGTTTGATGCGCATCATATAATGTCTTATTCAGTAGTAGTAACACAGTTTGTCCTTCCTGTCTGATTTGTTGAAAGTCCGGGTGGACTAGAGATGGCCATCTGAAAGTATGTAATGGTTCTATGCTAGCATTAAATGTGATGTCCATCCATCTAGTCAATCTAATAAGTTAACCAGTACAAAAATCAATGAGTGCGTGAACATTACTCTTGCAATGTGCTCCACTGTCTGTTATTGTTCCATCTCTCCAAGCTAACTTGCAGGAGGATATTACACAGACTGTGGTGTCATTTAATTGATAAATGTCTGTACCATTTACTACATATCTGTGCCAAACACATTCTCCATTTCCATTATGTAGGCATGGATGAGGTTTCCTCTTTACCATCATGCATACCTACCCCTGGGGCCAGGTTTCACAGCCTGCTAAATCAATGGGCACATCGTTATAATCAATTAAATTAGATTCAATTTGAGGTACCAACCAATTATATCCAAATTGTAAAGGCAACGTAACAAATGGACAGACCTGTTTTGTCCCTTTCTTACTAGCAAGGTAGTCAAACATCAGTATGCAAGAATCATTCTCACATGTAAAATCTATTGGTTTTAACCAATCATATAGCTGTAATTCTCTTTGCCAATGGGCTGCCTTTTTTGTCCCCCAAACTTGGGTAAACTGCAAATATTGTTGATTAGCAGCCATCTGAGACAAAATACAAAAGATTTGATTTATTTCTTTAGTAAGGTTATTTAAAATCCATTCTGTATACATATTAGCATGATCAATCCATCTCCACATCACGGTTTGAGTTACAATACTGTCTACAGTTCTCTGGCCAAGTTCAGGATCATGATCAGCTAATAGTTTGAAAGCCATATTTAAGTCCTCACCTAAACGACTTAATTTACTTCGTAAAGTGTCAATATCTACACTATTTAGAAATCTGGTTCCTGTTCCAGCTGCACCTAAAGCAGTACCCATTACTCCTGTTACATCACGCTTATTCTTTTTATGTCTGTAATGCCTATATGTTAAATGTAGGGAATTAATTGGTCATAAGTTTGCAAGTTTACACTGTGGATGCCTAGTAGTTATATCTACTGCTGTCATGTTTATTACCATTTTAATGCATTGAATAATTCTAGCACTACTCACAGTTTTACATTCTCTCGTATATCTTACTACATGTCCCAAACCATCAAATATAGTTGAGCTATTGTCCATGACATATATCTCCAGATTTGGAGACAGGGTATCTGCTGTGTCATTTTCTCTCTGAAATTCAGCTATGCAGGAGGAATCCAATGGAGACTTGGCTAGAGGAAATCCTGGTATATTCAGTCTCTGGTATAAGCCTCCAGCAGGGTTGGAAGCACATTTTTCTGGATGCCTGTCACAGTTTAGTCTGCACACAATTGTGATATTTTCTGTTTCGGTGAGAGTCCAAGTTAGGACAGGTTTAGTGGTTACTGCATACAAATCGTCTCCTAGTTTCCAATAAAAGTCACAGTCCATTGTCAGATTTGCGACATCTTCTTCTTCAAACAAAGGAATAGGATCAAGGCAATCATATGGTCCATCTAGGTGTTTTCATTGGAAAGGGTTGGTGTCTTTCCAGACAGTGGCAGTAATCTATGGAGAGGAAAATACAATGGTTGTTTAGCAGAATCAAGCAACACTAATACAGTATCACCAGGCCCATCACAAATTACAGTTCCATGTTCATTTGGCTGATGGGGTGGGGGTCACTACTACCCTCATTCCTAGCCATTTGCTTGGGTTAGTATCACAGTCTTGTAATAGAGTAACAACATCTTAATGTATACAAATTTCTACTAAAGGCTGCCCTTTTTGAACAATTTTTGTTTTGTTATCCAAGTTGATAACTTTCACCGTCACCTCTTGTTCTGGCTCCCATAACATGAAAACTTCCCAACTCTCTCCCAACAGTTCTTTTTGCCCCCAGTGCCAATTTTCTGGGAGAAAAAGCTTCCAACCTGTCTCAACTAACGCAGTATCTTGTGCTGGTACTCTTTGCTCAGTCAATGCGCATAACCAGAATTGGGTTTGATCAACATTTGTTAACATAGGATATATGGCACTTGGATTCAGTTTTTCTAATTTTAGAATAGCAGTCTGACCGAATGTCATTCATATGCATTTGCAGAGGGGTACCCTGATGCTTTTGAGGTTTATTATTCAACTGACTTACGGATGACTCCAGTATCTTTGCCCAGTCTCTCAAAGTTTCATCATTTGTATTCTTATGAATTTGTTCTTTAAGAAGTCCATTGTACCTTTCAATCAAACCAGCAGCCTGTGGATGATATGGTTTATGTAGTACCCATCGAACTCTGTTTTCTTTTGCCCATTCTTGGACTTTTGCCCCTGTAAAGTGGCTACCTCAATCACTTTGGATTTCAATTGGAATCCCATATGTTACACAAAGGTTATGCAGTCCCCTCAGTGCTGCTTGTTGGTTTGCCTTTTTGCATGGGGACACCATCAGTGATCCTGAATAATTATACACCATAGTTAGGCAGTATTGCTGATTTTGATCCAGTGGCAAAGGACCAATAAAATCTACTTGCCAGATTTGTGCTGAATGACTGCCTCTATGAATATGTCCACATGCTTCTGGTTGCAATTATTTTTGTTTATTTCTTTGGCAAACTTTGTATTGTTTTATAACATCTGTAGTTACATCCTTATTTAGCTGCATACCATGTCTTCATGCCCATTCTATTGTTGAATCTCTTCCCAAATGTCCACTCTGATCTTGGGCCCATCTAGCCATACTGACATCTTCAATTTTTTCTTTAGCAATGCGTAGTGCGGCCATCTTATCTACCTGCTGATTATGCCTTCTTTCATCTGTCATAAGTGATGCATGACTATCCACATGTCCAACACTAATTTGGCACTGTTGTGCCTTCTCCAAATTTTCTGCCAATCTTCTGAGCCTCCCGACAGAGGTCTGCCATGAATTTTCCAGTCTTGTTGTTGCCAGGCAGGCAGCCAAGTTGTCAGTCCTTCATAGACTGCCCAGCTATCAATATAGATGTATGCTTTGTCTCCAGGTGATAAACTATCAATGACTAAAGCAACAGCTCACAACTCTGCTTAATTACTTGAACGAGCAGTTCCTTCATTGAACAAAACTGTCTCTGTTTGAGGGCAGTAAGCTACTGCAGTCCAAGTTCTGCCGCTCGACCCAATTTTTGCAGAGCCATCAGTAAACCATGCATGTTTCTGCTTTTCCATGTCTAAACTATCAAATGGTAATGCTTCAGTTATTGGTGATTTTGGAAGTTCATATTGCTGTTGTTCTGTTGTATCTTTCAAGATTACCAAATCAGCCAGCTGTTGTTGCACTCCAGGTACAATGTTGGCTCTCTGTTGTAAATACCATTTCCATTACTGCACAGTCGAAGATTGTACTATTAAGGCTTTCATCAGCGTATTATCTCGCAACCACCTTTGGATTGGGCAGCCAATTTTCACTGTCACTGTCTGTTGTTTAGTTAGACCTTCCACATGAATCAATGCTGTATAAACTGCCAGTACATGTTGCTCGAGGGGGCTATACCTAATCTGTGCTCTGGTTAGGGATTTAGCCCAAAATCCCAATGGTCTCTTCTTTCCATTGTCATTCTTCTGCCATAGCCCCCAGGACATAACATTATTGGCAACAGTCACTTCCAATATAAAGGGTTGCTGTGAATCAATCAGGCCCAGCCCCACACTCTGCTGTAGGGCTTTTTTTTCCTCCTCAAAGGCCATTTGCTGCTTGGGACCCTCCTGAAAGTCACAATTCTTCCTAGTCACATAGTGAATAGGTTGAAAAATTAGTCCAAGATGAGGTACAAATGCTCTCCAAAAGCCCATTGCTCCCAAAAAGGCCTGTGCCTGCTGTTTCGTTTTTGGGACTGCAATTTTCTGAATACTTTTTAGCGCTGCTGCAGGTATCTCTCTATGTTAAGTTGTCAATCTCGCCTTCATTCTTGCTTGATGGGTTCGGAGCCGATCCCTCGGCTCCGACTCGGCACTTGCTTTAGCTCGAGAACTCCTTTTACCAGCTCGAGGCAGCCCCATATCCCATGATGCAAGGCAGGAAGTTCCCAGATCTCGTTTGCCGCTTCGCTTGGGAGGTCTTCTCTTTACCAGCTCCTGGTAAGTTGTTCACATTTGTGATATTTAAGCCCCCTTTTTTAGTTAAAACTAATTTTTGATAGTTTAATTTTAATTTTAACCTTTTTCTGACAGAAATCCCTGTCTCTTTTAATTTTTAGTCAGTCAATTTTACCTATCCCTTCCCCCCCCCCTGTTAGGGTGTGTGTGTTGGTGTTTTTTACTAAATACCTCTTGGTATTAGTTTAATTTAATTTGACTGGTGTGTGTGTCTGTTGTGTTTTAGGCACCATGTCTAAGGAGAGGGTTTCAGGTTTTAAGAAGTGTGACTCGTGCTGTCAGAAGATGTCTCTGACAGACGGTCACACTTCTTGCCTGTACTGTTTGGGCCCTCTTCACCTGCAGGACTCCTGTGCTATTTGTCACTCCTTCAGCCAGAGAGTCCTGCAGGAGAGATGCAATAAGTTGATTCTCAGGGGTCTTCTTAAGCCGGAGGGCTCTCCGGCTAAGTCGGCACAAAATCAACCAAAACTGCCAAGGCCCAGGCTTCTGTTTCTAAGCCTGCGGCCTCGGCTCCGACTCGTATAGAGTCGAGATCGGCTCTGGCTGGAGCCGATTCTGGATCCACAAAGCTTTCGGCGCCGATGGCTATCGGTGCCGAATCTGCTTTGACCACTGTGGTGTCGGCTCCGATCGGCTCCGACACCCACATGGCACGGGCATCGGTGTCGGCTCCGATCGGCTCTGACACCCATGTGGCACAGGCATCGGTGTCAGCTCCGATCGGCTCCGACACCGTTACCTTGGTAGCTGTATCGGCTCCGGCTGGAGCCGATACATCGAACGTTCTGCCGGCTCCGAGAAATCGGTGCCGACAGGATCAGTAATATCGGCTCCGATGGCCCATTCCAGGAAGAGGTCGAGGTCTCCTTCCTTGGAGCCGATACTTTCGGCTCGGCTTTGCCTCTTCTATCGGAGCGGAGCCATCGGAGCCGATCTTCAAGGTCATCCAGGTTGTCAGATCATGACCTAGAGAGTGGTCAGTAGATTGCTCAAGTCACAGGTACTGGCCCAAATGCTACACAGTCCGTCTCAGCAGGCGACTGTTGGTCCACACCCGTTACTGTTCCTCCTTCGACTCTACCCCAGAGTTTGGAGTTGGAGTCTTGAGCATAGTTACTGCTACGGCTGGAGGCGGATACCTCCTTCTGTCCCTTCAGCCCCTACTCTTATCTCCTCTTCCTTAGAGGGATTCGGTGGTCGGGCTTCCATGGTCTCCTCCGAGGGTGAGTGGCATCGGACCCTTGTCCGAGCCGCTCTTCCCTTGGAGCCTCGCCTTGGTGAGCTCGGCTCCGACATCTGCCTCGGAGACTTCCTTTCGGTGGCCCCTGGGTTCCTAGCTCTTGGGCGGGTTCTCTCGGACCTGCCTGGGAGGGAGCATTCGAGGTGATGAAGAGTGTACTGGCCACTGGTATCAGTCAGCAGTCTCTTCCCGTAGCTCCTCCCTCTATTGTACCTGTTGACATCTCTGCCACTTCTCTTGCTACAGGACCCAGAGATCCTCCGCCACAGGTTTCCCCATTGGGAATTTCCCCTCTTCCGAGGATTCTCCTGATGTTTGGGAGATCCTCCTAGGAAGAGGACTTGTAAGAGGAAGCATGTAGACTCCCTGAGTCTGACACTTCGGATACTAACTTTGATAAGTCAGAGGGATCCCCTAGATCCCCTCTGAGGATGTCTCCTTCTCAGACATCCTAGAACTTCTGAAACAGAGGGAAACTGGCCCACCAACAATCCCTCTGAGGATGAGTCAGTATACCTAGAGGCGTTTGGATCTCGGCCCTCCACCTCCTGGGTGTCTCCGCCTTCGACCCCTTATGCAGGTTATTGCACGAAGGCGTGGACAGCTCCTGACTCTGTAGAGCCAGTCCCTAGGAGGCCTTCTAAATTTATCACTGCCCCTAGTGACAAACAATTCCTTACCAAAGGTGTCCCTGCTGATGCCATGGTGGTGGCTGCGGCCACCAAAAGGAACTTGCAGATCCTTCCGTGCCGTCCATCCTCCTAATAAGGACTCTAGGACCATGGATAGGTACGGCAAGTGGATGTTTTCCTCAGCGACCTTTGCTATGCGTTCGCTGAATTATCTTTGTCACTTCACCAGACTCCAGAGAGATATCCTGAAGGAGCTGGGAGAAGTAGTTCAGGATCCTACAGCTGCAGGGGCCCAAGAAAAGATTGCTTCGCAGCTAGGAACCCTCAATTCCATTGCTAACTCCTCCATGCGGCTAATATCTTATGCTGCGGATGGAGCGAGTAGAGCCGCAGGCACAGGTGTGGCTCTTAGACGCCAAGCCTGGATGCGGCTATGTGATTTTGCGGATCCCTTTAAGGAGTCCTTCACAAATTCTCCCTTTGATGGGTCAGCTTTGTTTGGCCCTCAGGTGAAGGAGACCTTGACCAGGTGTGAGCAGGACGGCAAGACTCTTTCTGCTCTTGGAGTCTGCTTTTCCACCCCTTCTAGGCCTTATCCCAAAGGACAGAAGGGTGGGAAGATGTGGTTCCGTAAATCCCAAGGAGTCACGCCGGATTCACGTGGTCAGTTTACCCCTAGAGGCAGAGGGGTAACAACAACAGGCGCCACTCTAGAGGCAGAGGGGTCCGAAGAACCAGGGCAACAGGGAGTCTCTTCCTGAGAAGCCCTTTCAGCATCCCTGAGGTGTTGCCCGGCTGTCCCTCCTTGGAGGCAGTCGGGAAGATTATCACTGTACCCAGAAGCCTGGCATTCCCTCACTCAAGACAGATGGGTACAGTCGATCATATCCAAGGGTTACATAATTCCTTTCGAGGAAAGTCCCTTCCCTCAAGTTCCCTTCCAGATGTACCACCGGTCTAAGGGACATTGCAGAGTTAGAAATCGCAAAACTACTGCAAAAAGAGCCATTCAGCCAGTTACAATAGACCATTCAGAGCCGGAATCTACTCAAGGTTCTTTTTGGTCCCCAAAAGGCGGAGACTGGAGACCAATATTGGATCTCAGCAGACTCAACAAGTCTGTGAGGAAGACAAGATTCGAATGGTCATTCTTCAGTCAATTCTGCCCTTCTTACAGAAGGACAACTGGATGTGCTCAATAGATCTTCAGGATGCGTACTATCACATCAAAATTCACAGGCGCTCCAGGAGATTTCTCCGCTTTCGGCTGGGGTCCAGTCATTCTCAGTTCAGAGCCCTGCCCTTTGGTCTCACTACAGCCCCAGAGTGTTCACCAAATGCATGGCAGTGGTCACGGCTCACCTGAGGCGTCAAGGATTCCAGGTGTTTCCGTATCTCGACGACTGGCTCCTGTCAGCCACCACCAGGCATCAGCTTATACAAGCCAGGGATTACACAATAGACCTTTGTTCTCATTTGGGCATCTCAGTCAACTTCGAAAAGTCATCCTTATCGCCCTGCCAGTCTATTACCTTCATAGGCGCAAACTTAAACACTGTTCGGATGTCAGCTACCCTTACAGAACAAAGAGTTTCAGACATTCAGACTCATGTCAGGATCATTCTGGCCAGCAAGAAGGTACAGGCCAGAATGGTTCTAAAGGTATTAGGTCTCATGGCTGCGGCCATTACTCTTCTTCTGCTGGCTCGATGCTACATGCGCCACCATCAGTGGATGGTGTTCACACAGTGGTCATACCAGCAACTCCCAATCGTCACCAGATTCTGGTGACACAAACATCAAAGAACATCTTGCTTGGTGGATCACATCGTCTCAGGTTCACCAAGGCAGGTGCTTTGTACCTCCGTCCCCGATAGCCACTGTCACCACGGATGCCTCCCTGATCGGGTGGGGGTCATTATCAGGGCAGGATGGTTCATGGGGCGTGGCAACCGTTCGAGTACCATCTGCACATAAATGTCCTGGAGATGAGAGCAGTGCTTTTAACGTTGCAAGCCCTCAACGACTTTCTTCCCGTAGGGACAATTGCAGTCCTCACAGACAACATGTCTGTAGTTTGGTATATCAACAAACAGGGCGGAACCAAGTCCTACCCCTTGTGTCGAGAAGCGCTCAGACTATGGCAATGGGCGATCTCCTCTCATCGGTTTCTGGTAGCAACGCATATCCCTGGGAAAACCAACATTATAGCGGACAGATTGAGCAGAGCTATTCTCATGCCTCACGAGTGGTCTCTCAAGCAATCCATAGCGGAAGAGATTTTTCTGGAATGGGGTCGTCCATGTTGCGATCTTTTGCTACTCCCCAAAACAGCAAATGTCCAGACTTCTTCAGCCTCTTCCCTCTATCAGGCCATCCCCAGAGACGCTCTGACCCAGGTTTGGCCCCAGGGACTTCTTTATGCTTTCCTCCATTTCCTCTGATCCCTCAGGTGATCCAGAAAGCTACCGTTTGAGAGCCAAATTGATTCTCATTGCCTTACTGGCCTCGACAAGTTTGGTTCCCGTTCCTCCATCGTCACCTTTTGGTGCAGCCGTGGCATCTGGACCCAGTGCCAGATCTACTGATTCACCAATCCGGTCAGCTGCACCGGTCAATCCCTTCTCTCAACCTCACAGCATGGTTGCTCCACTTCCTTCCTTAGCCAGGCTTCCTTTGATCTCTAACCCAGTTAGAGATATCATAGTAACTTCACTAAAATCCTCTACCAGGAGGATTTACACAAGCAAATGGAACGTTTCTCTTATTGGGCTAAGGCCCAAAATATTGATCCTTTACTGCCCCTGTCCAGGCAGTTCTGGACTTCTTAGCAGAGATTTTTCATGCAGGCTCCTCTTCTTCAACAGTCAGAGTTCAGTTGGCTGCTATTTCTAATTTTCATGTCGGGATAGCAGATCATAATATTATGTCCCATAGGCTCTGCAGGGCCTTCTTGAAAGGAATTTTCCTACTAAAGCCTCCAATCAGGAATCCTCCTCCTCAGTGGGATCTAAATTTAGTGCTGACATCCTTGATACTTCCCCTTGAGCCAGCTGTTTCTTGTTCCTGAAATATCTTTCTTGGAAAACGTTATTCCTAGTGGCTATTACATCTGCCAGGAGGGTGTCTGAACTTCATGCTCTTTCAGTTCGACCCCCCTATTTGATTTTTCATAAAGACAGAGTATCCTTGAGAACTAATCCATCCTTTTTACCTAAAGTCGCTTCAAAAACAATCTGAATCAATCCATTGATCTCCCTGTATTTTTTCCTAACTATTCAGATAGAGCTGAACAAAAGCTACATTATCTTGACGTTCACCGTCAGCTCAGATATTATTTGGACAGAACAAAAAAATTTAGAAAATCTGATCAACTTTTTGTTTCCTATGCGGATAATAAAAAGGCCTACCTGTTTCTAAAGTGACTTTGTCCAGATGGCTTTCTTCGGTCATCACTGAAATTTATACGATCAGGGAAAACAGCTGTGCTCAAAACCTAAAGCACATTCAACTAGGAGTTTAGCTACTTCTACAGCTTTTCAAGCTAGACTACCTTTGGACACTATTTGTGCAGCGGCCACTTGGGCCACTCCTCACACTTTTGTTTCCCATTACAAATTGGACTTGGCCTCCAGGGACAGAGCCAGTTTTGGCTCTACAGTCCTCAAGAGTTTGTTCCATTGAGCCACCCAGGATAGAGGTGCTAGGGACGCGGTCCCATCAAGCAAGAATGAAGGCGAGATTGACAACTTAACATTAAGAAGTTATGTACCTACCATAACGTTCCATGTTAGTTTCGTCTCTTGCCTTCTTTCTTGCGACCCTCCCTCCTTCCCCCTGGCCTGGACAGACCTTGTATAAGAAACTATTATGCTAAAGACCATTCAGACCTGGTCCTTTTTCCATCTGTAAGTTTCTTCTTCCTTTGGGAAGTATTTTATGCTTGGTGTTATTGCCCTTTTGTCAACAAACGAGATCTGGGTACTTCCTGCCTTGCATCATGGGATATGGGGCTGCCTCGAGCTGGTAAAAGGAGTTCTCGAGCTAAAGCAAGTGCCGAGTCGGAGCCGAGGGATCGGCTCCGAACCCATCAAGCAAGAAAGAAGGCGAGAGAAGACAACTAACATGGAACGTTATGGTAGGTACATAACTTCTTATTTTGCTCCATTCCATATCATATCCAGAAATTTTACTGATGTCCCTTGTTGTGTTTTGTTCTCATTTATGGCCCACCCTCTATTTTGAAGGTGTTGAATCACAGTTTTTAATTTAATGTCTACATTTGGTTTCTCTCCGGTAATCATTATATCATCAATGTAATGGAATACAGTCACTTTGTCTAGCTGTAATTTAGCTAAGTCTATGGCCACCAGCCCAAGGCACAATGTAGGGATGTGCAGATATCCTTTTGGGAGCACCTGGAAGGTATACTGTCTCCCTTCCCACTTAAAGGCAAATTGGGCCCTGCTTTCTTCTGCTATAGGGATGAAGAAGAAGGCTTTTGCTAAATCCAAGACTGTATGATATGGCCCAGCAGATGAAGACAGTCTTTCAACAATTGTAACAATGTCTGGGACAGCTGCAGTTAAGGGTGGAGCCACCTTGTTCAAACCCCGATAATCCACTGTCATGCGCCAGGACCCATCAGGTTTCTTGACTGGCCACACCGGGCTATTGAATGGACTCATAGTTGGTTCCAGTATGTGAACTCGGAGTAGTTCCATGATTGTTTCAGTAATTTCCATGTGCCCACCTGGAATACGATACTGTTTGATGTTTGTTATTATTTTTGGTGTGGGAATATGGAGTGGTTCCCACTTAGTATTGCCTCGAACAACAGCCTTGACTGCATTGACTGAACAGTGCCGCACTCCAAAACTGAATGGCCCTGCAGTGGTCTCCAAAGTTCTCTCTTTTAATACATCTATCCCCACAATGTGTTCAGGTACGGGAGCTATCACTGCTGCAATAAAAACAGGAATACCATCCCCAAAGGCTGTCTTTACTTTTGTTTTGATACACAATGTTTTTACCCCCCCCCCCCCCATAGCCATCAATTTCCACAGATTGTTCATGACACTTATGGGAGTTGCCTGCAAAAATAGTTATCTCTGATTCTGTGTCCACCAAAGCCATTACATGTTGTGGCTCTCCCCGCAAGAAAATGGCAAGAGGTACATAGGGGCGTCGGTCCCCTGGTGTAATGGCTCTCACTGTGTCTCTGTCTACTGGGGACCTGCCTACTAGTCAATTTGTCTCTGTTTTCTCAGTCAGGGTTTTCCATTCTTTCTCCCCACAATTTCTTTCATCAATGAATTCTCCCATTTGCCATTGTGCTAACTCGTCATCAGTAGGGATGTCAGGGTACAAGGGATTCCACCCTGTCTTCCCCTGAGTGGCACTTCTGGTTGGACTTTTTGCAGGGGTCTGTTGTTTGCCTGAAGAGTCTGATCCCTTCCCCTTCTGTTTCTGTTTCCATTTTGTATAATACTCTTCAGTGGCTATTCCATCTATTTCTGCAGCTTCTACTCCACACATTAACAGATCCAAGAACATTTGCTTTCTTGTAATCTTTTCACCAGATTTATTTTTTGATTTGTCTGTATTTGCCTTTCTAGCTTTCCTCTGCTCTTTCTTTTCTACCATTTCTGCCATTTGATTTAAAGTAGTCATCACATCCCATACCTGTTGGCCTACACAACCTGCCAATGCAGCCATAAGCTGTCCTTTCCACCACTGTGGTGCATTTTTAATTAGCTTGTTTCTCATATTACTGGTCATTAGTTGTGCATCCAGTCCTTTGGGAATATGCAGTGCCCCATTTACTAATTCTAGTGAGTAAATAGTTGCTAACATGGCCATTTCCCTCAGCTGCTGAATTGCTTCAGCTATTGTTTTCCAGGGTGTATGCTCATCTGCCACTGCCGTGGCATCTGGCCAAGTAGTCAGGAAAGCTGAGGCTAGCAATACTACCAATGTATTAATTTGAGTGTCCTCATGGTTTACATTATGCACTATCTGCTTTAACTGTGGGTGGAATACTAAGCAGGAGCACTGATGCATCTCATCAGCATTTAATGACACTGCCTCTCCCCCTGTATCCCAAACTCGGAGAAATCAAGCTGAAATAGTTTCTCCAGGTCTTTGCTTATAAGTCTGAATTATATTCAATAACTCTGTCTGGGTATAACTCCGCACCTCCACCCATTGCTGTGGTGGCCCCCCAGCATGTATAGCATTCTTCTCTGCAACTGGGCATGCTTCCATTGATGGGGAATTTACTACTTCAAAATCATTATCTCCCTCATCAGAAGAAAGGAGATCACCCTCCCATTCTTCAAGGTTAAATTCTGCTTTATACACCAAGGCACGCACCCTAGGCGTAGAAGGCAGATGACGTGAGCCTTTTCCCCTCCATTGCCTACACTGCTGGATCACCCGTGTAGCAAGAATCACTGAGTTGGATTTCCAATGCTCTGCTTCCTCTCCTACCTTGGCAAGCACCACATTTTCCTTCTCCAAAGCATCCCTATCCAGTTGGTGCATATGTGCATGTTCTTTACATTGTTCTTCTAATTCAAGAACTTTCTCTTTTAAGTTTTCTACATCTTTGTCTAATTCCTGTATTGCTTCAAAGAACAGCCATCCGGCTGCTCCTACTCCTTGTTTCACCTTTTTTCCCTTATCATCCAACTTCAAACCTGATAGGCCCTTGCTAACTCATCAGGGTCATACCTCCCAACTGTACTGAATAACTCGTTTTTTACTGAGTTTTGGGGTCCAAATACAGGGGTGCCACGATTCCCAAGTGGCACCCCTCTATTTCTGACTTTTTCCCAACTTTAGCTTTTATTTTATTTTTAATTTTTCCTCGTTTTTTTTTTTATTTTGCGCTGACATCATCACGCGCGCGATGACGTCAGTTCCATCAGGGCTACCAGCCTGTCGGAATTGAGCTCAAGGGCTCCAATTGCACATTTCCAGCTGGCATTCATTCCAAGTGATCTGCGAGTGCGAGCGGGTTATTCAAAAGTTTAGCTTGGATTCTGATCTGCAAGTGCGAATGGGTCACATTTTAGCTTTGGCATCTGAGCTTGGATTCTGTTTTTAGCTTTGGATGCTCCTAATCTGCGACTGCAAGCAGGTTATTTCGTTTTAGCTTTGGATTCTGCGAGTGTTTTTTTTTTTAGTTTTGGATTCTTTGGCTCTACCTGCACTTGCGAGCGGCAGCATATGATTCTGGTAGGAAACAGAATATTATTCTGTGGTGTGTACGTGTGTGTGTGTGTGTGTGTGTGTGTGTGTGTGTGTGTGTGTGTGTGCGTGTGTGTGTTTTGTTTTCTTTGTTAGCACAGTGTTACATGTTTTTTTGTAAGCATACCATTTTATGGACATGCATGGAGATCTTATTCCTCAGATCATCGTCTGATGCCTTTCATTCAGGAATGTAATGGCTACGGCATAGTATAAATGTTTACACTTTCTGAATTACTTCAAATGGACTCTGAATGGACGAGGAGGTCATGAGCAAGAATTTAATCAGGGGGGCAGTGATGATTAATGTGACAGGCTGTCTTCAATAAGGCTGTACAAAGAACATTAAGCTTAAGTCTCGATTATCTGATGGGACATGATCTATGTGAATATTTACACTTCTAACAAGGTTAAGGTATGTGTGCTATTTAACATTTCAAAGGTTATACATGTACAATATTACAGGGCATAATATCCTAGATGCATGATGAGTTTGAATGTTGAGGTATCCTCAACCTCTTTCTGAGCCTACTTTAAATGCAGCAACAGCAATACCTTACACATTATGAGTATTGCTAATGGTACAAATCAATTATTAATCCTACAGTTGGATGACCATGTATGGGGAAAAATGGTAGTGTGGCACCTACTGGATTTAGATATTATGCCATGGAACGTGGGAGGACTGAATTCAGGGCATAAACTGGTTGCTAGCATAAGAAATTTTAAACAAGAAAATGCACATGTAGCTTTTCTCCAGGAGGCAAAATGAAAGAAGCATAATTCTGGTAATTTAAGTAAACAATGAAATAGCTGGGTAGCTGCCATGAGACAGACTTGGCTAAAAGGGGAGTGGCTACCTTACTTGTTAGAAACATTACATGGCTTCAGGAGATCATGAAATCAGACACAGCAGGTAGACAGATGATAGCTAGGTGGGTTAAGGTAAATGGTAGATTGCTTTTATATAAATGGAAATGTGCCTGTCACAAGTGATCAATCAATAAAGGTGTTTTAAAAAAAATTAAATGGTAACCCCCTCTTCTCAAGTAATTTTCATATCTCCACATATAACGACAGCACATCCCTTTATAATTTCTATGAATCTTTGTTAGAAATGGGGTTAACATTGTTACCTCTTACATTAGTGGGTGATTTTACTGTAGCTCTGGACCCCATTCTGGATAGGATAAAGTTTGTGTACCTAATAATACAAGGGCACTGCAGGAGATAAAATCTGACCTCAAGTTTATGTGATTCTTTGCAGGTTTTTCACACTACTGCAGCAGACTTCACTTATTTTGCTCCCTCATTAATGTAATCAGCAGTCTAGACTGTATTTTTGCAAGTATTTATTTGACATCATCACTAGTACAGACCTATGTGACTCCTGCTCTTTCTGATCATAGATATGTAATGCTGGAAACTAAGGACATGGGTTTGCTTTTCCCACCCTTGCAGGATACTGGACCATATTCGTTTGGCAAGAAAGGATACCACAGACAAGTTAAGGGAGGCTACAAAAGTATTTTGGAGGAAACATAAGGTTTGACTGAACACCATTTTTACAAAGTTGGAGTTATTTAAACATTACATAAAATATATTGGGAATTTAAATAGGAGACAAATAAAAAAAATACTGAAAGGGAAATTAAAGTTTATGGGGCACAGTTAGTGCAGTTACACTTACTTGCAAACAAACAAAGGTTATGGATGGGAATTTATTAGGACAAATTGAAATTCTGAAACAAAAATGTAAAGGGTATGCAAGTTAACTCTTTTCAGGACAATTTTGAGAGATCTGAAACTTTCCATTGAGCCAAATGTACTTCCTCTGCTACGGTATTAGTATATAGACTGGGAGAAAAGAGAAAAAAACAAAAATCTATTGCCAGCATACAATATGCTCATAGTAATACTCTGAATGCTCCTGCTTGCCAATTGTTTTAGGTAAGTGCCTACAGACACTAAAAAACCCTGTTTACGTGAAAATGAATTATTTCTAAGGCTACTGCAGCTACCTGTAGTACAGGATGATGAAAGGAGAAGACCAGGTACACCTATATAGTTTCAAGTGGTTCAGGAAGTCATAATATATTTAAGACTGCCCTAATAATGGCACACAGATATAGTCAGCAATAAAAGCATGGACTGTTGGAGTTTGCAGCCGGGACTTCCTATTTCATATGCACAACTGAACAAAACAAGAGTGCATGTATTATCAACAAAGCCGTTTCCCATTGTTTGAACTATGCACACATTAGTGTTTATAGTAAACGGGGCAAAATAGACAGGTAATGGGACATTGGAATGGCTGCACTGGGACTCTGGTGCCATAGTTTGGTTGTCTGTTCTTCAGTTTGTGTTTGAAAGTTGGTATCCCACAATTCCATTGCAGTGGGTGGGGTTACATAATTATGTATGCAAGTTTGATGTTAATCAGCGTACAGATTTGTACCTATTTTTCATGGGCCTTGTCCAGATTTGTGATGTTTCCAGGTTCAGAGGTATGACCAGGGACTGTCTTAGGTTTTGCTTGTGAGGATTTTGGGGAAGGTGGAGGTGAAACCTGACTTAATAACTTAGCAAAAGGGTCCCATTTCCCAAACAATGCTGGCATCCCAGTATTCACACCTCCCCTTATTTATTCTTTCTTCAACATCCTTTTTACCTATACCTATATGTTTTAAAGGAAAAAAACATTGGCCGTTGTTGTGACATTTCCACTGCAAACCCCAGAATCTTGCTGACTACGCAAAGTGTTCTAGTTCGTTATTTTAAATTCTGAGGTTAATGCACGATTAGAAATGACACGACACCAAGGCTCAAACTTAATTTATTTAAGCTATTATTAACAATTTATTCTAGGAAAATCTATCAATCAACTAATAAAACTATTAAATCATGTACTTACAAGCATATGCAAAAACAAAATCATATTTGCCACTAATAGGGGGACTCCAGTCCTATTCAGTGCAGCTGTCTGTTCATTCAAGACAGGGCTGACACTGGCAAAATGGCTGTATGCTCAGTTCAGGCTGTTGCTTCAATCAAATACAGATGATGAGTTCCATCCTATTACCAGCCTTTGAGCTTCTTATAGGTTTGAACAGGCCATAGGGTTAACAGGTTTGGCTGATGACATCCAGGACATACGTTTAATCATAAACTGATGAAATATTTTAGAAAATTACAAATCATTTCCTAAGTTGTAAACAAGTCCTGTAATGTCTGGTGTTATACATTACTTCCCCTTTTCAAGAGGCAGTTGGCCCACAAACTTATGATATAGTTCTTCACTGAAATCCCCCATATTCTGGTAAACATCTTTTAAGCTGACAAAACAACTTCATAGGTTAACTAAAGTTCAGTTATACCAGTAATCAGTGTACAAGGCATGCCTTTAAGCATATTTCTTTCAGATAATTCAGCAGCATTTATTTAATTTAGCAGCATGTGATATTTAGCAGCATATCAAATCAATCTATATAATCAAACATACACAGCAGTATGAAGATTGAGGCATATAACCAAAGCTAGGTAGACTGTGTGGATCCATCACACTGGGTAAAACCCATTTTCAGTGGAGGGCCGGGCAGAAAAGCAAGCTCCATTTGCTTACATTACATTATACTTATTTCCAGTTAAACACAGAGTAGTTACATTTATACATTCTAAGATTTTACAGAGGTAGAAGTTACTAAAGAGAATGTTCATGTGCAGTTTAATGAATTGTAAAGGCAGCAGTTATGTATAAAAATTGATCTGATGTTGTTAACCTTCATTCCATTCATCACTGATGGGTTTGGTTCCGAGGCCTCAGAACCGAGTCAGCCTCATTCCAGAGCTTGTGCCAACCAAAAACTCTCAAGCTAATATTTTACCCATAATTCCCTTCTCCATGTTACCTCAGATCTCGTTTGCCATGTTACCGTAAAGCTTTGTTCAAGCCAGCTCTCAACTAAGTCAGTTATATTTGTTGGAATATTCAGAATTTTTGATATTGCTGTTAGACCTAAAGAGTTGAATTTGTTTCCTTCATAGAGTGTTACCTCTTATCTGTCATTTGCTAAGTCCTATTTACCCTTTTTCCTGTCAGTTTCCTGCTGGTAATCTTCATACCATCGCTGGTACTGTCTATCTCTCTAGCCACTGTGGTAGCTCTCCTTTATCATCGTTGGTATCTTTTCCCTTTCTCTTCTCTGACTTACTATAGTTGTGTGCCTAGTTGTTTTTCTCTTCGTGTTTTTGTTGATTTTGTTGGTGTTAACATGTCTGATAAAAAGGGCACTTTGGGGGTTCAAGCAATGCCTGAAGTGTGGGAGAAAAATATCTAACAGTGACCTCCATGATGACTTTGTTTATTATTGGGTGTGCCTCACCTCTCGGTACAACCCCCTTGCTCCTTCTGTGCAGGGTTTAGTTCTTGTACCATGAACGAACACATAAATAAATTGATTTTGAAGGGCCTTCTCAAGTCGCCCTTCTTAGAGTCTCTCTCTGTGTCAGAGAGTTCATCCCCTCCAAAGAAAGAGAAAAAGAGACCCCATTCTGTTCCCTCCTCACCCTCTGGTGAAAAGGAAAGACCATCAAAACCAAAGATGCCTAAACTATCTGCACCAGAGCAGAAGTCTTCACTTACAATACCATCTTCTGTATCATCTATTTCTCTAGTGTTGACGCCAACTCCCTCAGCACCAACAATGTCTATGGTACCGAATGTGACCGATAAAAAAATATTGACCTCGACACCGATTATGACTCCAAGCTCTTCCACAGCTCTGATAACACAGTCCGACACTGCTACTCCTCTCGTCTCAAAAATGGAGATGGGGGTGCCTTTTGACACACAAGCTCGAACCTGATACTTCTCATCTGTGAACCCCTTCTTGGGACAGGTTTACAGTCCCTTCTTAGGGCATCCAGAGTCCCCCTCTGGGATATCCACTAGATCCACCAGGAGCCTCTCTGAACTTGATGTGGTGCGCCTTGTGGACCAGCAGCTGACAGCCAGGGGGATTCTTTCTGACACTAAACCCCAATCACTTCTAGGACTTGGGTTTTCTGCGTCACAGACTCCATCTTACTCTCCTCCTTTGTCCCCCTTACAGGTTCCGCAGCCCTTGGTACTGATGCCCCTCTTGGCACCCTTGGCTTTGGTGCTGATAGTGGACCTCACTTCAGCCCGGAGTCAACCCTTTGGCCTTCAGTTCCATTGGAACTGGGTCTCCTTCAGGCCAGGGATTCGGCTGCGGTTTCCTCGGTTCCAAGTTTGGTGACGTCTGTTTTTAAGGTGCCATCCACGGCTCTGGGAACCCTGTTGGTACCTATCCAGCTTGAGGCTCCACTCCTGGGAGTAGGCTTAACTAAGCAGGGTGTGACCCCAGTTATGATTTTGTCCTCCTTGGATTCAGGCTCCCATCCCTCTTGGGTGGCCCTGCTTTCCAGGCAATGGAGATGGTTCTTGCTTCTGTGAACAAGCCTTCAGCATCGGAATCTCCATGTCTTCCCCCTGTGCTGCAGCTGCCACAGGCCACCGTCCCAGATCGACCATCTACCTCCTGGGTGACCCCACCTGCAGATGACTTAGTTCAACTTGTGGTGCAGTGCACCTGGAAGAACACTGACATGGTTGAAGCAATCCCCAAGAGACCAGACAAGTTCCTCTCTCCTCCTGAAGAACATCCTCATTGGTCCAAAGGTTTACCAGTAGATGCTATGGTGGTGGCTGCAGCCACCAAGAAAGAGCTTGCTGAGGGGAGCCATATTGTTCATCTGCCTAACAGGGAGACCCTAACAGTGGACTGACTGGAGAAGCGAGTTTTTGCTTCATCGACCTTTGCTATTCAGTCTTTGAACTATCTGGCACATTTCACCGAACTCCAGAGAGACCTTGTCTCCAAACTCTCTAGTACTCTGTCAGGAAAGGTGTCTGATGAGGTTAATGAAAAGGTAGCCTCACAGCTAGCAACCCAGGAATCGATTTCTAATTTGTCCATGAGGTTTATTTCACATGCAACCGAAGGGGTGGCTAGAGCTGCGGGTTCAGGCATAGTTATGAGACGTCATGCCTGGATGCACCTGTATGACTCATGAATCCTTTTAAGTCTTCCTTCCTTAATGCTCCACTGGAAGCATCTTCCCTATTTGGCCCCAAAGTGAAGGACACATTAGCCAGGTGTAAACAGGATGACAAGAACCTGTATGTGGTTAGTGTACATTTCCCCACTCCTCAGCATCCTTTTTCCAGGAACCAGAGAAGAGGGAAATTGTGGTACAAAAAGTCTCAGGGTTCTTTTCGTGACACACATGGTGAGTTTACTTCCAGAGGCAGAGAGGGCAACTCCTCTGGAAGACTCCGCTACAGAGGCAGGGAGGTCCATATAATCAGGGTTCCGGAGATTCCTTCTCTGGTCATCCCTATTAGTGCTCCTGGAAACAGTCAGGGGATACCTTTCTCTGCACCCCACTGTCTGGCTATCTATTACCAATGACTCTTGGGTGCAGAAGATAATATCCAGATGTTACCTAATCCCATTCAACTCCTACCCAAAACCTATAAAGCAAATCCCAGACATTCCACCCAGTCTACGGGAAGAGGCAGCTCTTCAGATAGAACAGCTGTACTTATGAAGAGTTATCCAGAAAGATCCACCAGACCAGATAGGAACAGGATTCTACTCAAGGTTCTTTTTGGTGCAAAAAAAGACAGGGGACTGAAGGCCAGTTTTGGACCTGAGCTGTTTAAACAAGTTCATCAGCCAGAAAAAATTCCGAATGTTCATGGTTCAGTCCATTCTCCCATTTCTGGAGGAAGGTGATTGGATGTGATCGACAGACCTTTGAGATATGCATTACCACATCAAAATTGACAAATGCTCCAGAAGGTTCCTTTGCTTTTGGCTGGGAGCCAGCCATTAACATTTCTGTGCCCTGCCCTTCGAGACTCTCTGTGGCCCCCAGAATATTCAGCAAATGCATGGCAGCAGTGACAGCTAACTTGAGACTACAAGGATTCCGAGTGTTTCCATATCTGGATGATTGACTCCTCACCGCCCCCACCAAGCATCTACTGGTAACAGCCTTGCATTACACCCTCTCTCTGGTACATCGCCTGGGAATATCCATAAACTTGGAAAAGTCCAAGCTAACTCCGACCCAGACCCTGGAGATTATAGGGTTAATGTTCAATACCCACTCTTGTTTGATTTCTTTCACCGGCTTCAAAGATTAAGGATACAGCTCCGAGTGATACTCTGCCACAGATTGGTCCCAGCTCAACAGATTCTACAGTTACTGGGGTTGATGGCAACATCTGTATCTGTAGTCCCCCTAGCAAGATATCACATGAGACTCCTACAGTGGCTTCTGTTGACACAATGGTATCTGAACCATCAACTGTTGTCTTACCAGATTCGTATTACAAGTCGGCACAAACTGGATCTTTCTTAATGAATGAAGCCAGACACAACACTTTGGAGCCAGCCTTTCCATTCCCCTCAGCCCAGCACCATTGTGACCATGGACGCTTCTCTTATGGGGGTGCATTATCAGGGAATGACTGTCCAAGGCACATGGTCTGATCTAGAGGCCAATCTACACATAAATGTTCTGGAATTGAAAGCAGTGTTTTTAGCATTGCAAGCATTTCAGACTGTCCTTCCTTCAGGAACAGTTGCTATCCAATTGGACAACATGTCAGTAGTTTGGTACATCAACAAACAAGGGGGAACCAAGTCCTATCCCCTTATGTTGAGAGGCCATGAGAGTGTGGCAGTGGGTGATAGCTTCCAACCGCTTTCTGATAGCAATGCATATTCCAGGGATTTCAAACATGATCGCAGACAAGTCGAGCAGGTGCATTCTCCTGCCTCACGAGTGGTCCCTCAACCCCAACTTAGCGGTGAAGATCTTCAGCCGTTGGGGCCAGCCTTGCTGCGACCTATTTGCCTCCCCGCCCAACCACAAGTGCAGCAATTACTTTGCCCTAATTCCCCCACAGGGGGAGCCCCCAAGGGACGCACTTATCCACGACTGGCCCACAGGACTTCTTTATGCTTATCCTCCCATTCCTCTGATTCCTCTAGTTCTGAAGAAAGCCCTCCGGTTGAAAAGCAAAATGATCCTCATAGCCCCTTTTTGGCCTCAACAGGTGTGGTTCCCCTTTCTCTGGCCTCATCTCCTTTGCAGTCCATGGATCTTGGATCCAACTTCAGATCTGATATCTCACCCTCAAGGGCTGTGCTTCCCGAATCTTTGCAGCCTCAAGCTCACAGCTTGGCTTCTCCACTTCCAGTGATTGACTGGCATTGTAATCTTTCCTCTCCAGTACGTGATATTATCCTGGCTTTGCACAAACCATCCACCAGAAAGCTTTATGCTGACAAATAGGAAAGATTTGTGATTTGGTCTGGACAAAGAGAATTGAATCCATTTTCTGCTCCCATATCTGATGTGTTCCAGTATCAATTTTAATTTTTTGAGGAGGGCACTGCAGCTTCAACTGTTCATGTCCATTTAGCTGCCATTTTGAATTTTCATAATGGTTTTTGGGACTCCTCTTTAATTTCTCATCGTCTGAGCAAAACCTTTTTGGAAGGGATCTATCATTTGAGACCTTCACTTAAACAGCCCACTGAACCCTGGAGTCTCACACTTATCTTGCAGTCCTTGACACGGTCTCCCTTTGAGCTGGTAGCCACATGTAATATCAAGTTTCACTCATGGAAATCCCTGTTTCTAGTGGCTATTACTTTGGGTAGATGCATTTCCTAACTCCAAGCTCTTTGTATCAAGCGTCCTTATCTGATTTTTCATAAGGACCAAGTATCACTTCGGACCAATCCTTCCTTCCTGCCCAAAGTAATTTCCAAGTTTTCCATTAATCAAACTATTGATTTGCCAGTGTTCTTCCCTAATTTTTCCAGCAAGGGAGAGTATTGTTTACATTTATTGGATGTTCACCAACAATTTAGGTTTTATTTAGACAGAACAAGGGCAGTCAGGAAATCTGACCAATTATTTATTTCCTTTTCTGGTCCAAAAATGGGAAAGTCAGTCTCTAAAGTGACTCTACCAAAATGGCTCAGAGACTGTATAACCTTCATCTATAATCTAGAAAAGAGATGTGTCCTGCCAAACATCAGGGCTCACTCCACCAGATCAATGGCAACTTCTGTGGTGTTTCACTCCAGAGCTTCAATGGATGACATCTGTGCAGCACCTACATGGGCTTCCATCCATACATTTATCACTCATTACAAACTAGATCTGGTCTCCAGGGGAAGGGCATCCATTGGTTCAATGGTGCTCAGGAATGTACTTCTTTAGGGCCACTCATGGATATAAGGTAGCTGGGGACTCTGTCCCATCAGTGATGAATGGAATGAAGATTAACAACATCAGATAAAGATGTTATTTCTTACCATAAAATTCCATCTGTGTTGTTTATGTTCATCCATTCATTATGTTCCACCCTCCTTCCCCCTCCTAGTGACTCCTGGGGGATCTTTGGGTCCATTTCCCAGGCCAAGGTTTTTGCTCGGAGGCAGCCTCTGCTTTAATTACTAGGACAAACTCAATCAGAAGTAACAGGCAGAAGGGGATTGTGTGCAAAATCTTAGCTTGAGAGTTTTTGGCTGGCATGAGCTCTGGTATGAGGCCGACTCGGTTCCGAGGGCTTGGAACTGAACCCATCAGTGATGAATGGTTGAAGATCAACAACACAGATGGAACATTATGGTAAGACATAACTTCTTTTTTATCATTTCATTGAGTATTCTGTTTAAGGAGAGTATTTGGAGAGTACTGTGTGGTGAACACAAAGTCTTAACAAGATGTTGAACATGTGCAGGACCAGGACTGGTTAAGATGTTGTTTAAGCAGTGGTTTAGAACTGTTCAGTTTGTCTGAGAGTTTTATTTGCATGGGGATACTATTCCAAAGCTTAGCAATGTACTGGGAGTAGAGCAAGCCTCCTGCAACATTATTCGACTTATGTGTGAATAGTAAGGATTTGTTACTAGAACAGAGGTCCCTTGATGGACAGTAGGGTACTAATACATTTTGTAGTGCAGGGCATTTTTCTGGATGATGAATAATTCTGTCTGCTGTATTTAGTTGTGAATATGTTAGGTAGTTGTGCAGTTCAAGCCAGTTTAATTGCTTTACTCTATGACATGGTGGTCCTATGAGGGAGATTGATGGAAAATTTAGCTATTGAATTGTAGCAGGATGCAAGTTTCTTTCTTTGAGTATTATTTAAGTTTGTTAGGATAGGAGCAGCCTATATGAGTGTTGGCAATAAGAAGGTGATGGTTAGAGTTTTGCTTGTAGCATCTGTAAGGAGTCCATTGATACTATAAAGGGAGCCTAGTTTCTGGTGCTTAGATTTGATGGTGTGCAGTATATGCTGGTCATATTTGAGACTGTCATCTATTATAACACCTAGAAGTTTACTGTGAGGTACGGTTTCAATGACAGTATTATTTGCTGACTTTATGGGAAAAAATTGCTTTTGATTTTGGCAATTTGTTGAAGTAAAAAGAATTAACTTTGTTTTCTTGGTGTTAAGTAGAAGCGTTGATTCTTTGAGCCAGGTTTATACAGAGGAGAAAGAATTATTGGGTAATGTCTTGGAGCTCATTTATTGTTGAGGCTGCACATATTAATGTTGAGTCAAATGCATACTGATCTAAACTAGCATGGTGAATGGAACTGTGTAGTTTATTATTAAATATATTAAATAGGAGAGGACCCAGGATAGAGCCCCAAGTTCTCCTGTATTAACTGGTTGAAAGGATGAGTAGGTTTGCTGCCATTTGTTGTTTTCTATATAGGTAACTAAGAAACCATGACAAGGATTATTGTGAAAGTCCTATAGAGGAGAGCTGAATGAAGAGTTGCTGATGCAAGGCAGTATTAAATGCCTTTGACAAGTCTAAGTCCATTGTTTCTATGTTGATTTATTATGTTGGTAAAATGTAGTAGAGCAGTAGTGTTGCTGTACTGGGGGCCTAAAACCATTTTGTGTTTCAGAGAGCAGGTTATTTGTGGTTAGGAATTGCATCAGCTTCATTAGAAAGGGGGGGGGATAGAATTGCTATTAGTCTGTAGTTATTAAACTCTGTTGAATTGCTGCCTTTGTGCTGTGGTATGTTGTAGGATTTTTTTCATAATGATGGAACATATCTTTCTGCTATGGACCTATTAATTAGTATGGGCACAGGGAAGGCTATTCCTTCTGTGGCCATTTTTAAGTAGTCTGATGCTAGCTGCTGTACAGCTATGGAAGTAGTTTTTAGCTTAAGGGGAAACTTCATTATGAGCAAGGTGGGTACTGGAGTAAAATTTAACAGCTGTGGGTGCTTTTGGTTGGACAGGGGTAGAGAGAGGGAGGCAGATGAATTAGTGTCGAACAGAGATAATACTGATGACATAAAGTAGAAATTAAACTGTATGGGGATAGAGTCTGTTGTATCCTATGTTTTTGGAGAGGGTGTGGTTGTCTTGCTAGGGTGGAGTAGTTTATTTATTGATGACCAAAAAGTTTTGGGTTGTTCTGATGTTTGTCTTGTAGGTTGGTATATTATGTTTGCTTGTCCTTTTTGGCATGGAATTTTGCAAGCTTTCTAGGATGCCTAAATTGTTGGAAGGCATTTAAGTTCTATTTTTATATCAATTTTTTCCAAGCTTTATCCTTTTATATCATGAGTTTTTTTATTTTTTATTTATTTAGATAGCAGTGGTGAGTGGTTGGGGTTTTGGAAACAGTCCAGTTGTCACATTCTTGGCAAAATATAATATCTGTTTAAAACAGAGAATAGTAATAGTAATAGTTTTACAAGACAAAGAAAGACAGATGAGGGTTTTCATTTCTTGATCTGATTTTAAATTAATTTTAGCAGCCTGTATCTGCTTAAGCTAAGATATTTAAGCATAGCGGTTTTAGTATATAGTTGCTCTGCATTTTTTGCTGTTCTAAATGGTCTAACTGTTGTTATTAAGCCCTGGTTTCATTCTTGTCTACAGAGTGCATGTCAGGCTAGTTCAGAACTTGTGGTTGCATTAGGCCAGTTCGAGGCCTGTCACCTCAGATTTAAGGGTCTAATTGTTTTTCCCCTCCCATCCACTCTGTTGTAGTTTTTTATTTAAACCCATTGTCTTTATTGTTGCCCTCACCATATGATAATTTGGCAACATAATTCCCTCCCTCTTCCTGATTATTGACTGCTGACAATAAGCACATAAGTATCATTTTGCAAACTCTCTTCCCTTAAACTATTCATCAGGCTAAAAAAACTTTGATAAAACTGCTTAATATTGAGTATACTGATACTGCTTGCACTGATTTTTATTATCAAATTGTCAATGTCTGTACTTGTACAAGGTTGCTAAAGCCTGGAACTCCTTACCTGTATCCATCAGGTCAATATCCTCCCTCCCATTTTTCAAAACCATTAAGAACGACTTAATATCTTAGATCTTTTCCATACTAATATGGGAGCATCTTGCACCATCATTTGCATATCTTCATCACTTGTTAGGTCTGACCATAAAGCAAGTCTCCATCAAAACAAAACTGAAACCAGAGATCCCTTCCACCCAAGGTACCTTTAGAAATTTCTTTAAGACAAGTTACCTACTCCTAAGTTATACATTGCAAGCTTCAAATCCCCAACAAATTCAGTTAACACCATTGAATATGCAGAAATGTACACCACCATACTATACCAGCATGTAAACAGATGCACAGATGCAGGACAAACCTCAGAAACAAACCCATACAGCGGAACCATAATATCAACAAGCTTTATTATAAAAGGAAAATAATTTTGACCAAGAGTGAAAAGAGTAATTCCCCAAATGTTAGAGGCCTTGTCACTGAAATAAACAAACAACTCAGGAAGTTAATAAAATCTGCCAAAACCAAGTTTGAGGCTAAAATAGCTACCCAACCCAAATACAATCACAAGGCAGTTGTAGTTATACTTTCAAACTCAAAAGCACAATTCAACAATCCACTGAGCTGATTGTGAATAATGATACTTACACTCAGGCTGAAGACATAGCTAACCTACTGGCTGGTAATTTAGCTGCAATTTTACCCCTGTCTCCCATCCATCTGTCCCTCAATGCTTACATCTCAATGGCTTACTACAAAATGGCAGTCAGGCTCGCATGTGCTCTGTATTTATACAGTTGTGGAAGCCCATGGATAACTTCTTAAAGGTACACACACATTGATCTACATCCTCCCTCATAAAAAGATTGCCCTTTGGAAAAACAATATCAGAGTTAGACATGCATTACTATATACATTAGAAATAAAACACAGTGTTCATGTCCACATTGTTTTATATCTGTTACAGGGTTTAGACATGTATCAAAAACAAACAAGTTCTGAAAGGCCTGAGATCTTGGAAATTTCCTATGGGACTAGTCAAGAATTCTGCCTTGCATGATGAATTATTAGCTTTATTTGACCAGCAAGGTTCTGAGTATATAGAGGTGCTGGTCAAATAGAATCCTAAACTGATTGAGGATCTGATCAAGGAAATTATGGTTCTTGACAATATCACCTCTGACTTGTTATATGATCAATATTATGCTCAGCATCTTCGAGTTTTTAGAGATATTGATATCCTGATAGATAAGTTAAAAACTAGAAAATCTAAGAAAATGGAGAGAGATTGCACTGATTATTCATTTAATAAAGCATATCCTTATCCTCCTTCTCAAGAATAGGGCCTCAAGTTTAATGGTCCAACTACCTCCATTAATGAATGTTCAGTGGATGCTAATTTTCATGCAGAAACCAATGATGTCATTGGTGACATCCCTTTAGAGCATCCGAGTTTACGATGTTCAGAGTAACTCAAAGAGAGACAGAAGAAGCAACTATATCATGGACAACAACAGCATCAGAACAGTCAGATAAATCGGCCATATTTTCAACAACAGCCAAAGACTTGGCTGAACCAGAATTCCTCTTATGCCAATCATTACCGGAATTAGATGCTTCAAATTCCTTGGTCTGCAGTACTAAATGTGTTCCTGAGATTGTGACCAATTGTTCTCGTGACTTCAAGACTTTTAAATTTAGTTCAGTTCGATTAGACTCCAAGGTGGCTGATTTTTTTCTCCAAAGGACTTACATTTGTTCCTGTGGTAAGGGCAAATTTTGCAGAGTTATTGATAGGCTTGAAACTTTTTGTTCCAAAACTTAACCTTAGTGTTTTACTTAGTGATAATTTTAGTGGACAAAACTCTGAATTACGTATTTCTAGCACCTGTAATCCACACTTGCATCCTGTTCTAATGTTGTTTGAGTAAATTTGTGATTTGGATTTACGACATTTTTTGAATAATAAGACTTAATGTGATGGAGATTACAATTTACAACCAGAAGAAAGAGAAATATTACATAGTCTTAGGTGATTGAAACTTAGAATTATTAAACCTGATAAGGGTGGGGGGCTAGTAGTAATGGATGTACAAGACTATTTAGATAGAATGTACAATATTTTTTTTAATGATACTTATTCACAAGTGTCAAGGAATGAGCTAAACCTGGCTTATAGAAGAATTTCTATCCAACTGAGTGATATGTTAACAGATCAACATATTTCTTTGTTAGAATATACATTCTTGAACATCACAGACCCTCTTATTCCTACCATTTTTGGGTTGCCGAAATTGCTTAAGAATGTGGAAAATCCCCCTTTGCGACCCATAGTTGATACCCAAAATTCAATTACCTCTACCTTTGCTAAGTTTTTGAATGTAAAACTAAAAAGGTTGCTTGCCAAAGTATCACATTTATATGTGGACTCATGGGATTATCTCAGCAAATGTAATCGGTTAAGATTTGACTAGTTTTTCATTTTTGTGACAATCGATGTCAAAGACTTATATTCTGTCATTCCACATGATATTGGTGTCATGTGGTTTAAGAATTTCCTATTTAAAAATGGTATTTCACAAGATGTGTGTGATCTATGTGGCACACCTCATCACGAAGGGCTTTTCATCCAGAAAAAAGGAGGTCATTGTCCCACTGTACTCATCCCTCATTAGACCCATTATAGAATACAACGCCCCATTTGGTATGTACCTCTCAAGACATCTGCAACAACTGGAAAGGCCTCAGAAATACCTCACTAAAAGAATCACAGGCCTAAAGCAGATGCCCTACGCTGACCGCCTTAAAAAACTCCAGCTATACTCTGTCGCATATCGTCTACTCAGAGGCGATCTCTGCTTAACATACAAGGCCATGTCAAACCCAGAGCTGTTGGACATGCTACACTTGAAGAAATCCCAATCCCTCAGAGCTACACACTCCAGGGATCTAAACCTTGTCATCACAATAAACAAAACATGCTGGAGGGATAGGTTCCTGACCCAGAGACTCCCCAGACTCTGGAATAGATTGCCCATACATGTCAAGCAGAGTGCCTCTTTGGACCTCTTCAAGAGGAACCTTGATGATTGGATGGGAGAAAGGAAATTCACCCCAGGGATCACGTCAGTCGCCCTGCTAGACAGGGGTCCAGGAAAGTAAATAATGTGGGAAGAAATAGCCAGGGAATTGTTATGGCTAGGCTTGTATAGGCCCTAGGGCTGATAGCCTAGTACCAACCTATGAACCTAAGATGACATTAATTTGTACACTGAAATGTTGGACATTATTTTAAGGAATAATTACATTTACTTTGAACAATACTGTGTGCAGGAAAAAGGTGTTGCTATGGGGGCTGCATGTAGATCACTATATGCTAATATTATGATGGAATGGGAATATTCTTTCTTATTCAAGTACAAGCTCTTTAAATCTTGTGAATTGTATGTTAGATACCTTGATGATTTATTTGTCATCTGTAAGGATAGTAAGAGTATGAGAGATGTCCTTCTCGAATATCTCAGTGGTACTATGGATTTTTTAGAATTTACTAGTGAGGTTAATAATATGAGGATTAGCTATCTTGATGTTTTGTTTACTACAATTGTGGTGAATCATAGGTATTTATCTAATATTTATAGAAAATCTACCTATTCTAATTAATTTTTACACTACTGTGTCTCCCACCCTTTATCTCAAAAGAGGACAATTTTAAAGGAGCAATTTGTGATGGCTGCCCGTATGGTTTCTCTGTATGATGAGTTTTTGATGGAGTGCAATTTTTTGGAGGATATGTTTCACAAGAGGGATTATCTGCCTAGTTTTGTAAAAGAAATTAAGTCTGAAGTGATTAATAAAAGGATTAATTATATTTTTAAACCCGTCCTGGACTCTGTGAATAATGATATTGTCATACAACCTACTCATACAGGGATAAAGACCACTAGTGACTTTGGTTTTGCTTTCATTACTACCTTTAACATTAACCACATGCAGATTAGGGAAATTATTTTTAAAAATTGGTCAGTATTAAAAGAGGACCATATGGTTTGGAGTAAAATCAGTAATAAATCATTGGTGGTGTATAGAAAAGGGTGTAATTTCAAAATTATATTACAAGATATGGTCACATCTCTAAATGGTTTTCTGTTTAGAGATGCGACCATATCTTGTAACATAATAATCTGGACCAAATTTACAACAGGGACAGTCTGCTGTGCACAACTCATATCAGGAACTTCTGGATTCTTCACAAGAATGGGAATGTCCTGTGGAACTTCCTCTGAAAATGGAACACTGGAAAACTTGCTCCAAGATAAAGTCTTTCTCACAGTCTATGTGCTGTGGTATAGGCTCGGACACCGGTCTCAAATGCTTCTGATTCCACCTAAAGACTGCTCCTTGTGATTCCACAATATATGATCGTGACTCTGGACAAATACTTTTACAACACCAATCCGATCATAACCTTTGGACATTTTCATTCTTACCACTTCTCCTTCTCATAATGGATTGGGCTGTTTGCTGGTTTTATTGTAGTAGGACTTCTGGATTAAACACTTCTTCAACAGATGTTTTTCACTGACCTGTTGTTCTTGACACATGGAACCAACAGTTGACAACTGATTGGTAATGTGGGTTCTGGTTTCTCTCGACAGAAGTCTCTGAGCAGGTGAACCATGATGTTTATCATGAGGAACATTTCTGAGATTCAAGAGAGTTAGGAAAACATCACTGTTATCTCATTTTGACTTCTGCAGTAACTGGTTTGCACTTTGAACTGCACAATCTGCCAAACCATTTGACTGCATATACTCAGGGCTATTTGGATTACTTGTGACATGGGTAAAGTCTCATTCTTCAGCAAATCTTTTGAACTGTTGGTTTGTAAACTGCGTGCAATTGTCAGAACTAACTTTGTGCAGACTACCATGTACTGCAAAATGATGCTTCATCTTAGTAATGACTGTACTGGATGCTAGGATAGGGAGTAAATCAGTCTCAAACCAAATAGAGTAAGAGTCTACTAATACCAAATAATGTTGACCGATCCACTCGAAGATGTTGGTGGGTATTGTCGACCAAAGTAGTTCCGGAATCTGGTTTAGCTGAAGTGGTTCCTTCTGTTGATGTGGCTTAGTACTATTACAGATGGAATAGGATGAAAGTGCTCTCTCAATGTCTTGTGACATAAAAGGCCATGATACTAGTCCTCTTGTCCTTCTTTTGGTAGAATCAGTTCCTGGGTGACCATGATGCAAGATAGTAATGTACTCTGGTTGCTAGGACTTGGAACAATTACTTACAGATCTTTCATAATGATACCATTGTCAGACTAAATCTCATCTCTGTACAGAAAATAAGGTTGCACTTCTTGAGGTAAACTAGATTGCTTTGATGGCCATCCTTGACTGATAAAGTGGTTAAGCCTTTGTAAAACTGGATGTATGGCTGTGTGATCTCTCAACTCATCAGGATGTTTGGAAGAAAAATTACTCACTTCCCTGACTTCAAAATCAAGGTTCTCATTCTCATGCTGTTCAGTGGTGTTTCTGGATGATCTTGATAATGTATCAGCAAGATAAAGAAGTTTGTCTTTCTTGTAGACAAGATTGAAATTATATGTCTGCAGTCTCAGCATCATGTGTTGCAGTCTGGCTGGAGCTGAATGCATAGGCTTTCTTCAGATAGTGACTAGAGGCTGGCGGTCTATTTAAATCTGGATAGGTCTACCATAAACATAATCATGGAACTTTGAACATACAAACACAATTGCCAAAAGCTTTTTCTCAATCTGGGCATACTGCATTTCAGTTTGGGTAAGAATTTGTGATGCATAGGCAACAGGTTGATCCTCTCATAGAATGACTACACCAAGACCGAATTTTGAAGCATCACAGGAAAGTGTAATGGTTTGTGAACATCATCGTATCTGAGAGTTGGTGGTCTAGCAATTCTCTGTTTCAGGACATCAAGTGCTCTTTGGTGTTGCTCTAATCAAGACTAGGATACATCTATACATGTCAGCTCTCTGCGTGGTACTGAAAGTTGGCTCAAGTATGGAATGAACTTGCCTTAGTTAGTTGACCATGCCAAGAAAACATTGCAGGACTTGAAAATTGTCTGTAGCTGGCATCTCAAAAATGGCTGTTTGTTTTGAAGGGTCTGACCATAGGCCTGAACTAGTAAATAAATGACTAACATAAATGACTGACTTCTTGGAGCCTGAGTTTGAATTTGTGCAGACAGAGCTTATGATTCACTTGATGTACCCTTTCTAGAACTTTTCTCAGGTTTCTGTCATGTTCAGCTTTACCATGACCTCCTACTAGTATGTCGTGTACTATAATAGCACAAGGATACCCAGAAAAAATTTGCTCCATTGCACTCTGAAAGACTTTATTTGCAGAATTTATCCCAAATGGCATTCTCAAAAATGTCTACTTGCCAAACGGAGTACTGAAAGTAGTGAGCAATGATGATTTTTTTTTGTCAAGCTGAATTTGCCAAAATAAACTCTTTGCACCTAAGACCATGGAAGATACCCATTCAGTTGGAGTTTCAACATGACAAATCACACCTTGTCGTACAATTTTCTTTAGCTTGGCTTTGATTCTGTCCTGCATGGTTATTGGAACTTTATGTGCCGGCCTGATTACAGGACTGACCTCTGGGTCTAACTTCATGGAAGTTTGCCTAGTTTGTCTTTGAAAAGATCAGCATAGGTGGAAAAAAATGTAATGGGCAAAATTAGAGTAGAGGTCTTTTGAGCTGACTTGGTGGACTTCCTTATTAAATGAAAGCAGTCCCATTTACAAACTGTCTCTGAGCCCTAATAATGATTGGACGTGCTTCTTGACCACATGAAATAACAGTCATAGCTTCTTCCAGCAGAGTAACATGAAAGCACTACTGAGCCTTCAATCTGAATTTCTTCACCTCCATAAGCAACATGCTTCACACACCTTGCCAAATCAAGCCTTTCACCTTTACATACTCCTGCAAATATTTCTGCTGACATAACATTGCACTTGGAACCTGTATCAGCTTTGAGAGCTATGGGTTTGCCATTTATCTGAACAGTGCAAAATACTTCATTCTTTGCCCTCAGTTCTACTGCATTAACTGTTTCATGAAGCACTGACACACCATCAACATAAAGAGTAGGGTTACAGCTTTCTAACTGATCAACTCGTTTTTTAAAATGTTCCCTTTTAATAAGGAATGTGGGCCTTTTGATGTACAAAACCTTTTGAAATTATTCCATTTATTGCATTTGTGGCATTGTTGACCAAAAGTTAAACACTTTTCCTTTTAGACTCATGACTTCCATCACAATTACGACAGTTGGCAATGAAACTGGGTTGGGGACCATGCTGTGAGTCTGCTGACTCACCCTTATGTTTCACTGAGACTGTGAAAACTCTGGAATTTGCTGGAAAATTCTAGGGTTTACCAGTTGCTGCCATGTGCTTGAGCCTGGTTCTTTTAACTATGTGCTGCATACTATCAACATGAGCTTTATCACTGTGCCTTCTAGAGCTGTTCTCATTTGTAAGCATATTTGTGTGCTTTTCTGTGAGCTTGTATATCTGACAAATCTCAATGGCCATATTCAAAGTTAAATCACAGCCACGAAGCAAATCTTTCTCACAGCATCATCTTTAATACCACACATAAGTCTGTTCTTTATCAACTCATCCCTTAAATCACCAAATCTGCATGTTTTAGCTTTATTTCTCAGGTTGGTTATATATGCTACAAAAGTTTCACCAGGCTTTTGATCCCTTGTGTAAAATGAGTACCTTTCCATTGTAACATTTGTCTGGGGGTTACACATTTCTCTAAATTTATGTTTTAAGCACTTTGGGTCCTCCCTTGACTCAGGCTGTACAACAATATGACAGTTTTCCCTGTCTTGTGTATAGATAGCAGGTACATACACAAATGAATGTTCCCTTTCTATGGCTTCTGACCCAGCTAAATTAAGTAGAATAAATGCCTTTGTACAGTCATCTTTATCAGAAAATGCAGCCTGTATGAAAATGCCGTACTCTTGTTCAATCACTCTCCAGTTCTCAGCATTATTAATGTCAAACATAAGAACACTGTTTTTTTGAAATCTGTCTGCCATGCCCACAAAGTATACACAAACACACTGAAAATATGGCCCTTGCAATTACGTATGAAGAAACTGTTCTGTGAGCTTGTCAAATGCATAAACTCTTCGAACTACTGTACTTTGCAAAATATGCGCTGTAATGGCTGTAATTTTGCAAAATAACTTTACTGTAGCACTGTACAAACATGCAAACACTTTATACACTTCTGATAACTTGGATATATTTGCTTAATACGAAAATACATTTTTTGAAAAAATGTGGTAATTTCCTTTTATTTTATTCATTTTATGCAATTCAGACTTAGATTTTCCATAGCAATTTGAATATTTTGTCCATGTCGTACATGTCGGTTTATCTAAATATCTTTTAAAACATTCTGTATGCCTTGTTTCATATTTTGCAAAAAAGAAATAGTGCTGAGCAAGTTTTAATACCTGAAATTCATTTCTGACCTGTTTTGCGAAGTATGTACATTTTAGGAATGATTCATTCTTTGTATACTCCACCAGTTCCAAGCAAGTGCCTCAAGTCGTTTTAGCCATGCTGCCTCTAACTTCATGCCCTTTGGATAAGCCGCTACTCTCACTGTGTCCTTTTAGACATGCCACTTTTGACACCATGTCACTTGTTTCTCACTAACATAGATGAAAAGCATGTGGGGCATTTCATTTAGATGCATTCATACACAAAAACACATCAGGATGGATAGCAGCACCATAAAATACAAACTATTTAACAAACAGGCATTACATACATACATGCTTGCATCTCAACAACTTACTACAAAATGGCAGTCAGGCTCGCACATTCTCAGTATTTAAACACTTATGCAAGCCCTTGGATAGCTCCTTAAAGGTACTTACACATACATTCATTTGGAGTCACGAAAGCAATGGATGGAGGCAGAAATGGTACACACTACATACCTCAACCTGGCCAATGCTTTTGACACAAGTCCCCAGACATTGTATAAAAGCTAAATAAACTAGGGAATAAATCCCTGTGTCACTCACTGGATTGTCAAGTGGGTCACAGTATTCAGATAATCAAAATAGGGATAGTTACCTCCACAAAGAGACCAGTCACCACTGGAATCTAGCAGGGTTTTGTGCTGAGATCTCTCCTGTTTGACATCTGTTTTTCTTAAGTAAAAGCCAATACCAAAGGGGTCTGGCTGAATAGGTTTGCAGATGACTGCAAGTTAGGAACAATCATTGAATCCCCAGATGAATTGGCCATGCTGCATGAAGGTTTGTCTCAAATAAATAACTGTTGTCAAAATCATGGTCTGAAACTAAATGCCAGAAAATGCATTATTGTATCATTGGGAAGTTATCTACCCCAGGCAACTACACATTGACAATATGCTCCTAAGAGATGGCCCCATGTGTTGGGATTTGGGAACTTGTGTAGACAGTGACCTAACTTTTGATCAGTATGTGTCTGTTGTACAAAATTCCTTCTGTATTGCACAACTTATAAACAAAGGGATAGTGTCTAGATTCGTGGGTGTTACTGTACCGCTTTACTCAGAACCTATTAGGTCAGTCATTGAATATAATGTTCCCTTTGGCATGTATTTATCCAGACACATACGACAACTTGAACGCCCACAGAGATACCTTACTAAAAGGATACAAGGTCTAAACAACATGTCCTAAATGGACCAACTCAAAGCCCTGTCACTATGCTCAGTATCTTACAGACTGCTAAAAGATGACGTGTCTTGCTTACAAGGCAGCCTCCGACCTACTACTGATGGATTTACTGCACACCGGCAAATCAAATGGCATCAGAAATACTTGGTCTAAGGATTTAAACCTCTTTTGCAAAATCAACAGAATGGTTTGGAAGGGCAGATACATTTTTCAGAGGATAGCACAGTTGTGGAACAGACTCCCCATCCACATAAAACAAAGTTCATTCCTGTCCATTTCCAAGCCCAACTTGGATCTATGCATGTCCCCTGTACTATTAATGGACAGACGCAGCTCCTTAATGCTTTATCCCATGCATGAGTCCCCTTAAGTGATCTATAATATGATCCAAGTTATTCTCATTAGGGATAATATATTTTTATTGACCATTAGATAGGTAAGGCCAGTCTGTAGCCAACTGGGATAATTTATTTGAAGCACAAAAAGGGGAACTGGCAAGGATTTAAATGGCCCACTAGGACAGATAACCTAATATTTACCTATGAACTTATGATATAAAGCATACAGCTTTGACTCCTACAACAGTGATCTAATGATGGATATCAGGAGTACCCCCATTCACCTCTTTTATTCTTGTTAGATATTGAGGTATTATCAAAAATGATTAGAAGACAGTTGGGAAGGGACGAGAGTGGAGGAAAGATAAGACTAGAGAAAGTTAACCTGTCTGCAGATAAATGCATATCTCAATAATAATATGCAGATAATTCCATATTATTGTTTTGGATTGTAGAAGGTAGACTGCCAGATATCACCAAAGAGTTCATTACACTTGGCAAAAAGTCTGGGTTAGAACTCCATCCTCAAAATCCAGTAATAGCTTTGTAGACATTTTTTTTTTGGCATGGAGGGTGACAACCTGACTATGACCCCGGCAACCTGAGTTAAGATAGTGGCTTGAGTACCTGTTGGATCTGACATTAGAAACAGAGGCGTGATCTGGCTTTCAGGCTTGCCTCTCTTTGTGTGTTTGTGTGTGTGTGTGTGTGTGTGTGTGTGTGTGTGTGTGTGTGTGTGTGTGTGTGTGTGTGTGGTGTTGGGGGGATGAGATACTTGTTAGGCACTTCGCCCTGCTGTATAATACAAAATGGAGACTGGAGATGCCCAGGGTCAGGGCTGTCTTGAAAAAGCAAATGATCTGCGTTCTGTAATGTCATTGCACCATAAACACTGGGCTGTACTGGGCATGTGCAGGGGGTTAGGTTCTTAAAGCAACAAAGTTCTGTCCTTCGATAGGTGATGGCTTCACTCTCCACTGTTCATCTTCTGCCCCTAGGAGAAAAGAATGAATTGGCTCCACGAGGAATGGATCAATTGTAGTGCTCTTGGCTCCAGGAGTAATTAATGGACCAAGAAGAGAGAGGGAAATCTGATTGTTGCCAATAAAATACCTACCAAAAAGTCAGCAATAGTGTCATTGGGTGAGGGTAAATCATTTCCCAGTGTTAAAATTAATATTTATTTATTTATTTTATTTTGGTAATCAGGAAAATGAACTTTAGTCTAGGACTCTTTTCAGCCCTGACCCAATATATTTATGCAAATGCAATGAATAAAACAGATATTGAGCTATAAACATTGTTTCAAGTATTAAGAAATCAACAAACAACAGGATATAAATATCATAAACACAATTTGAACATTGTTACAGGTGTAAAGAAGACAAACAGTCAAATATAATTGTCTCTAATGCTTAGAAAAATGTAAAATACAGCAGTTTTTCATGGTATGGTTGTATATCATATTAATATTAGCAATAAAGAAAAAGCTCAGTGGATAAATTAGCTTCTACAAGCCTTTTGTGGAAAGTGATGTAGCAACTGCAATTCCTAGAGCTTTCAGAAGTATACTCTTCAAATTGTCAGATACATATTTATATAGCTGAAACAATCTGAATGTAAGTAGTATGTGACTTAGATTTTGAATATTTTAAACATGCTTGGGCCTGTGCTGAACAAACTGCATCTGGCATGTGCCTTATAATTACAAATAGTCCAAGTCAAAGTAATCTTTATTGTCGATCAGATGTACCTAGCAGTGCCAGCTGAATGAAATTTAGCTGCTTGGTCCCGGTGCAAGACATAACATAACATATAATTAGAGGGACAGTAAGAGTGATTTCCATCCAGTAATAAGTAGGATACTTGACAACATCTAAATTTGGCACATATTGGACAATAAGACATTAGACAATATTATACATTTAGGTATTGCACAGACTAAGAATTCCCATTGGGATTTGCTTAGAATATTGCTTATCCACTTTAGTAGTTTGATAAACTCTGTTCATATTGCACATATATGGAGTGATGACTCTCTGTGGCTATGTGATGCTTGTGCACTGGCCCATTAATCAAGGAGCCTCAGTCCTTACCACTAGCACCAGTGAGGGGCATGCACATTGGGAAGGATAACAAGTACACACACAGTAAAGTACAATTTCCCTTAAGACCACACAGAGGGCACAGTCTGGGACTGGTTTCTCCCTTTCTCTCTAGATCCCCAATAAGACTCCCCACTGGCACAGCTATAAGGTCCAGATCTCAGCCTAGTGGTCAAGCTAAAACCTCCAGCACCCACTCTGTCCAACCAGTACTTCATGTCCCTGCCCAAGTAGCTGACACACACACACTTTAAGATTTGATTTGTATACAAACACACAGACACTCCTGGGGAAGGCAGGCACAGGCTCTCCAGCTGTGCCCCCTTTTGGCCTAGACTATAAGGTAGTAATTACTGCCACCAACCACTAATATCAGTTACTAATAAGGCCCTTACCAAAGGGTGTCCAATTTTACTGTGCAATATTATTACCCAATTAATAAGTGTGACCAGACCTTTTAAGGCTATTGGAGTGGCTTAGTACATTATCACTAAATACATGCAAGTACTCTAGAGCTTAAATTATCTCTACACAAAACAGCCACAGTTGAAAGGTTTAGAAATATTTAATAATAATAAAAACACAAGACAAAGCTCCTCAATTCAACACAGTGGTAGTCAAGATTTCAGAGATCACAGGAAAATGCTTAAAATAATACTGTAGAATAGTCTGACATAAATATAGAAAACAGCTAGTCTATTCTTACTATTTTCTATCTATTTCTAAGAAAAATACTAAGTTCTAACTAGCTTATATATTGTGCAAAGGCAGAATGCTGGTGATGTCAGTTCTGAAGACAAATGCAAAATGCTATCTCTTTCTCTCTAAGATCTCTTAAATTAATAATACATCACTGCTGACTCATTTTAGATTACATCATTCTTAACACATCGCTGGCTCCCAGGCTAACAGAAACTCAGAATTTGCATTTCTCTTTGTAATCTTGTACCTGGCCAGGAAATCGGGAAACAAATATAGAAATGATAGAAATGATAAGCATACTATTGTGCATTTTGTTGTAGATGAGGGTGAGGGAATGTATAAGGGTAAACACTTTAATTTAGATGAAAGCTATGCATTTGTCTGTTAAGATATCATATTTGATATTGCAGTCTAGAATGTGATCATAAATTATTCTTTCCAAAATTTTAACAAGTGGACAGTGGTATGTGATGGGTCAAAAATCAGTGGAAGAGGAGGGGACTTCAGGCAGTGAAATAATCCATGCCTACTTAAAGCTTAAGAGACAGAGAAGATTCTAAGTCTAATGTTATAAATGTAATCAGATGGTACACTAAGAATATGAAATTCATGCTTCTAAATACATTTGAGGTAATGTAAAATACTTTGGTCTTGTGATTTAGTGTTTTTTTAATTATAATGGTAAGTATTGCAGGTACTTGTGCAGGAGATAGGAATGAGTCTAGCTTTGTGCTGTTGAATATGGGTGCAGTGGCAGGAAGTGGGGGAAACAATATAATTTTTAATGTTTTCAGGTGGTGGAAAGTAAACTTGGAGCATCACATTTTGGCAACAGCTTGTTAATGTTCATGATTCTCACTGTTTTCCCAGAATTATTTGGATTGACTAAGATGTGTTACTTTCTTCTCCCTGACATTGTTTGCTTTGAAGGTATGAGTTATAATTTTTAAAACCCTTTCTAACATCTGGAATTCTGCAAGCTTATTATAATTAGCAGTGTCTGCCTTCCCAGTCTTTTTCATGATCTTTAATATTTTTTTAAGTCAGAAATAAGCCATGAGGTGACCTTACCCTGAAGTATGATACTTTTGAGTAGGAAGAACTTATCTAGAATGGCCGACAAAAGATTAAAAATGAGGATAATGCAGATGTGAGGCCTGTACAGCTCTAAAGTGCTTTCTGATCTGTTATATTTAGTTCTATACAGAAAGCAACTTCAGATGAGTCAGGTTTATTCCTGAATAATAGAATTTCTGGAGCCAACTTTAAATGACCAGTAAGTAATAATAAGAGAATGATGACTTATGAATGAATATCTGTGTAGGGTGTATATTTATGAGAATAATATCTAACAGGGAAGAACATTTGATGTGTTTATTGGGTCTAGTTGCTGCTGCAACTTAGTCAGCAAGGTGCTAAGTTGAAGTAAGCCTAGAAAGGGAGTATTTATATATTTGTCCTTGCCATTCAATGATAAAATTGTGTAGAATATTAAATTTGTTGTATTTAATTTTTAAGTTGTTTAAGAATAACATTCAACCTACCTCATCTTAATATCATAATGTATTCAGGTGACATTCTTATGATTGATGACATCCCGTCTCAGTTAAAAGAAAAAAAAAAAAGAAGCAGAAGGAAGGCATTACTATCTCATCGTCTTTCTCAAGGTCAGAGTTAGATCTCTCTGTTGAGTTGATTGAATCCTACAGGCCGTTCAGCGTCTAGACCTGTTCCTTCTGTCTTGATCCCATTGGAGGCTTACATCAAAGAGCCTACTTACACATCCTGGCCAACCAGTCAGAAGACCATTAAGAGGGGGTAGCCTAGCATGTAATTCTAAAGTACCAGACAGTGTTCATAAAATATTAGTACAGGAGGATGTATGTGGTTCTCTGATGGAGGTATGTCTGAGGGTTGAGTCCTTCTTGAAATTTTTTTTTGAAACCCTTCCAAAGAAAAAGCAAAAAGCTAAACATTTTTCTTTTCCTGATACACCTGTTACCAGACATCTTCAACAAGAATGGCAGGACTTTTCTCAGGGGATGTTCAAAGTCCATATGGCTCTAAAGCCCCTCAAGTTTTTATTCCACACCATCTGCCCTCTTTAAGAGAGAAAAAAATAATTCCTTTAATCCAGCATCTGAGCCATTGGGCTGTTATTGTCAGCTGCACTCCTTTGTGGGATACAAGTCTGAAACATATGAGACTGTGATATGAGTCTGCTTAAGAGGAACTTTCTTTTGGAGAGAAAATACAGAAGCTGATTTAACATTTTAATTGGGAAGGAAATAGCTCACATGAATCTCAAAATATATACTATAGTCATTTACATATGAAAGCCCATAGGCCTTCTGCTGTACTAGAAGTTTTGGAAGACACTTTTCTTTCAGCTTCTGTAGCTCCTGAGTCTCAACCAGCTGCACAAAAAAAAAAGCCTGACAGGTACGATAAGAGCACTGGCAGTCACAAGTACCTGTACAAAATCCTAATTTTGACCCTGTAGAGTCATTTCCACTGATTCAGACAAACATACAAACGTTTCTCAAGCACTGATTCTGTACAGAATACAGAGATAGTGAAGATATTTGTGCTATTAACTACCACACTCATGACTTAGTACCTTTTATTCTGATAATGACTCAGAAACTGCTCTACAGGATATAATTTATTCTGCCACTCAGGTTGCTCAGCATTCCATTAAGTGGACACATGATGTGGCAGATGCTTCTTCGAAGCAGTTGCCAATGGATCTATGCTGAGAAGGTACCCCTGTTAAGACTTTAGTCACTATTAGAGGATGTCATAGCAAAGCTTTTAGAAGTGCCTTTGGACAAAGGCTACCTTTTTTTCTCCCCTTCTGCTGTGAGTTGAGCAAATTGGCAAAAAGTGGTAAAATCATGCTGGGATTTTAATAGCTTTTTTCTGTCTGTTGCAAAGTTCCAAAGAAATTACCCCGCAAACAAGGGTCTTTCTACCACAAAAAATCAACAGAAAGGCAATAAATCTGAGAAAAATGACAGTACCAGTCTGAATTTCAAAGAAGTCCAATAACCCTTTTTAAATAAACCTACTCCCCTTCCTCCTCCATTTAGGCCATTCTGTATTCAGTCTTCCAAAGAAACCTTCTATTAAGGTTACCTGCTTGGAAAAGGATCACAAAAAATTATTGAGTTTTGAAAATATTTCAAAATGACTACTCACTTCATTGGAATTCTCTTTCTATTCAATATTCGATATTCAATTCAACAGGTGCCTTAGAACCAAAAGCATCTGGTTTCTCTAGTTTTACAGGTCTTTTACACCAGGACATAATAAAAGTTGCTCCTCCCCATCAAAAAAGTAAAGTTATTTAATTCCAGGTTTTTCCTAATTTCAAGAAAAGAGGATGCTTGAAGATCAGTCCTGTATCTTTCAGCCCTGAACACCTTTTTGAATGTTTTAAAATTCAAGATGTTTACATTCCAAAATCATTCCCCTTTGGTTTTCCAAATGTTGTTTTGGTTATCTTGGAGCTGAAGGATGCATACTTACATATTTCCAGTTATCCTCTTCACAAGAATATATTTTTTAAGAATCATTAGCTTTAGATTATTTTGGAATTTCTATAGTGTATATTCCTTATCATAGCATTCTCCAGTCTCCAAGGTATCAACGTATACCTTTTTCTGGAAGACTAATTCAAGCCACTTTCCTTCATAGAATTCTTCAGGACTTGCAGTCCACTATCAATTTCATTCTAAACATAGGTTTTACTCTAAATTTCAGCAAGTCCAGTCTTCTTCCTTTTCATTCTCTGCTGTTCTAGGTTGTTACCTCAGCCCTTATCATGGCATTTCTTCTTTTAAAAGGACAGCACAGTGGTGCAGCGGTTTGCGTTGTTACATAAACATCTTTAAGTGAAAAGTGTTAACAAAAGGTTGCAAGTCAGCACAAAGATACACTAGACTAACTAGAACTCTGTCCAGTGTATCATGATCCTGAAGATGCACTTTTGTTTTTGGCTTATATAATACATGCCATTACCGGCAACTAGTTGGTTTTTGAAGAAATATTAAAAACTCACCTGATGCTTGCAACACCACAGAGCATCTTTAAGAGAAGACAGAGGCTTCTAAACTTTGCTCAGAATCATTATATAAAAAACTTGGCACAGTAGAAGAGCATCTCTTATTCATACCACCCTTCTCACACTAACCCTGTCAGCTGTTTCCTCCTCATCTTGCAGCTACAGTAGTCAGTTGATTTCCTGAGCTCCATGCTATATCACATGTTGATGTGATTGCAGGAGACATACACACACACACATACACACACACACACACACACACACACACACACACACACACACACACACACACACACACACACACACACACACACACACACACGAAGAAAAAAGAAGCAATTTCAAAGGCTCAAATTTATATTTGTAAGTTTTTTTAATTTAAAAAGAAAATCCAAAATAACTTTTAATGCATTCCATAACCAGATTTAATTTACAGTACTAGCTATTCCATAAATCATGCAGAGGGATACCAAACTGGAAAATCAAGATGGGAGGTTGAATGGGAGACTACAAATCAGAACATGCAAAAAATAAAAAAATGGTACAGTTGAGAGGTATGCACTTAGAACTTTTTATGTATAAGGGGAAGTTCTGAAGTTAATTTTTTTTTTCTGTAGGCCTTTACTGAAAGTAAGGTGTGCCCAGTGGACAGTCGGGTTATCAGAATAAATAAATGCTTAGCAAATTATTAACGTTTCTTCTTCCCTTGCTTGTAAGACACATTCAACATTAACTCGTCAACAATTCATCATGTTAGGTGCCAAGTCAGGTTCAAAAACGTGTAAGGAAAAGCTATTGAGTGATGCCACTGCCTGTAGTTAAAGGAACTAGTTTTCATACTGTGTCTGAATATATTAATATGATTTGGCAAATGTATTAAAGTGTTATAGAGATAATGCAGTAAGATTTTAATTTTGTGTCAGTAAAAACAATGAAACATGTTGTATGCATTATTTTCCTCCTCCCCTTCTGGTTACATTACTTTGATATAATTTGAAACACCGTGCAACATTTTCAGAAAGGAAAGTAGAAAATGCAACACTGCATTATCATTCTGAATATATAACACTATTAATATTTTATTTTATTTTTTGCACAGGACAAGAGAGCAATACCACAGATATTGACACAGAAGGAGTGATAGAGTTGGAGAACACAGCAGTGGCTGTTGCAGTCCATCATTGTTTGCTACCTCAGCTGACTGGACACAGGGCAAAACTGTTTTCTTCCCTTGTGGTAACACTTTGGTCCAGTACCACTCTTCTACCAGGTGCACTTGCAACCAGGATTGAAAACAGTGATGCATGTAAGTAAGCTAAAGTCAGCCATAGAGAAAAAGCATGTGAGTTTACTTTCAGCAGAGATGGAAGTGTCATGGAAGGCTTGAGTGCACACTTTTCTAATGGAAGTATATTTATAGTGGCATAATCAAACTTTAAGAATGAAGGCACAAAAAGCAAGTATGCACTGTAAAGAGAATGTCCGTCTCATGATGAGGTTATGTAAAGGACAATAAACAAAAATGTTTTTTTTTTATCCAAGATTAATGCCAAGACTGTCAGAATACAGCCTGACTACTGGTTACTATCAATGTGTTGTCTATCATTTGCTGGCAGCAATCAGCCTCTCACAAGTGCTCTAGCTACCTATCTCTGTGCCCTTTTCAAAGAATGTCACTGTAACAGTAAATCATACCATTTATATTTATCTACCTAATAGGTTTCTTTATTTAGCCAGAATGTTGAAAAACAGTGACAGCTTACCTGTAAGGGGCCAAAGTGGATCTTTCACTGGCCAGGCTATGTTGTAGCCAGGCATATACTATGTATGCCACAGGATACATTTTTTTAAATATATTTATTGTATGCAATTAAATGTGCTAGAATTAACATTTTAAAACTCTATAAATATATTTACAGTAGCTACATTTTATTAATTTCAATTTATAGATATTTTTAAAATGACCTTTATTTCAAAATACCTTTTTGGCTATATTCAGTTAAGCATCTTAACAAGTCTCTTTAAATATTACAAAGGTAGGCTGACCAACCAAGTTAATGCATGCTGGTTTGGTAGGGGCTACTTTCTTAAAGTTGGTATAAAATTCCAAAAATCTTTGTTGAATCCCTGTGTACTGACATAGGTAGGTTTGAGGCTTCCTTATATATCTCACGTTGTTCTATATTCTGTTTAGTTTTTATGTCTGTCATATACAAGCCATCATACCATATGACATTTTAATGGCATAGAATCTTTTTGTCTCTTAAATTTTAATTTTTGATTCTTGAATTGTAGTAGTTGCAAATAAATCAGTTAATATATGTGATTGTCATAGTTGTTATTCTTAATGCCTTTTGCCAAGACCCTGAACACAATCTAGAAGACTGCAAACATTGCAACAAATTTGGTGCGGTATATTTTTAGTATTCCAGGTGTTGGTCTACAAAGTGTGGATGTAACTACATTGATTGATAAGAGTTAATGAGGTGTCATTTGGAAATGTTGAGTGATTGGCAGATATTTAAATGAATGGGTTCCACGTTTACATTGAAAAGACTAAGTCGATTAAGAGTTGTCAGTGAAGGATTTGTATGTAAACGTCAGCACAAAAAACTCAAGTCAGTCAAAAAAAATGCTTGAAATATTTAAGTACTATACCTTCAGTAAACATACTTGGTAATCCTATCAAAATAATCAATGTAGGCTCTTTCAAAGACTTATGCAAACTTTATCAGGATGCTGCAGAGAGGGATTTCCACTTCAGTTTTTTAGAATTTATGCCAGGAATCAAGACTTTATTAATAGATGTAAAGAGTAATGCAGATATCCTGGATAAAAATCCAATATAAACCCCTCTGCAGACTTTATAACCTATCCAGGAAATAGTCTTGGGTTAGCTTTTGGTTTGAATACTATAGGAGTACAGTAGGGATAACACTGCAAGAGGTCCATACTAAGGGAACCTGCTCATACTGCACAGATATGAAATATACCATTGCATTCTTTGCATTTGTTAATCTTGAAAAAAAAAACACTATTTTGAGAATTCTGGTAATCAGGCCCATATTTACATTTAATGAAGTGATGTTTAAAGATCAAGTACAAAGAATTTCTGGTAGTTTCTAAACACATACCATGTAAGATGATCACACCTTTGTTTTTGCATTCATTTATTTATCTGAAAAGGAAATATTTTTAGGATTGCTTCCCACATACATACAGAAGTTCAGCAGAAATGTCTGCTGTTGTTAATGTGGACATTCACATTCCATTTATCATGTTATTGTGGGAGCTGATATTGATAAAATACTGTTTTCATTAATGATTGGAAGCCCGGCAATGTTTTATTTTTTAAACGTTGTTAGGGAATGAGAACTACACTTTGTAAAGCAACAAATATTTGATTAACTGTCAGTATGTCAACCAAATTAAGGTTTGGCAGAAAACTGCTTAAAGATGTTTATCAATTAATCAATTAAATAAGTATGAATTGCCTATACTGATTGAGGCAGGACATTTAGATGAACTTGTGCTACACTTCCATGTGTATCCAGGAACTGTAAACATTTTCAGAGACACACACACACACACACACACACACACACACACACACACACACACACACACACACACACACAGAAAAACACTTCTTTTTTGAATGAATAAGTGATTGAAAGTAGGAACATACAATTTACTTGGATGTACTTTTTTTTTAAATGGCCAAAATTCTTAGCATTTGATCTTGAGGGAAGTTCAGAATTCAGTACGATTGTTAGATGGATGGAGAAAGCTTCACTACTAAAAAAGGTATTTTATTTATCATGTGTATGGAATATGGTTTTCAAACATGATTGCTTGTTTTTGTTATTTGCAAGCTGAAAGGATGATTTCTTTACTACATCAATCATTTTTAGATAATCCAACTAGCTCAGTAGGTTTGCCACCTTTTCAAATGCCCAAAGTGGGACTTTTTTGTAATAATGTGAGATTTTGTTGGACAAACCATACCCATGGCCAATGCAAAGGATAGTGCTTTGATTTTTGCCACAAAAGAAGCTTATTTTAGTAGCATTTGAGTTGCTTATGCTGTTTCATATAACATTTAAGTGTTTCAGATACAAAGTCATTGTTTTATGCAACTATTAAAGAAACTTAGGAAATTTTTTTTTTTGCCTAAAATCTCAGGGCATTTGTCATTTTTAGTTTTTTTTTTTTTTTTTGAAAGACACAACTGCCCACAAAGGGACTATCCTATGCAAATAGACACCGATGGTAATGAGTTTATCATATCCTTTGAGTATACTTTTACTTTTGCCAGCTTTATTCCAAGAAAAAACACATTTTGAGTCTTTTGTATATATACCTCATTTACTTAATATATATAGTTGTGTGCATAATACTGATGTAACTCTGAAGGTACTGTTTGCCCATGTGTTAAAATATTTCTAAATACTATCTTATTTTACTCATTGCACTGTACAGTGCTTTCAGTTATGGATGGTGTTAATACTCTTTCTGTGACAAGATTCAAGCTTTTTTCTTAAAGTATTTAAGGCAGTTTTTTTACAAAACTTTACATGTTCTCATGGTATGAAGCATATTATAATTTGAAGCAGCAAAGTAGTGCAATGGTTAGTGTTGGTGCTTCACAGTGTTTGTTTAGGTTGGGTCTTGGCTAGAATGTCTTTTGCATTTGCCTGCATGGGTTATGCTGGGTGCTTCAGTTTCCTCCTTCATCCTGGAAATATACAATGGATAAATTGTTGGTCTTGCATGTGTGTCTGCTTTGTGTGTGTGTGTGTGTGTGTGTGTGTGTGTGTGTGTGTGTGTGTGTGTGTGTGTGTGTGTGTGTGTGATGTGCAAATGCTTATGTGTGCACAACATACAATACATTGGCAGCCCATCTAGGATTAGTTTTTCCGCCAGGCACCACTGAGTTCTAGGAGAGGATCTGGCTCACCCATACATCTGAATTCATTTAAGTGGGTAACCAGAGAAGGAATTATTGAATGTTATGTACTTGGTATATTCCTTTTAGTTTACTTTTCTCTCTAGAAGAACTCATGATAATTGTAAGATTGTATGTTCTTGCACAATGTGAATTTACTGCTTTATAGTAATTAGCAGTCAAACCTAATTTAATTGTGGTAAAGGTGCTACTTTTTAGTAATGCCATTACCATCATCATCATCATAAGCCCTCCATTTTTTCCATTTTTTTATTTATTTATTTTTTATGGGGACAGGGTATCATGTCAGCTGTTGCCACCTATCTCAGTCCAAAGCCACTCTCCTATCTTATTTGACAATTATACCTGATTGTAACTGGTCTGCTGTCATATAAACAATCCATCTCTTGGCTGGGCATTCTTATCTTCTCTTACCTTACTCCTGTCTGTTCCAAATGTGCTTTATTAAATTGCCCCCTGCTTTCCTGCACATGTGACCAAACCATTGTAATCTGTTTTCCTTGTTATTCTGTACAATTGGGGCTCCTTTGAGTTCTACTATGATGTCCTCATTTCTTCTTAAGTTCCATGATGCATATCCTACTGCCAGCCCTAAGCATTTCATCTCCATTACCTCAAGCCTCTTCAGCTGCTATGCTTTCACTGCCCATGTCTCTTTGCTATACAACACCACTGGTCACTTCACTGTTTACATTTGAAGAACAAACTGGTCATTGTTTGGAATATGTTTTATTTAATTTTTCTTCCTCCCAGACACAGATAATGTGTGGCTTGGAATTCTTTCCTAATAGTTTAGTTTAGTTAGGGTGACCATCACTGAAAAAGAGAATATACATTTTTAAGTTTATGTAGAAAAGCAATAGCCATAACAGTAAATCTTCAAGGAGAAGTCATTGTCACAGTGCATCAACCTCCTACTATTTCATTTTCCTACAGAGGGGCACATTTCTAGCTTCCTTTATATATTCATTTCCAAAATAAAGGACATTTTATGTTGTTTGGCAGTTTTTTTTACCCGTCATTGTTTTGGTGGAGAAAATTCACATAAAATATTATGTCATAATACTTGTGCAGTTCTGTTTTACTTTTGCTGAAGAGATTGGATTTTGAGAAATATTACTTATGATGTTTAATTGTTATAATGTTTAATGCTTAATAAGAGAAAAAAAACTCTCCAAATGTGTTAATTGTCTATAGTACACAAAGTCGTTTTGCTTTGCTGTATTTTTACAGTACTGGGATCCCCATGTTCAGGATCAGTTTATAGGCTTGTGTGCTGGGATAGGCATTTGCTCCAGAGCAACACTGAAATGGATTAAGTGGGTTATCAGAGAATGAAAGAAAATGTTAAAGTGGTTCTGAGAAGCATGTAAAGTTTATTAGTTTGTTACATTTTAAGTATGTTCTTATCCATCTAAGAATTACTGATAGTTGTTTTATTCCATAGATTCTAATATCAGACGTTACCTTAAGGATTTATTATTTTTAAATGCAAGTTAAATAGTTTTGTTATTACAGTAACATTGTTTTAAATAGTTTGTCATTGCCCAGTTTTACCTTTTTTTAGGAGTAAATGTGCCATCTTTATACTGGGCATATCGTTTCATAAATGTTTTTTCATCATCCCTATGTGAGATACATTCAAATGTTCTCTATTTTACAGTTATTAATTTAGTTAACCATATGTTTGGTAACAACAGACTTTTCATTAATTCTACTGGATAGATAGGTCAGTAGAGAGAGAGAAGGAGAGAGATTCAGGATTAAGGAGAATTGTGAAACAAATGTCTACATGTTGAAACTTGTGAGTTAAAACTCTTTGTACTAAATGTTTATCTAGATAATGTCTAAATATTAACCTATACCTTTTGTGTAGTAGATAGGAATGTAAGTATGTTGTGGTTTATGTACACTTTTACTTTTCATTATAATAGATATATCTACATGACCTTAATTGATTAAACTTAAGCAGCTGTATTTGCCTTCTACAGCCATACTTGCCAGTGGGGAATATTTGCTCAAAAAATGAAAGAGATTGTGGAAAAATGCAGGATATGTAAGGATGCCTCATGCCTAGTTGATTCAATATATAGGCAGCAAGAGATCTACATTCATTCCTTATAAGAAATATGCCATTATTTTTTTTTCAGTTTCTGGTTGGGAAATGACATGAATAAGGTTGGAAACTCTTAAAAGTTTTGATTTACTTTTAAAATGATCTCCCCTTGAAGATCTTCTGGTAAGGATACTTACATATATCTGTACTTTCTTAGTTTAGGTTATCAGCTTTGTCACATAACATGGGTCTTCTGATTAGTAGAACAATGGCTTACTGACCAGTGGAAGTGGGAAACAGGAGAGAGACATGACATCATTGGTGTAGTTACATACCTCAGCAGAGATATGAAGTCCCACATAGTGGGTATGATGTGTAATAATGCCAGTGTGTTTTTAGCCTGTACCAACCCTTTTCAGTCAGGCACACCATTGCATACTTTGTGTGTTAATAGCAACAGATTGGAGGTCTCCATTCATAACCATGGATTCTCTTCAAGCAAATGTAGTCCTTATCTCTCATGTTATCAATGGAAAACTGCTAGTGTACTTTAAGTTTTTCCAATAACCTAAATTTGTATCTTTAACCAGAACTGTCAGTATTAGAGGTAAAACGTAACTGCATCATTGCCAGTCTGGCATTATAGATTTTTAGATTGCAATAATAGGGTTGCATGGCTTGAAAAAATTAGAGTCAGTCACCAGCTGTTTTGATCTTAACTGTATTTTAGTGTCACAAGGCTGATTCTAAATGCATAATAAAATAAAGAAATAAGGTTGCATATTTTTCCAGTTTGCATTTGAACTTTTTGACTTGTATGATTTCATGTTATCTATGGCTCAGACCACTTCTTTTCAACTTGTTGAATCAGAGATTAAAGTCCAGCTCCAACTCTCTTTTCATAAGTGATAGGCATTGGGGTGATTGAGATACAGTCATTTGATACACTGATTGATATGCAGACCAATAATATTTTATCCTGAATGACCATTTTAAGTCAGCGTGCTCCATCTCCAAATGCTAATAAACATGTGCAATGTGGCATATAGTTGTCCACTAGAAATTGTTACTGCCTTTAAAAATTAAGCAGTGTTTGAAAAATTTGAGCTTCTATTTCTTGAGATGTATTCAGGCTCTTTCTGTATAACCACCAACTTATTTATTTATTTGACATTTATTTACTGGGAAAGTCCGACTGGTTATGTGACCATTTTCAGAAGAGGCCTGGAGAGAAAAGCTTCATTGAACATATTAAAACAGATTACAAATTACAAATTTAGAAGGATTCAGACAACATCACAGTTGTACAATTTGTGGATACACTAAAAGCAAAGAAGTATAGCAGGATACTCTATATACAAGACACAATATGGTAGGACAGTCTATATTCAAGAATTCCTAATACATATGTTTTCATGATAATACACGAAACATGAGTAAATAAAGTTGCAACACTCTATATACAGATTGTAGCTAGAGAATTTTAGCAGTAAATTTCAGGCATGGTTTCTAAGATAAAGAAAGGGCAGAGTATGAGTAGAAAGAAAGAAGTAGTATTTGGTAGAAAAGCTATCACTGAAACACATGCTAGTATTGAGGGGAAGCAAGATGGGGTAAACAAAATTAGAGAGATAGAAGTAGTAATGAATACTGTTGTGGTGTGGTGCATTGGATAAATATTCTTTCCATCTTGACTTAAAAGAAAACTAGTGAGGTGTAAGTCTGATAGATTCTAGAATGCTATTCCATGGTTTGGCAACACAAAGAGAGTACTGACTGACAACATTAGGTCTCTAAGGTTTGTGAATAGATAGTAGATACTTGTGAGAAGAACAAATGTCTCAAAATGGAATATAATGTTGAAGAAGTGATGAGGTAGTTTGTGAAAATGAGGAGTTGCACAGTATTTTGTGTTAACATTAGTTGAATAAAAGTCAGCAAATGGGTTACTTTGTGCCAGTTTAAGGACTGAGAGAAGAGCAATGGTGACTGTGGTGGACCTGCCCTGTGGTAAATTTAACTATTTTATTATAGCACTGAGTTTTACTTTGAGGGAAGTTTGAAGATTCGTTAGAATAGGAAAAGTGTGTAGAAGGGAGAGTAAGAGATACATGGTGGCAAGGGTCACTTTTGCAGAGTTGGAGACAAATTTTTAGCCCTATACAACATGCCCAGTTTTTTTTTTTTTTTTTTTTTAATGTTGTTGATATGCAGGTCAAACTTAAGGTTGTTGTTAATAGTTACACTTAGCAGGTTAGTGTGTGAAACTACATCAACTGAACTATTGTTAAGATAAGTAATATATAAAGTTAGAGGTACCTGGAGTATATTGTTTTGGTACAAGTAGTAAAAGTTTTTTTTTTTTTGGATTTAGCAGCATATGGTTGTTGGTGAGCTAAAACTCAGTGGAACTGAATGCATCCTGGGTCATGCTCTGAAGATGGATAAGATAACTAGCAGAGTAGATTAATATAGAGTTGTCGACATATTGAATAAGTGTTGTTTATTTAGAGGCAGTAATAAGGTGATTTATGAAACTGTCGAAGAGGAGTAGACCCAGTATGGATCCTTGGGTTACTCCAGTTCTAACTGGTAAGTAGGGAGAGATATTTGAGTGCCATTTGACAGACTGATATCTGTTAGAGAGGTAACTGATGAACCATTGTTGGGTTGTTTCAGTTAAGCCAAGAAGAGATAGTTGGATAAGAGTTTGGGTGGGGGACAGTGTCAAAGGTCTTTGACAGATCTAAGAATACAAATGAGACAAAGTTTCCAGAGTCAACAGCTTTACTGACAGTGTCAGTGAAGACAGAAGAGGTGTGATAGTATTTTGGGGGGGGGGTCTGAATCCATGGTGGGTAGGGGAGAGAAGATTATTGTCTTGTAGGTATTAAAGAAGTTGTTTTGGAGTACATTTTTCTAGAACTTTTGAAAGTGGTGAATGAATAGAATTTGGCCTATAGTTAAATGTTTCTGTGGATGTACCAGCTTTGTGGAGAGAAATGCTAAAGAACATTTTCCACATTGAGGGGAAATAAGCTTCCTTGATGGGTCTATTAATGATTATGGAGACTGGGTAAGCAACTGAGTCTGCTGCCATTTTAAGAAATTCATTGGGAAGATTATCTGCAGAGGAGGAACAAGGCTTGTGTTTCCACCAGAGGGATTTAATGAAGGAAGCGGGAACTGGTTGAAGTGAAAATGTGGAGAAATAGGTGGTAAGTGGCTGAGAGATGGCAGAGGGGGATGGAGGGAAATTATTTGTGATGGACGCTATGCTATTAATGAAGTAAGAGTTAAACTGAGATACTGGGTGGTATTGTCATAGGCTGGTTGAGAGGAGGACTGATTTCCAGGGAATAATATTTTTTTGATTGTGTGCCAGTTAGTTTTGGGACTGGATTTGTGTTGATCTTGACGCTTAGCGCAGTATTGTTTTTTTTTATCTAAATTAACCTGTTTCTTTACAAGGTTAGGCAGTACTCTGTAATGTTGTAGCTTATTATGTGTCTTTTGTTTTAGGTAGGTAGACCAGACCTTATCTCTCTTTTGCATATGTGATCTGGTATAGCCAGAAAGCCATGGAGTATAGTTAGATTTGACTCTTTTCTTTCTGGTGGGAGCTAAACTGTTCAAAGTGTTTAGGAATGTAGAATTAAATTTTTCATCTACCTCGTCTAGTTGTAAGTATTTTAGAAAAGACCAATTAATAGTGTTTACAATATTTATAAAGGCCTGCTGGTCAAAGTTGGGTTGTTTGCCTACGGTCTTGTAGGTGTGTTGCATGAGTGAGAGATAAGTCTAGTTGTACAGATAGGGTAGTGATCACTAGTCTGGCCATGTTTCAGAATGCGTAAAATTATTAGGATGGAAAACGAATATCCAATCAATAGTTGAGCCATTTTTGCTGGATGAGTTGGTATAGACTGAATAAGTAATTAGTTGAGAAAATTTATAGAGGTTAATGCTATTCATGGTCAGTTGCGAGTTAAGTTTCTACCAGTCAGTGTTGACATCACCTAATATAATGTTTTCAAGAGAGAGAGAGATATTAGTTGACACCTATGATAGCATACTTTCAACAGTTGAGAAATTATTACCTGGTAGTATGTATAATGCAGTAATACAGAGACTTTTATTGTGATTTAAGTTAAGGTAAGTGATCAGTAATTCAGCTTTGTCAAAGGAAGGAATAGAATGGTCATGAAGAGTTGAGGAGATAGAGTTTGGATATAGTACTGCTACACCACCTCCTTTTCTTTTCAGTTGGTCTGAACATATCATAACCAGGTGGAAGTACTTCAGGATCTTTGATGTGTGGCTTAAGCCAGGTTTCAGAGATTGCTAATATGTTAGGGGATTCTGTGGTTACCCAGGCATGCAGTACAGAGAGTTTATTACATGCTACATAAATTTAAGTGCATTTCTTATAGTAGGAGTATGAGTTTGAGATGAGAATTATGTAATGTTGGGACCAGGCTTAGGGTGGATATCACCACATAGTTGAAGAAATTAAAAAAAGTGCAATAGAGGTAGGCTTTAACTTTGGTTAAATTGTTGGTATGTATGATGTTAGATAGGTATAGGTGTGTTTGAAACATCATGAGTTTCAAGAAGAAATTATAGTGTATGTGAAATAATTGAGAGGTGATGTGTAGGGAGTGGTGATGTGTATTAGAAAAAAGAGGTAGTGTCTGTAGGAAACCTTAATATAAGTGAAATAGGTACTAGACATGATGAGAGAGAAGAAAGGGAGAGTAAGTTATACTAGGCTGTAAGATATGGAAGAGGGGGAGATTTGAGAGAGGTAATCAGAAATAATGACTTGGTGGATAACTAGAGGATGGTAGAAGAGTTTCTGTAGGCATAGGCAAGGGAGTAGGAAGCTATTATGATGAGAGTGTAATGTTTGTAGTAGCAAATTGGTTGGTTGTGTGTATGGAAGAGGAAGGGGGAGCTAATAGAGGAAGGGTGCGGTGTTACGTTTAAATTTAGATGTAGTGGGGGGTGAGTGAGATAAGAGGTAGGGTAGGGGAGGCAATCAGAATGGGTAGAAATCTTAGAGACCAAGAATCTTCGGGTAAGTTTCCTAAGAAAAACTTTCAGAGAAGCAACAATAGATACTAGTATTCAATGCTTGTATAGAGCCAATTTAGCATAGGAAGCACAGAAAAAGGTCATACATAGTTATACACACAGCATTCACATTAATTGAATTTTAGGCTATTAGCCTGCAAGTACACTATGTACAAAGGAATAAGAAAGACTAGCGTGAGTAAGAAGAATTTTAATCTGGGAGACAGACAGCTGCATGAAAAGTACTGGGGGGGGGGGCGGAAGAGAGCACACTATACAGATTACAAAGAAAGAAGACACTAGTTTAGAACTGCTAATTCCAGCCACTGACACTGTATAAGGTAAAGTCATTTTTTAGAAAACATGTGATATACACTTTCTGTTAGTTTTTTGTTTTCTTCCATTTTGGGCAAGGAATTTCAGGTTTAGCAGTTCGATTTCAGGTGCTTTGAGTCCCTGATTGTAAAAGACCATCCAGGGACCACCTTGCCATTTTAGAGATGGGGGAAGCAGGGCTAAGGAAAAAATGCAGGAAGGAAAACAGTTTAGAAGGAGAGATCTAGCATTTAGTGCAAAAGAGCTCAAGGTACATTAGATGAGATAGGCAAATACGATTTAAAGCTAAATCAAAGCACAGAATAGCATTTTATACTAGCTGACGTATTCTCAAGCAAGGAATCCTTCTTTCCAACAGCTCTAGTTTCAATACTAACAATCGCTCTCTCTCTCTTTTTTTTTGACAAAAGCTGTACTGTGAATACCTCAAAGACTAGGTATTACTTGCTGGACAATAGCATTTAACATTGGGATCCCTGCCACAGCAGCATGTAACCAGTGACAATTTTAAAAGAAAGTTAGCTGATCAGAGTTCTTTTTCATTTAGCATGCTAGGATACTGTGAGAAGACTCAGATATTTTAAAAATTATACCCATCTAATACAAATTGAGCACAAATGGAAACCTGCTGCAACCATTAAACATAGCTTTTTAAAACATCTGAAGACATAGAGAGTTAAATACTGCTATCTGAACTAGTGCATCAAATACTGCAATACAAACAGTACAGAATGCCTAATTTCAGAAATTCAGATGAGGGTAGATGAAGGTAATATAATGAAGAAACACAGGACAGCCAAAGGGATACCTTTTGAACACTTTTCTGACATAGTAAGGAACTGCCTGAAGACAGAAGTCACATAATACAGCATACAGTAGTGCTATGGGTGCTTGAAATATGCTACATGAAATAGAAATGAGTCCAGCAATGGAACAAAAAAAAAGGTAATTACCAGGAGCAGCTACATTAATTTGGTCTTTGGTATCATGTGGAAAGTAATAACACAGAAAACAGAAATCAAGCCATCTTTTTGAAGTCTTTATGATTCTCCCTTATCCTTTTTTCTAGTGTTTATTTGGAAAATTTGGACTACTGCTCTCACTTCATTGTATCAGCCAACACACCCTGATATATTAAGACATATCCCAAATGTCTGATATGAGCCACACATGTCTGGTATTTTCATTTCTTCATTTTTTTAAGATTATTTTGTATCAGCCTTTCCAGCAACTTTCTCAGTCTGTCATCATGTCCCATTCTGGTTTTACCCAAGCCAGATTGTTATATGTAATATTTGTAACACCTTTCAGTCCGTCAGTAATTTGTGTAGTTGGTCTCTGAAAAAGCTTATGTGCTGAGCAAATACTGACTACATTCTCAAAAGTCTGTCACTGGGATTCATTAATGCCTACACTGAGTGTACACTATTATGAATGAACAGACAACAAAAGCATAACTCACACCTTCTTCCTCCTAATTTTAGCTTTGCTACTGATTTTCTTGCAGCCTTAATTATCATGGGAATTCGTAAAGGTTAGCCCAAATTGTAGACTACATGTATACTTAGTGTAATCATTCTGAGTGATTAGAAAGTGCAAACAATGTGGTAGGGATGTTCTTGAATACATCTCATGTACACTCAGCATAAGCATTAATGAATCTGGCCCTGTGTGTTTCCAGTGGTGTGTTGTATGTACACAGATTTGAGCTGTTTGGATAAAGTTGTATCTGCAGAAATTCTGGTTAGGTTCACGCCCTGAGAAATATTTAAATGCTCTCCATTAGTTCAGCTCTGAGAAATATTTAAATGTTCTCCATTAGTTCAGCTTTACAGCAGCATTTAGCTCTGTGGGACATAGCTTGCGTACTCTTCCCATTTTCTCCTGCAGTCTGCCTGTTTTCCCTTTCTATCCTTTAATTGAATGACATGGAAATTTAAGGGGATAGGTAGTACAAGAGGGTTCCTCAGTCTCTAAGTTCCCAAATTCTTTCTGCTGTTTCCTTAAAAAAAGTGTCAGACTGTTCTGTCATCCCAGCTACAGGTTTTAAACACTTTTTATTAGCTGTACTACTACAGCTTTAAGCAGGTTAAGGCTGTTGGTGTAATTGATCTCTGCCACTTAAAACTCTGTATTGAGAAAAGTCATGCATGACTTATACAGAAATATTTATTGCTGTATTGGTTCAAAGCATTATCTTGATGAGCTACCTATGCTGTCCCACTTAATGCTTTCTCCTTCAACTAAATTCCTTCAATTGCCTGACTGCTCTGTGCGTTGTTTGCCTATTTTCTTCCTGAGCACGTGTTGCCATAAATGTCTGTCAAACCATTTTCTCTGATTGTTTTTTGTATTTGTTTTTCGTATTGTAATAACTCGTGGGTGAGGGGCACTGTTCCTCACCATACCTCTCAACTGTACAGATTTTCACAGAATCCCCAGATTTTTGCTTAATGTTTTTGGTCCACTTTTCATAAAATTGTGTTTTTTGGCAAGTTAGTGACAAATCATTAAAGACTGAAGTTAGAAAATAATGACAGGCATTTGAGCTTTAGGCTTCATACCTTTCAGAAAAGTCATGCCAATGCAAAACCTGTTATTCTATCAACTTTCTAAGTTTGTAGGAGCAATATTTAAAAATTGTGCCTATTTTTGAGCCTTTGTCCCAGTTTTATTAATGGGTTTGTTCAGACCTCTTGGTCTAAGAAGTTGAGAAGTATGCTCCTCACCCTGCCTCTATTCCCATGAACCACATATCATTACTTATCATCACTAACTACCTTGATTATAGCAAGCTCAGATGCTCATATGCCAGTACTTATTATACAGCAGGAACTTCTTCTTGTAACATTTGTTAATGTCTGTTATGTACTTCACAGAGAAAGATTCTAGTTGTCTACTGATGTACTATGTTCTTCATCTGTAAATATGTTGTAAGTAATTGCTATGTAAATTGTTAATCGCTGTGTAATCCAGTGTAACTACTGTCTGTTTATTTTAACTGTGGAGCTTTTCTCCCCGGGCCTCCGCTGAAAATGGACCTATGTCCAGTCAGACACTCCCGGTCAACAACTATAAATAAATAAATAAATAAATTACATTTTGTTTTTGCCTAACCACTCCTACAGTCTGCATCATCAGCAGTAAGCCAATGCAAACTACACACACAACTTTTTCAGTTACATCTTAAACAATGAAGTTCCCATGTTTCTTATTGCCAGTAGATCACTCTTCTGGCCTTTCACCAATAAGGCCCATACTCTTATATTCACAAATCATATCCAGCAGGCCTACCCTGTATTGAAGAATTAAACATATAATCTCAGCTTAAAATAATTGTCACAGAATCTTAACTTTTTGACTACAGTTAGCTTCTTTTCTTCTCATCACTTCTCTTTAACAATGCTATTCTCATAACTTCTTGACTCTACTAACCAGACAATATTTAACAATATTGTATTCTAGAATCTCTTCACAATGTACTATATTATATTATATAGTTGATAAGCTATTCCCACCATTCTCCTTATATTACCTAACATTCTGACAACTCAGCATTCGCCCATCAATGACAACACTTCCTCTTAGGTAACCTAGTGAGATCACAGGTTTCAGTCTAGCTAAACTCTGTCCTTTTCCTCTCTGACTCCAAGAGGAACACTGTCACACTTTGTTTACATTTACACTATAAACAGTTGTTGCCTTTTATACTACTCATAAGATTCTTAGGAATTTCAAGACAAATGCATCTCGTGATGACGTACCCATTACCAGTACCCACCCTTAAGCCGTACCTCCTCTCTATAGGAGGGCTAAAACAGTCAAGCCTTGGGTGAATTTGTGGATGCTCATTTCCTCATCTAGGTCTCACCTGAAGGATATTGTATCACACTGCTTAACCTGTAGGGGCAGTGTGTTCCAGAGCTGGGGGAGATGCTGTGTGAAAAATCTCTCTTCACTGCATTTTATTTATCTGCCAGTGTATATTTAGGTCCCTGCTTCTGGTATTTATGGAATTATTAGATTTCTGAAGACAAACAGAAGGCAAAGCATAGATATTTCCTCAAATGCCTGTACTGAAAAAAGGGACAGTGCTTCTAGACTCTTGTTAGTTCAGTGTCTTTAAGCCCATGATCTTCTTAGTTAGGAACTCTTGTGTTTTTTCTAGTTGTTTAATATGTCTAGTGAACTACCTGCCAAAGGGGTCATTGCACTGAATAACTAGCCTAATCAATGCTCAGTATAGGGAAACAATGACCTCATTAGATTAGGACATTATTCTCTTGGCAATTAGTTTCTCTAAGTAGAAGGATTTTCTGGTTACTGTTGCCACATGGTGAATGAAAGAAAGGGAATTATCAAAGCATGATCTAAAGTCCTGTATAACATTTTCATTTTGAAGTAGAGTATTATCTAAGGGTGTTCAGAGGGAGAAATGTATAATAACTCATAATGATTCCTTCAGGCACTTGAACCCATAATCCTCCCCACTTACATTGTTCAAAGCACTTCATTTTATTGGGTGAGCTATGGAAGCACTCAAAACTGAGTACATAAACTGCAATCCTCAACATGTGTTAGAGTGATTAAATCAGAAGCAGAGGTCTTGACAGGATTTGTTCCCATGACACTTGGCTTACAAGACCGTTGCTCTAACTCCTGAGCTACAAGACTGCTACATATCTCTTTCACTAACTGCACTTCCCATCTTCCATCTTTTCCACATATTCTGACTTGCAGGAGTATACTGCTTCATTAATGGCATTCCTTACATAGTACTTGCCATGGTAAGCTGTCATTTTATTTACTAACACTTCCTACAGTAGAACCCTCATCTAGACAGCATGCGTTACAGGCTGTACTTCCTCTTTGAGTTTGTGCTTATGTTCTGACTACTTCATCTTTTATACTATTAGTACGATAGTCTAGGAGGTAGAAGAGTTGTGTGAATTAGCATATGCATGAAGCCTAGGTGGCATATAGGCTATACATCTGCTTTTAACAGATCCTCTTACCTCATAACCCTGCTATCAGATAGGCCACAATTTCATTGCACATTCACTTTTACTCCAACACTCTAGGTGGGAGATAAACTGTGCCATTTAACTTTGCACACAGCCTAGGTAGTTGACGGGCTGATCTCCTTCTTCTTTTCTTAGGTCCTTTTATTTTATTGCTTATACTTCTGCTCCAGCAGTTAAAGTAGCAGTTAAATGCTACAATTCAATCTGTGCATACAGCCTAAGTGGCAGATAGACTGATCTCCTTTGTTTTATATCAGGTCCATTTACTTTATAACTTAGATGCATACAGGCTGCTCTTTCATTTCATTTGCAGCTATTTCAGCCTTTGTGCTACTACTACTACTACTACTACTACTATGCTACTACTCCAACAGTCTAGTTGGCAGATAGACTATGCAACTTAACCTATGCGGACAGCCTAGGTGGCTGATAGGCTGATAATCTAGTCATTTTAACTCATAGCCTAGATGATAGGCCACGGTTTCAGTTCATTTCCTTACACAGCATTGGTAACTGATCAAGTATACTATCTTCCGGCTGTGCTGAAACGACTGCATTTTAATTGAATGAGCTAGACTGCATTTACAGACCAGAGGGTTGTTTGGCTGTGGTGCTTTTTACCCACCTTTCCACCTCCTGGAGGTAGGCTGAAAAAGGTGCCATTACGCTACTTGCTGTAGTCAACTCCCACTAGCCCTGTTTTTCTATTATACAACCTCATACACCCTACAGGTACCCAGCTCTGTGCTACACCTCTGGTACATTACCTGTCTCAGTCCAGTTTCCAGCCTAGTCTTTACAATTATAACCCCAACAAACTTGCAAACTCATTTATAATGCCTATATATAAACTCTGAACACTTAGATTAACATGCTATCTCACTATTCTGACACTTTAGTCCTCAGACTGTTCATTACAGTTAATTTCCCTCTTTCTCATCCATATTAGGAACTCTCTAATTCTACACCTACCCACTACTAGTGAATACAAATACACCATGTCCTGATTGATATCAGCAATAAACATACTTACGTTACTAGGAAGCATTTTCTACTGTAGTAAATCAAACTCCTTTAGTGTTCTGAGTGACCACTCACAAATTAAATACATTTGGTCATTCAGAACATATAAAAAAATACCTCAAATAAATGAAGGAAGATCTTTCCCTAATTATAGCTAACAAGGTGTGAATGGTTGTGGTGGCTTTAGAATATCTATGAATCTATGAATTATAAATAGGAAATATTAAAATTAATATCTTCGATGCACTTACATCAGCCGGGAGAAAGATGGAAAAGCCAATGTCGACATACAGGATTTTTTTAAAGATGGTGACCACTGAGGTGGTTAGCTTTAGATACTGCAATGTGATATCTAAGCCTCCACCACAACCCCTTGAGGTTTATGAAGCCTTTGATGACATGAAACATGTAATTTAAGCATGCTGTTCCTTGAATCCGTTCATCTGTAAGACAGTTTTTGTAATGTAACCATGTAACCAAATGAACAGCTTTGATGGAAAACTTAAAAACCAAAACAAAATGATATCTGAAACAGAATCTGGGCTTCAAGATTTAATACACCAATGCACTAATACACCAAGCACTTTTGTCTTACAATTAAACAAAACTTCATCAGAATACCTAGTGAAGTAATGCAATCAGATAAAACTGGTAAATGCCACCATAAGTCATGTAGCAGGTTTAAAGCAAGTTGAAAGCCTGATTTCCCTTTTAAGAATATTGTCATTCCTACCTAAAACATGACTTTGCAGGTGAGTGAATGGATAGTCAAAATATGACTCAGTTTTTCTCTTATTTGTTGGAAGTTTACATTGTATAAATGTACTTCATAATTATGGTACCAAATAAAAATACCATCTGTGCAACAAGTAATGATCGTGTGAACATTTATTTTGTGTGCAGATAAGTATCAAACAAGATGCAGGCTGGGATTCATAAAGAGCCATGGCACATGCATAAGCAGTGTAGTACAGTGTGATTACGATGTAATGGGGAAGCAGAGTGTGCTGCTGAACAACCTTCATTGTTTGTTTTTGCTATGCTGACCAGTACTGCTCTCATTTTCCTTCAGTGAGCTGCATTGGTGTCATCTTATTCAGCAGGGCAGAGCAACATGTACTGCTTTCAGACAAAAATGATATAAACAGGTACTTGGTAGTATGCTTTGCAGCATAGTGGCTCAAAGTGCCATGGAAAGTTATCCTAAAACTATGGTGACTGACAGTGGGGGGAGGGGCTTGCATGTACCCACAGCAACAACAACATCATGAGGATGAAAAGGTGGGAATAAGACAGTAGGAAAGGGAGCAGAGAGCAAACACATAGAAATACACAAGAACAATATAGGACAGAATGCAATATGGTGGTAGGAATGCAGAATAATTTTTTGGGTGTTGGACCCCCCCCCTTTATTTAACATTTGTTGACCGAGAAAGTCCGACTAGGTTCCACAGAGCCTGCTTTCAGTGGAGGCCCGAGGAGAAATGCTCCAGACGCATGTCTTTTAGAATGTGGGAGGAATGTTCAAAAGTTTTTGGCAATGAATTTGTCTTTAGTACACTAATTGGTTTATTGGGCTGTTGGTATACTATATAATCAGGCCCAAATGGTTTGTTATTGTATGTCTGAGGAAGGAAGGAAACGTGCTGACGTTTCCGAAAGCGCTTACATTAAATTTTTCAAGGTTTTTAGCTCTGGCCTGCTTTGCTGTTTTTTGTTTTACACAGTTTGTTGAGATTTTACCATTTAGAATGTGGGAGGAAACCGGAGTACCCGAAGGAAACCCACGCGAATGCAGGGAGAACATGCAAACTCCACACAGAAGGCACCCCAGCCAAGAATCGAACCGGAGGACCTCTTGCTTTGAGGCGACAATGTTAACCGCTGCTCCACTGCACTGCCCAATTCATATAATTAGAATAAGGGTGGGGGATATGGGAATTGAGTGAATGGAAAACAGGATATGGAGCAAGAGGCAGAGGAGACTTTGCAGATTGAAACAAAAGGGACAGGATGTGCACACATTAGGTTACACTGACAAGGGAGGGGTGGATGTGTACATACCAACAATGAACAAATGGTTCTGGAATATGCACAAAGTATTGGATGTGACAAAGTAGGAAGAGGGTGACATGTACCAGGCAGCAGGATGGAGTACTAGCTGCAGGGGTTAGCCAGTCTGTCCCAGAAGAAAAAACCAAAGAAACCGTGTTGGGTAAAACCTTGGTGCAGAAATAAATCCAAATGAAAGGTAAAAAGTAAAAAATGCACCAAGATAACACACAGCAAAACGTTTAATCACAGCAAAGTACAAAGTGGTAAGCTCTTTCACAACCGAAGTTGCTTCATCAGACACATGTCCCAGAAGGCAAACTGTCAAGAATCATCATAGCTGATGGTCCAGGATGACTAATGTCATGGACGTGCCCCAACCCACCCCCGATAGTCAAATGGCCTGAGCCAATCCGACAAGGAGGTCTGTAATCCACTCCAGGAGACTATTTGCACATAGTCTTCTTGCAAGTGGATGCATCCCCAGAGACACCACCGACTGCCCCTGCTGCAGCTGTACTATCATAAGTGCCACCATGTCCACCCACGCACCTTCTTGTTCAAGGTTTCTTCTGCGTGATGTGTGATACCCGTGCACTGGCCCAGTAATCAAGGAGCCTCAATCCTCACCACTAGCACCAGTGAGGAGTGTACTCATTTGGAGGATAACAAGTACACACACAGTAAAGTACATTTTCTCTTAAGATTACACAGAGATCACAGTTACTCTGGGGCTAGTTTCTCCCTTTCTCTCCATATCCCCAATAAGACTCCTTGACACAGCTATAGGGTTCAGATCTCACCGAGTAGTCAAGCCAAAACCTCCAGTACTCTCTCTGTCCAACCAGTGCTTTGTGTTCGTGCCAAGTAGCTGACACACACACACACACACACACACACACACACACACACACACACACATACACACTTTGAGATTTGGTTTATATATAAACACACAGACACTCCTGGGGAAGGCTGGCACAGGTTCTATTCCCCCTCCTGCCAGGCTATTAGGTAGTAATCACTGCCACCAACTACTCTTATCAGCTACTAATAAGGCTCTTCCCAAAGGGTGACCAATTTCACTGTGTAATATTACTGTTATCCAAATAGTAAGTGTAACCCAGGACTAAGGCTATTCTGGAGTGGATTAGTACAATATCACTAAATACATGCAAATACTCTAGAGCTTAAATTACCTTTAAACAAAACAGCCACAGATGAAAGTTTTAATAATAACTAATAAAAACACAAGACAAATCTTATTACTTCATCACAATGACATTACAGAGTTCAGAAATCACAGGAAAATGCTTTAAAATAATACTGTAGAATAGTCTTACATAAATTTAGAAAACAGCTAGACTAATCTGGTTATTTCTATCTGACTCTAAGAGAAATCACTGTTCTAAATAAATGTCTTACTTATAGAGTGAAGGCAGAGTGCTGGTGAGTTGATGTGTTCAGGTTCAAACAAAATCCAAAATGCTTTAATCTTTTTCTCTGAGAAAGTCTTAAATTGATAAACACCCAGTACTGCTGAGTCATTTCACATTACATCATTTTTATCACTTCTTTAGTTCCCAGATTAACAGAAACTCATAATTTACATTTCCTTGTAAGCTGCACCTGGTCAGGAAGCCACAGCAATAAAAGACATTATACATGTAAAACCTTAGTAATTATCTCTTATATCAAGACAATAGAAAGAATTTCCTGGCCCAGACATCCTGTCTCCAAACCTAAGATCAGTCATACAATGCTTGACTTATCAGCTTTCTTCCAGCAGAGTCCACTGTGGTTACATTTTTGAAGCTCAATACAAAATATAGTTTAACCATAACATATAGTTCTCTTTACATTTGTAGAACACGCCCATGGATTACATTAATATTTACAACTGACATAGAATTATCTGCAAAATTCTATCTGACTGGGCTGGCAGCCCCTCAGTTCTTCACATGATGGACCAGGGCTCCCTGCCAGAGAGGGACCTTTGCTTTTCACTAGAAACGTAGTTCCAGCCTCATCACCAGACTCAGGCTATTGTAGAAATACCTGACACTCCGCTACCTGTTGCTCATGGTTTCAGTAAGGGAGACATAAGTGTGACATACCATAGTACCATGATATATAATGGAAATATAGTACTCTGTATATCATCAACAAATCTTACTCATCCTGCTCTGCCATAAGTGTTTGCTACCTTCTGTAGCAGTCAGCCCAGTTCATCTCATGCTCCTCATGTACTGTAAGGTAAAGATGCACATCAGTACATTGTTACAGGAGGTGGATAAAGCATTTAGAGCAAGGAAGGACTGCCCATATTCTTAACTGTGTGAAGGTTTGATAATGCTGTTGGCCAATACTGTGTAATGTCCATAACATGCCTACTAGAGTAGGAACAGCAATGCATGGCAAGCATTTCCTGTCCACATGCTTATTCTGCTCCAAATAACATATGCCACAGATATTCAACAATGGTCTATAGCTACATACTTCAGTCTGCTTCAAATAAATCAATATATGCAATTGTAATTATATTGAATGAGTTATGCTTTGCAAAAGGACATACATGCATCATATCATAATGATTTGCAGACCAAACAATTGACATGCACTGTTAATACCTTCATGCATACTTGTCCTCAAGGTTATCACTGCAGAAAATACAAGTACTTGTGTGACATCTATTAGTATGAAATAGTCTGTTTAAGTACTTACAGCATATCTTGGGGTACTCTTTTTGACCCTGTTCTTCCTTACTAGTGGAGGAGTTCAGGCTGGTGGCAGTTGCAGGCATTGTAGCAGTGTCTACATTGCTCAACAAATCCTAGGATACCAATAGCTCTTGCTGACATCTGGTCCAGGTCATACCATGTATCCACCTTTCTAAATAATCCAGCTTAGATATCCTGAAACCTATCCCTGTATTTCATCTGCGGGTAGTATAGGAAGATGTCAGTTTCCTTCACATACCAAGTGGGACCCCTCCTTGTAGATTCAGCACAAACTGTCATATCAGTAAGACTTTCCACAAGAAACACACGTGAATCTGTATATGGAACTTGATGGCAAATAAATGCATGTATCACCACATATGGTTATAAAGTAGCATGTCATGCATGTCTGTTCAGTACAGTTGCATGGTTTGGGGATCTGCACGTGATTGTGACAAAGTGGCACTTCACACACCTCATGAACAGGCTGTAATGTAACTACTGTGATGTATAAACCAGTAATAAATGATTTATAGTCATGCTAAAAGCATCTAGTTGACTGTGTGATACACACAGGGATATACATTTGTGCCGATTTAGAGACATCACCATTGTGGTTGATGTTTAGCACATCATCACATCTGAATTGGGGAAGTTATTTTGTGTGATACATACATATACATATATATATATATATATATATATATGTATATATATATATATCTGCATTTGTTTGGTAAGATGTATTTTTTTATTTTGATAAATATAGTCACAATTTAGAGGGCTAATAAAAATGTATTCAGTTTTGACAGGAGTAATTGTATGGTACATCATTGGTCTGTTGAGCTTGGAAAGGATGTATTCTGAGCATCTTCTGTACCGCTATGTTTGGTTCTATATGACATATTCAGACAAGGTTACTCTTTTCAACATGGACATATGCACATGCTTTTCCCAGAGATACTGAGCAGGAGAAAAATGTATGTGTCTGCATCTGAATTCAGCCTTACAAGGACTTGTAGCTTAGGTAAGACTGTCAGAACTTGCAATGAACCTTATACAATAGCAGCAGATAAAATACAGGCAGTAGATGTAAAAGATAAAAGAATTCTTTCAGGCTGTATGGAATTGGACACGTTTACCTAAGTAAATCTAACCAGCTTCACTTAGACAGTTAACCATGGTCATAAATGCATTTTGCCTTTTATCTGTCTTACTGTATCCACCTTAAAATGGATAAAATATGACCACATACATAAGAATTCTGCTTTTTTTTAGGTATGTGACACATGAGTTGATCATATTCTGGATGTGGTACTTCCAGTGGATAGGTTTCACACACATCAAGCCTTGCCTCCCTATTATGGGGAAAACATATTTACCAGTGCTTTGGTTTGCCAATAACCTTCCCCAAAACCCCTTACCATCTGCCAGCTCAAACATTCTGGTTCAGTCCTGTGTTTGTCATCTACAGAGGATAATATTTTGTTTTTATTATGCAATGTATCCTATATCAGTAACCATTTAAAAGACTAGCTTATGTCAGGAAACATGTTTTAACATACCAGAGCTGCTAGGGCTATTACAGGGTACATCCACACTATCCACACACATGCCTGTTAAAGATATAGTAAGTATCCATTGATATAGTCCCAATGTTTATACAGGAATTTTGCAGGTGTACAGTATAACTAGTTTGGCAGATACTGGAAAATGTTAGAACTGCAGAGCATCATATCTTGCTGCAAACCATCAGTCAGCAGTTAAAGTATGACAGTCCTTGCTGAAGGACATCATTACCATGGGGGGCATAACAGGACAATGGCTCAGTGTCACTGGTGCCTGACAGACATAAATGGACAGGTAAGCACAATGTACAGCAGATGGAGGTAGCCCTGCATTGCTGACACAATTTACTGAGACAAAATAATTCCTTGTGCTCTCATCTGGAGGCAGTACACCATGCATTATCTTAGCAGAAGGTCTGAATGTTGATACCAGGATGTCCCAGACCTCAAGTGTTTCTGTGGGTGGTATACCAGGTTATTACTACCTAAAAGAGGTTTGGCTCTGCTATTCTTAGACATACTAAGTGTTAGGTAATCAAGGTTGGACAATGTATATTGCTTTTTATAGGCACATGAGAGCTACAAGGACATCTTGCTGCCACTGAAAGTAAGTTTGGCTAAGTTTAATGCATAAACACCCTCCCTCTGCATACCATATGGGTATCATAGTAGTGTGTATATCATTGGGTTCACCATAATGTCATGTTTGTTCAGAATTCACAGATATCAGTGGTGATGTGCTTGGTATATGAATGTCTGCAGTTGGTCACATGGTTGATGTTACTAGAAAAGTATGATGGTCCTTGCTCTGTGACATATTTCCCCCTCTCCCTTTTATAATTTCTCCAAATATTTTGGGTTTCTAATACCATGACAGGAATGGACCCCATTCCTAAATCAAAGTACGATTAAAGATCATGAAATTAGTATTGTTTCACTCTTTGATGTCAGCCAAAAGTACTCTTCGCAGCACCCACAATGTGCCCAGTAATGACTCCTTCTGCAGTTCGTATGGAGTTACATGCATTGGAAGCATATCTAAATAAGATTTTAGACTCCTTTTTTATAAGACCCATTGCTCCTACTACTATTGGAACTATTTGGGTATCTTTCTGCCACATTGCTATCATTTCTGCTTGAAGATCCTGATATTTTATAACATTATGTCTCTCTGCGTATAGGACAATGTAGTCACCGGATGTGCTGATTTTAATGATCAATGCTACTCTTGTCTTCTTTTCCTGGACCACTATATCCAGTTTTCTAGCATCTAGCTTTTGAATTGTTGGTAATGGATGATCCTGTGTGATGTAGACTTCATCATTTTCTATGATGCTTTGTAGCTCATTTTCCAGTGCTTTTCATCCACTTGAAAACCATAATATTTGCACAATCCACAGTGTAACAGTCTCGACATTATTGTGCCTTTCAGTATAGAGTTCTTCTGCCATTAGCATGTCACAACCAGCAATGAGGTGTGTGACTGTTTTCAGTTCAGTTTTACAAAACCTACATTTGTCTGTTTCTCCCATATGTTCAATGGACTTTGTAAACCAGTGTGTACGTAGCCCACTATCTTGAGCCACCAATATTAACCTTCCATCTCTTGGTTTGAATTCACCTCTCCTTAACCATTCCTGTGTTTGTTCCATATCAACATGAGGTTCTTCCAGAAGCTTTCTATACTTGCAACTATATTTATGCATTTTCCACATTTCTTGCCTTTTCATCTGATCATTCACTCTTGCCATGCTAACTATATATATCATCATTTTGTGCAAAGCACATATTTTCATTCTGGCTGTGGCTGGCTCACAGTGGTGTACTGTGGCAGCAACATCTTGTTAGACCACGTCATATATATCATAATCAATTTAGCCAGCAAATAACTACTTTCAAGTGAACAGTGATATGGTAAGGAGTCTGACAGAAATGTATCACCCATATACTCCGCTGTGTGTCCCTATGATGTTTTCAGAGGTGCTTATGATTCAGAATCCTGGGATACTTTGCTACTGTTTTTGTCACTCAAAGGCAGCAAGACACTGTCCACATAGTGTGGAGATACTTCCAAAATTATTGAGGACAGTTTTGCAGTACAGTGTATATGTGAACAGTTAACATCTCCAGAAGGCAAGAGACCTCCTGTGGATGATACTCACATTCCTGATTAACCTGTGTCAAAACTGGCAGGTTAATACGTGTGCTCTGCTACTGATGCATGCATATATACCATAACCCAGAATTACAGGGATGCATGATGATATATAGTTAGCATGGCAAGAGCTAATACACCATAGTCTCTGCAAGGATAGGAACACTATGCATTCTCCTAGATTTAGTATGTTGGTGATGCATTTCTGTCATACTCCTTACCATATCATTGTTCACTTGAAAGTAGTTATTTGTTGGCTAGACTAATTATGGTATATATGACATGGTCTAACGAGATGTTGCTGCCACAGTACTCCACTGCATGCCACTAGATTAGAGCCATCCACAGCCAGAATGAAAATATGTGCTTTGCACAAAATATTGCCACACAAGCGGTGAGAAGCTACATATCTTTGTACATGGATGTGAACCGCTGTGCAGATTGGTGTAAGAGTCATTGCACTTTTTGAAATCCCCTTATTTACATTTCATTACTAACTTGTTTGGTTGCATTTGTTTACACATATTTATTTACTCATTTACATACAATTTACAATACACAGTACAAGCTGCACTATTTGTGTATGACAAACACCCTACATTTGGTACTACTCACACAAACTGTTTCCTGTGTACTATACAAACTGTTTATGAATTCTAACCATTATGGGCTGACTTATGAACGCAGAGTATCTACTTTCTGCATGCTTTATTGGACTATACATATGTATATAGATGGCTAGATAAATATAGTTAGACACACACATGCACGCACACACACACACACACACACACACACACACACACACATGCCAACACGTGCGTGCATGCACACATACACACACACACACACACACACACACACACACACACACACACACACACACACACACACACACACACACACACACATACAGTTTTTTAACATACTGAACTCCTTTATTAAATATAGTGTTCTTAGTGTATTTCCTTATTTAAGAATGCAGTAGCCTCCTTATGAAAACAACAGTTATGTATTCCGTTAATGTAACATTTGCTTATTGCATTCATCAATGTCTGAGTCATACTGAAATGTATTAAATTATCTACTAACATGTTCTATTTATAATGAATAATAGAGCTGTGTATCTGAAATATTGAGTAACCATAAGTCTTTATTTCCAATTACCTTTCAGTTTTTCGAACAGAGTCAGCAAACAGTATGCGAGAAAGCAGTGCAGAAGAGGGGATTGCTTTACCTGACTCTATAGAGGAAACAGAAATGACAAATGACATCTCAGATGCTGACACTGCAGACAAACAACATAAGGTGTCTGTATCAGCCATTATACCACCAAGGGTACATCAACTTGCGCAACTGGTGAATGCATACCAAATGGTGAGTGATTCTTAGGGGTTTTACTGCCTTAAAAACTGATAGCACTAGGAGGTGATGATATCAAAATAGTGCACATTTATTCTACTTTCTTAAAAATAAATCTAACTTTGAAAGCTGTTACATGTAGGATGCATGACCTATGGTTATATGTTTAGGTGTTTCTTCTGTTCTGTACATTTTAGTGCTAGAATATAATACTTGGTAAATCTGAGAACTTAATATGTCTGAAGTTACAAAGCCTTCCCCACATTCATAATCTGGGATCAGGTTAGCTTTGTAGACTTTTCTTAATTCTGTTACACAAGTGGTATACACTGTAGTTTGGAATGTTATGGCTTGTTGAGAAAAATATACATATTATTTGATCTTTCATCTTGGATGACCTCTATAACAGTAAAACAGTAAAAAAGTTTATCCTTAGCACTCCACTATCCACTATGGTCTATCTTTCAAGCAGTACATATATTCTTGTCATCCTTATTCTGTAGTGGCTCTGGCATTGTTTAATTAATTGTTATTGCTTAACTTATTGCATTAGAGATGCAGATTTTCCATTGGCAGTTTTATCCTTGCAAAGGTTTCTTATAAGTGTGTGTGTGATTTTGGTAGGTAGATCACTCCACTCAATTTTTATTCAGTGCGTCTGTTCAGTTCAGAGCAATGCAAAATATGAAGATGACCAATATTTAACAGTGAGATGTCTGACAGAGGTGGTGACCAGGTAAGGTGACTGTTTAGCCTTGTTTCCCTCAGTGCTTAATACAAAGTGCCAGATGAGTCAGTAATAGAAGACATTTTCAGTGGCTGCTCTGATTGAACGATATAGACTTCATCTGATGTTGAAGGGGGGGGGGGGAGTAAAAACTATTCAGATAACAAACCAAGGCTCTGATGGAGGTTGGCCTCCAAAGTTAATGAGGAAATTTTGCCGGTGTGATTGACCTCCATAGACAGTATACGAATGTGGCAGGAGCAAGAAGTCGAGTTCAGACAAATTACAATGGAACTACAGACGCTTCATACTTAAACGTCCAGAGTAAACCAAAAGATTCAAGAATTGGCAAAAGGATGCAATATGCTGCCCACTCTGATCATTTAATATTGCTGGGTACTTGGGGGCCGGGACCTAACTAGTAGAATGGCACCTGCATTAGTTATAGATTATTAGAGGTAGAGTTCTTTTATCAGTTAATTGAGAGCTTAAACTTATACCCAAGGTATTAAGAGTGTAAAGTCTGCTTAGTAGAATAGCTGTACATAACATACTGATTTAATAGTCTTTTATCTGCATGCCTTATTAATTTGAAATTTTAATGTCTTTACTATGTTAAGAGGTTTAAGATGTTTGAATACATTAACAAGATTAAACTACACTTTCTGTTGCTGCAGAAGACACAGCTTACAGACAATGAAAATTCAAAACTGTTTGAATATAGTTAAACCCAGGGTTGATTTTCATCTTGCACAGAAGGTAGGAGGCAAGGATTAACAAAACTTGTTAGAAAGAACATTCCATTTATGGTGATGCATTAGTGTTTTGACAATGATGAAAGACATATTGCCTGAAAGGGGCGATTGGAAGGGCAGAGCTTTATGATGATTAATATATACGTTCCATCAAGTCTTGTTCAGAGCTCAATAGCCAAATTGATTGAATGAATGAGTGACTTTTCAGGAGATCTTTACAGTCAAGGGGTAGGGGATGATTGGAACATGGTCAGCATCACTTTAGAGGTCCGTTCAGGAACAAGTAACTGGACTGCTCCTATTAGTTTGTTTATAAACACCTTCATAGCTTTTTAATGGGGATGTTATATGCACACAGGTCATTAGGATTACATTCAGCAGACTATATCTTTTATTCTTGTCACTTCACTTCATTTTCAACAATTTCTAAGGTTCTAATGTTAGAAGTGCACTTATTCTTAGTGAAGGAACTATAAACACACCCTCTAGTTATTTCAGATCAAATAGCCTCCAGTTAACCCCCATTGTAGACACAGAACATTATGAGTGGCACTGGTGGGTGAATATGTTGCTCTATAAGAGGAATTCTACCTTAGTGGAGCTGGAAGCCTTTTATATGTGACATTGATTTATTTCAGAAATGGATGAATATGCCTCTGCACCCCTCCCTCCCCAACAAAAAACACAAATTGTGAGCCTTATGAGGAAGACTAACTGATTTCTTACTGAACTGTTTTTAGGGGAAAGTTTCAGGAAGGGTGGGAAAAAACTGAGGCAGCTGTAGTATGCTCTTTCTGAGGTTTAAGCAGTGATATTTAACTGAAGTGTTGGAACAGAAAAGCAATTACTTCCACTTAAAGAGAATATTAACATACATGTAAAATATAAGAACAACTCAAAAGGAAAGGAAAACACTGACCTTTGTATGAGGATTGAATTCAGTCCCCTCCTTATGCATTCTATGTGATTGTCATTGCCACTAGTCTAATAAGGTGTCTTTGCACAGTTAGGTTCCTGGTTCCGCCCAAAGTGCAGATTCTTTTTTTCAACTAAGAAACCACCCTGATGGTGATTTTTTTGAATGCACAATCATCTGGTGCAAAGAACTGCAAACCTAAATATTTTATGAACACCTTGATTGGAAAGGAAAACACCTCTGATGTCATGTGCAGTTAGTTTATCAGTAACTTGGTTTTGGAAATATTAATATAGATATGGTAGTACTGAATATATTTACAATTGCTATCAAACAGCTAGAGATATCTACATCACAGTGTACTATACATGGCCAGTGGTAATGTATTTTTATCTCTTCCACCATGACATTTTACCCCATGTCCATCAATAGCATGTAGCTCTCTCAGCTATGAAGATATCAGTGTTAACTATGTAAATCTGAATAAGAGGTGACAAACAGTGTTTGACATCTACTGCAGGACATCCTAGGCTAAGAAGCTTAATGTTATTTTGTTACTTAAACATTACCCTTTTTATATCACCTGTTATTAATTTGTAACTCACTTATGTGTGGAACACAGTCCCAAGAACTGTTAAGACTTCATAAGGAGCTATAGTTGTTAAATGAAGTATAAAAAAGGCACTACAAGTATAAATGAGTTAAATATTTAATTTTTCTTTTCACGAAAAATTCTTTTGATCCTTGTGGAAATCAGAAAAGTGGGCAAGACAATTCCTGTTTAATGGTATGTTAAAGGTGTAACATAGACTACATTATTCTATCTTTGTACACTTCTTCATTATTTATTTCATTTATTTAATTTTATTTTTATTATGTAAGTTAGTCACACTGATGCAAAGCCTCACTTATGCAGGAGACAATGGCACCAGAAGCTGCACTACAGAAAACTAGGGACAGCCTACTTAGCATGTTTTCAGGATGTAAAAGAAAACAGCCGGAGTGCATGGTAAAAACTCATATAGATAACGTGCAGAATAGAAACATCTAACTAGACATCATCTGGAAGCCAGGATTGAAACCTGCACTCCAGAGATTAGTTACTGTTTGTGTATGTACTGACTATATTGATGAACATGAAAGAGAAAAACTGACTGACTATTGCTCAAAATTCCCACTGAGATTTCACTTTGTGGTAAATATTTTAATAGAGTGGTCACTGTTCCAGAATATATATAAGAGAATGGTCATTGTTCTTCAGAATATACAAAGTACTTAATATAAGAATGACATTGTGTATATAAGCTACTAATTTCAGTTATTTGTTTACTTAAGGTTGCAGTGTTAGGACCTGCAGGATGTGGAAAGAGCAGTTGCATACGGGCATATATTCAACACCATGCTGGCTTACAACAGGAAGTCGAAAGCCATACAGTATATATGAGAGCAATGGAGTACAGAAAACTTCTTGGATACCTGGATGAAAACACTGGGTATGATTCTTTATGGTCTATGGATTTACATTTATACAAATGTTGGCAAGGTGATTGGCTCTCTCTGGACATAGTTTTCAAAATACTGTTTTATGAAGTACATTTCTGATAAATCTCAAGCTACCTTTTATCAGTTATCCAATAATTGGAAAGCCTTATTTATACTTATACATGAAGTAGATGCAAGGCTGTTTTCTGCAATTGTTGCAATCCATTGATTGAGATACATGTTTTTAACAGTGGAGAAAGAATATCTGTGCATATTAGGATTAGGAAAACTGCTTAGATGAATGCTTCTTTAATTACTTAGTCTAACATACACGTATCTTATCTAGAAGACTAAACTTAAATCAATTTAATGAGAAAACAGACTTACCTGTAGTACATGAGTGCTGGCATACCCCCCAAGGGCTTAACTGGGAAGAAAATATGGTAATGTATGGTCTCCTCCACAGGACTAAGAACAACCCGATACATAAAGTCAAATTAAGTTGAATTAAGTACTGATGAACAATCTAAAAGATAGTAGTCAGCAGTGACTCCATTTTTTTTTAGAAAAAGCAGAAACACAAATGGTTAAGTTTATTCACTATTAGAGAATGGGCTTACTGTACATCAGTACCCTGACCGGAGAACGAACGTTCTCCAGCAGGGTATTAATGTACAAGTAATGCCTGCTGAAAAACTTGTACGCCACTTTACGGCAGTATATCAAGCCACCATGGAGCTCGGACTGAGAAAATGGAATGGTCACCATTATGTTATGCTCGCTAAGCAGGGCTACTTCTGTTTAGGGAGTCTAAAATAAAAGTTAAAAAAAAGTACATGTATCTGTTTGTGTGTGAAAGTGTATGCATGTATGTGTGTGAGAGAGAGAGATCGGTTGAGCTACTATTTTACGCTCGCTAAGCAGCGCTTTGCTGTTTAGCGAGTGTAAAATAAAAAGCGTGTATGTGTGTGTGTGTGTGTGTGTGTGTGTGTGTGTGTGTGTGTGTGTGTGTGTGTGTGTGTGTGTGTGTCTCAGAGGGGAGAGAGAGAGAGAGAGAAAGACAGAGTTTATGTGTGTATGAAAGTAAGAGAGACAGATGATCGTGTATATGTGTGTTTATGTTGCTGTATGCGTGGGTGAGTGAATGTGTGCAAGAAAGCAGAACAGAGTGCATGTGTGTGCGTGTGTGTGTGTGTGAGAAAGAGAGAGAAAGTGAAGAGTGAGAGTGATCAGGTGATCCCTGTCAGCATCACATAACATCTTTGTGTATCTCTCGACCATACCTCTCGGCACAAGAAATCTGGACAGAGCTACAAATAAATGAGGAAACACAGGGCTGAAAATGGGGACAGATTTTAAATATAAGCTTAGAAAGTTGCTATAATAACATGGTTTTCATTAACATGCATTTTTTTCCTGAAGCAGAGATGTGGGTGTGTCATACCTCTCAAACTCTTAGTGCTAGAAATCTGGACTAAGCCTGTTATAATTGGAGGACAGAGGCCCAAAAATAAGGACAGATTTTAAATATTGCTCTTATAAACCTGGAAAGCTGCTAGAAAAACAGGGTTTATAATAGTATGCATTTTCTGAAAGATTTGAAGTCTGAAACTCAAATGTAAGTCATTATTTAGTGACTTCAGTACTCGGATCATCATCCCACTGATTTGTCAGAAGAAAATAAATTTTATGAGGAACAGACCAAAAATATGCTGCAAAAATCTGAACATTTAAGAGGTATGGTGTATGAGTGAGAATACCTGACATGACTACTGGCAGCAGAGGTAAAGAGGTTTACAAACTTATGCGTGTTTCAGCTGAAGAAATCTGGATAAGCATAAAATAAAGGGGGAACAAAGGCTCTAAAATAAAAACGTAATTATCGCTCTTATAAAATTATAAGGCTGCTAAAGTAAATTTAATTTAGCATGGATTTTCTTAAGGAAAACATCTGAAATTTAAATGTATGTCATTTTTAGTAATTTCAATCTCCATTGACTGCCAACCAAACAATTTAGGACTAAGGGACCAAAAATAAAGCAAATAACCTGGTTATTTTTAAATGTTATATTCTGGATGTGAAATGTTTACTCCAATATCATTAACATATACTACAGCAAGTTGGAAACGTTAGGCAGAGAAACTATTTTCCATCAGATATATGCTAAAAAATATATAGTACTAAAAAATATATATATATAAGTAAGTAAAACGCAACAGTTTTACTGAGAGCCCATTCTCTATGTGCAGTAATGCCCTCCAGGGTGTGTGTTAATGTGTAATTAATGCCCTTCCAGGGGTGTAGAGGCCCTCTGCCTGCGGCTTCAGGCCTAGTAACACCCCTGGGCAGGTGTTAATTACACATTATCACACTCCTTGTCAGGAATTATTACTTGCTTAAGTCTGCTGTAGAGTGCTCATTTTTCAAACATGCTTGCTACTGACTTTGGTAATGCGGGGGGGGGGGGGTATTTGACTCTGAAACTGATATTTAGTCTGCAGTCAGTAATTGTTTATATCTCTGTGCATGCATGCACATTTTGAGGAGGAGTGGAGTGTGTTTCAGTAAGTAATTATGTAACTTGCCATCTATAAAGATTAATTGATAGAATCTGTGTAACACTGTGTCCCAGCAATCAGATTCCTGATATTTTTGGTGTCAGTTGAATAGTTGCTAAAGACTGCATAATTAGGAAAGAAATGCAACAGCCTCTGGTTCATTATTTGGATACCAGGACCATTGGCTCTTCCACTGCAAACATAAGCATCTTAAAAAACAGAAGTAGCTAGCCACAGTACACTTAGTGGTTATTTTTGCACTAGTTCTGTTGTTTTCTCTTTCCTATAAAATAGGTTGTTTAGAATCTGGAGTAATGCAAGAATTGGCACCTGCTGTGGTGCTGTAATCAATATTTGAGTGCATTTTAAATAATTATAGTTCCATTGGCATCACTAATGCAGCTGTACCCTCCTTTATTGTTGACATCTCTAGCACAGTCATATAATTTATCCCAGTCAATATTATTTTATTTATATTTGTTTACCAGGGCAGTGCAGTGATCATTGCTGACCAATTTCAGGCTCAGTGCAGGTGAAACACAAAACGTTTCATGAATAAAAAGGCAGAAAAGTAAGCAACAGGAGAGTAGTTTAGAGTACATAGAAAAAATGTATATGCACATTTTAGTAAATAAGCATATAGTAATATACAATGTATACATTACTTTCTAAAGTGGATCAACCACATCAGAACTGTTGTAAGGTTGTAATACTGCTTTTCTCATTCACAGTTATATAAAATGTTGGGGACTGGTATTCTGTGAATGCAGTAGACCGCATAAGTATTACAACTTGTAAGTGATACATAGGGTTGCCACCTTTCGTTGTGGCTAAAACTGGAGTAAAGCCACAGCCTTCGCATCACCAGTAACATCGCCCACCCACCCCTCTCCTGACCATATCCCACCCATTTGCGACATCACGGTGACATCACTTGGCGGGGAACACCCTCTTTTTCCATTCCCGCTCCCTGTTTTCGGCTGATTTACTATGCTTTTTTTACAGAAAAGCATAGTAAATCAGCCGATTTACAAACTCCGATAGTCTGTTTCCTTTTTTGAAATGAAGGGGTGGCAACCTGAGCTGTTCTGTGACTGTTCTGTGACTGTAGCTCCATTTGTGGTTAGTAGCTTTGTGGATATAAGCCATCTTCTAATCCTACTCAAATTGGGACACAGGGAATGGGATTGCAGGCATATCTATCACTGGCCTAATCTTGTTTTAGGTGAAAACCACCTAGTATGTTAACCATGTTGCCTTTTCAGATGTGTAATGTACAGTTTTCTTCAGAAACAAATAGGTTTCTTTGGAGATTAATGTTTACACTTGTTTTGAAGCTAAAAGTCCATCACTGGATGGAATACTACATAAAGAAAGAACACTGTCTTTAATAATATAACACTGTTTTTGTGCATATTTTATTTACATGTTTGTCTGTTTCCATGTTAGCACACACTGGTTCAGTAGTCAGATTTCAGCAACAGCCTGAGCTCATGGTAGTTATAATAATTCATTAAAGACAGTTGGTTAATGAATCAACCTGTCCTACTACTGATAATACAGATCAAAGGAAAGCTACAAAAGTAATTAGAATACCAAGTAATAATTTCACATATAACTCATTACAGTCTTTCAGAGATGCAGCATTAGAACGAGTCAGGTAATCTTTTTATAGTTACAGTTAGATTTTAACAAATACATTTGAGCTATCTGTTTCTGCCTAACAAGAATAATATTAATATAGTAATAGGATAGAAGCCCTTGCACATTAAGAAATGCTTCATTATCCTGTATCTAAGAAACATTTGCTTTCTGCAACCAAATGTAAGTGTTGAAGAAGCCTTTCATATTATATTATATGGTCAGTAACATTTTATTATATTATATGGTCAGTAACATTTTTGTGTAGGTGAGAAGCATATTCATGAACACAGGTTATAGTTAGAAGACCAGTCCAACAGGAGTGCCATATTCAGTCAAGATCTCATAGAGGTGGGTACTGTTTGAAATTCAGGAAGATGTGTACAACAGAAATATGTTATTATGCCTCCTGAAGAGTTCCTAATTAGTTGCTGCTATTCAGGGTGAGCCACTGATGTTCAGAATTGCTAGAGTATGTGATTAATATGTGTACATATTTCCTCTTACATTTTTGTTTGATAGCTTAGGCCAAGCAAAAGAAACTTGTAGTCTTGCTGGGGTGGTAGAACAGTCTTAGCTGACTGAGGACCTGGGCAGGTAACATTAATCTTGGTATTTTTATGCAAATGAGAAATCCTAGTATCATTTTGATCACCTGGTCTGTATGGTAGGAAAAGACTCCAAAACATTTAAAATGTGAAATTTTAGTCGCAAGAGCATTAATAAGATTGTTGGTTATTTTTTACATTCTTTGTGAAGACAACTTATACCTTTCCAACTATTTGCAAACATTAAGACAGATAGCTTGAAATGAATTTTGTGTACCGGAGAGTTGGTTGGTACCTGCATAAGTTAAAGTCATTAGGGGACACTATCATATTGCTAATACTAAAATCAAATTAATTAAACCACTTGGTGCAAGAATTAAGTTATCTCAACAGTACAAGTAAAAACCCCAAAAGTAAAACCACTTTGAGGCATCAAACATGGCTGAGAATATCCAGATAAAACAAATGTTTAATATGCCAATGATAAAAAGTGAGAACTTTCATGTTGTCACCAACACTTCTTCAGACATTAATTCAAATCAGAAACTACACACAAAACAATCTCAAATAAAAACATAATGCAGAATAGTCAGCATATTAAAATCAGCCATATATAAACCATTATTTTGTCTCTCAAGTGAAAGAGTCTTTAAAAATAGTTATTTATTATCAGATAATGTACTCATGCCATTGAATAACTTGCTCTTTAGAAACAAGTCCTGATTAATAAACTTGCCATTAGGTGAAAAAAACAGTATCGTATCTATATTGAATCATGTCGTACTTTTAAAAGGCAGTATATTCATAAACATTATTAATGCTGACTCATTTACAGTGACCTTAAACAAAAATCACATACCTGACCATTTTTGTCACATGAAGAAATATGTAGAGTTTCAGTAAAACTTTAAGGCTTCCCAATTATTCATCCAATCGGAACTCATCATAAAGTCTCCTGGTCAACTAACAGTGTGTATCCAAAGCAATATATAAATAAAATATTGTACTGATATAAATTTGCTAGAACTTTAAAAACTTTATAAAAATAAAAATAGCTCTATAAATAACAGTTTCTTAACATTCAAAATTGATGCAAAACATTGATTACTGTCATCTGTTAAATACTTATGTGCTTATTTTTAAATAATGCTGAAACTAAAAATGCAGATAGTGACAAAACTATTTTATACTAGTGAGCATATAATTACACAACATATCCATGATTATTAAAGGATTATATAAAAGACTAACTAAAGCAACAGTTACATCTAGTAGAAATCACATACCAAGCTGTTTCTAATGCTGATGAAATTGTCCGATATAAAATATAAAGACTTCCTGAACTCTACACCAATCAGGGCTCATCATATAGTAAGCTGATCATGTAACAAGTCATTAACCTTAATACCAAATTAAAATCATGCTATAATCATTTAAAAATAACATCTAAATAAACATCATGTCTGCATTGCCATAATAAACCAAACATTATCTAAATTAACTAAGTGGCTTAGATATATTTATATGAAAGCATATGCAACTATAATAAGTGATGCTTGTCAATAAAAAACAGATGTTATATGAAGTAATGGATATTGTGTGAGTAAATTTAGATTCCTGTAGGTAAAAAAAATCTGTTCAAAATATTAGATATACTGTAACAAATATGTACAAGATAAATTAACAATTCACCTATAGGGCTCAAACCAAAATAGTTCAATGAACAAGTGATCTTGCACTTAAAATTATTTCAACAAAACAGCGTCACTGAGGCCATAATATTTGTTTGCTTGTAAACTGATGATCCTCTTCTGTTCAATTTCCCCAGTTCTGTTCCTATTGTTACCCATTCTAGGATTTACACCTACTATTTGGAGCACTACAAACATAAAATTTTGAGATATACCTGCCTCAACTATATGTATAGTTATGGCAAAACTTGTTTGGAATGATTGACATGCATGTAACTTTAGGCTTACCCACAAATATTTTAATATACTACTTGCAGTACTTTTTTCAGCATAGATATGTTCTTTATAACAAAGGAACATATACACATTATAAGCTTATTACTAATTTCTCCCATTTTTTGGACTATGCCCCATTGAAGTTCACCCTTCAACTTACTGGAGAAGACATGTCTAAACACTAGAAGTTAAATCTGTAACAGTGACTGGCCATATGTGGTTCGAACTTGTAAATGTTTGATCTACTGAAGGGGACCCATGTGTGTGTGTGTGTGTGTGTGTGTGTGTGTGTGTGTGTGTATATATATATATATATATATATATATATATATATATATATCGAGAGAGAGAGAGAGATCAACACCACAGCATTGAAAGCAAACAAACTAGTATCCCATTATATCAGTCACAAAAGATCAAATACTAAACCACCAAAACTCTAACAACAACAACAAAAAAAAATTGCCCCCCATACCTCCTGTTAATTATATATATCGATTCCAAGATCATGAAGACAGGGCAGAATGCCACTGCCCACTGTACTGTGAACTTATATAACCAGCTACTAGCTTTTTTCAAAATTTTGACATTTTGAATGAAAAGGCTGGTAGCAAATAAATTTGATATTCTATGCATTCGATGCTACGAGTGATACACATCTCATGAAAAAGTAAGCATGGATATGAGCAAATGAAACAAAAGGATTTAAAAAAGATCAATTCACAAAAGCATGAAAAAAGGAAAAAGAAAAAGAAGAAAACACTGTTTTATGCATGAACAACCCCCCCAGTGCACCCCACCCATACCCCTGCTAATTACATATACCAACTTCACGATCACACAACAGTGGGGAAAGGACAAATTCCCGGACCTTGTCATACTGTGACTTTACATACACAGCCCAGCAAATCAAAGGAAAAAGAATGCTTGCTCTTTTGAATGTTTGACATTTCAGACTTTAGCCATACACACATAACACACACACACACACACACACACACACACACACACACACACACATATATATATATATATATATATATATATATATATATATATATATATATGGGTCTATTTGTTTCACTGAATCTCATTTCACTGAATTTCATTTCACACCGACCACTTTGCTGAAAACGCATTTCACTGAATCTCATTTTACTGAACTGCAGTTAGTATATATGGCACTGTGTACAGTACTGTAAGGCAAGTAAAAGTTATATGCCATTTTCCCCACTGTAGTGCGATCTGGGATTAGTATATATAGTTAAGATGGGTGTCGGGGCACAACCCCCCCCACATTAGGGGGGGTGTGGGCCCCCACTTAGTTTGAGTACATATTGTCTTCTGGAGAGAATTAGTCATTGGTGTTGTAACTGTACATGTCAATTGTTTAAAATGCATTGTTTGAAAGTTTTTGGTAAAATAAAATATAAAACAAGCAAGGTGGGGAGCTAAAACCCCCACACCCTCCATTGTGGGCTGCTATGCCCCCCACACCCCCAACTATATATACTAACTCCAGGATCACACTACAGTGGGGAAAAAGGCATATACCTTTTACTTGCTTTACAATACTCTACACAGTGCCATATATACTAAGTTCAGTTCAGTGAAATGAGAGTCAGTGAAATGAGTTTTGAGTAATTTGTGATGTTATGTAGTCCAAGCTCGCCTGCATTCTTACCTGTGGCTTCGGAGCCAAACCTCGGCTCCGACTCGGCCATACTCTAGCTCGAAGTCTTCAATTGGCTCATGGCTAAGAGGTATCCCATCATACAACAGGTCTATTCCCCAGATCTTGTTTGCCGCTCGTTAAGCTCAGACGTGGTCTCGCTTTTGGCCATGGTTAAGTATATTGTTTATAAAATTTTTATAAACTGTTGACTTTTTGTTGCTCAAAAAAGCTATTTTCATAGCTCTGTGTGTGTAGTAGTGGTGTTTCACTGCCTGTATTTGTTTCTCTGGCTGTTTTTTGTGCCCTTGTCTAGCTGTTTGGGTATCCCATTTGTTTCCTTTCCCTACGGGCTAGCCCCATTTAAGTTAGAGGACCTAGTCCTCCCCATTGTTTCTGTGTGGTCTTTGGTTTGGTGCTCCATTCTGTTAGCGTTTAATGTTGTGTCTGGCTATTGCTGCTTTCCTGCCTTTGTTTCCCCAGGCTAGGCCCGTTTAAGTTAGAGGACCTAGTCCTCCCTGTTGTTTTCATCCCCGTTTCTGGGCCATTTGAGTTAGAGGCTCTGTTTCTTGTTAGTTGGGTCTAGTGCATGTACATATTAATTTGTTCCTTTTAGCATGTCCAAGGATCCTAAGGAACGCAGGCCTTTGGGCTTTAAGAAGTGTGTTGAATGCAGCAATAAAATGTAATTAACTGATGAGCACTCTGTGTGCGTGTACTGCTTGGGGGCTATTCACCTCCAAGAGTCCTGCTTGTTTTATCATTCCTTCAGTCCCCGTGTGCTACAGGAGAGGAAGAACAAGCTCATTTTGAAAGGACTGCTTAAACACTCCTTTGAGGAGGACTTGGCTAAGTCTTCCAGTGCATTATCCTCTCCAGCTAAAAAGGACAAAAAGACTTCCAAGAAGCACTCTCCAGCTCCGTCTGTTTCTTCAGAGCTGCCAGAGAAAGTTGCTAGAATAGCTTCTCCTTCTTCGGTTCCATTGCCCTTGGTGCTGAAAGGAAATAGTCTCTTGATTAAGTTCATACCAGCTCCCAGCCTTTCGGAGCCGGTCACGGATATTTTGGTACTGAGTCGGTCTCCAGTTTTTTGACCGGGTTCTCCTTCACGCAAGTCCCCTTCTGTAGGGAGATCATGATTTCCTACTTTATCTTCCAAGTCTTCCAGGACCCTTTCCAATGAGGACATTGATAGGGTGATGAAGAAACTGCTTCAGTCATCGGTGTTGGCTAAATTGATTTCTGCTCCGACCCAGTTGGCTCCGAAGCTTATGGCCTCATCATCCTTTGTTGTTCCTCCTCTAAGCCTTTTTCGGCCTTCAAAGCCAGAGTTGTCAGTGCCGTTGGGCCATTAGGTCAGTTCCAGTAGCCTCGCTTGGTCTCTCGGTTCCGATTTCCGCTCCGACCCCATCGGCTCCTTCCATGGGGTCGAGGGTTCACGGTTATCCGGTCGGACCCAAGGGGGAAGTCTCGGATCAATATTTATCAGTTCTGAGCCTTCCACTCAGTGCTTCTGCCTGAGTGAGCTTGGACCTGACATCAGCTTCGGACCTTATCTCCTCAGCACTGAGGGCTACTACTGTTTCATCTTCATTTAGTCGGCCTTCGGAGCCAGGGGGATCAGTCTTCAAGGTTATGAGGAGTGTGCTGGCCAGGTCATCAGCTGCATCCTACGGCACAGATACTCTGCCCCTCCATCACCGGTATCAGTTTCAGATCATGCTCTATCCATGGGCAGCTGAGACCCTAAGCCTCAGGATTCCTCCATGAGTGGTCCCCAACTTTCTGACGTCTCCCCAGAGTTTTTGCCTGAGGAGCCTGCCAGAAAGAGATTGTGTAAGAGGAAACACCTTGACTCCCAGGATGAGTCTCTCCCATCAGATACCAACCTTCTGGAGTCAGAGGGGTCCCCCCAAGTCATCTTCTGAACATATCTGTTTTTCAGATATCCTGGAGATCATGAAGCAGAGAGGTGGCTGGCCATCCAAATCTCCTTCTGATGAGGAGTCGGTGTTCCTGAAGGCTTTCGGGTCTCAACCCTCCACCTCTTGGGTTTCTCCCCTTTTTGATGGGCTATTAGATCTAGTCTGTCGAAAGGTGTGGGAAACTCCTGACACTGTGGAACCGGTCCCAAGGAGACCCAATAAGTTTTTGTCTGCCCTCTCTGACAAGGAGTATCTATCTAAAGGTGTTCCAGTAGATGTCATGGTGGTGGCAATGGCCACCAAGAAGGAACTTGCTGAAACTTTGTCTACCGTCCATCTGCCTAACAAGGAGTCCCATGCTATGGACAGGTATGGGAAGTGTGTGTTTACCTCAGCGGTCTTTACACTGCGGTCGCTGAACTACTTGATGCATTTTATGAGGCTCCAGAGAGACCTCCTAAAACAGCTAGGAGATTCTCTACAGGGTATCATTTCTAATGCTGTGGCACAGAACATCAATGCACAGATGTCTACCCTAAATTCCCTTACCAACTCCTCCATAAGGCTGATCTCATATGCAGCCGATGGAGTGAGTAGGGCTGTGGGTTCCGGAGTCTCTCTTAGGAGACACTTCTGGATGCGCCTGTGCAATTTCACGGAGGCCTTCAAGTCTACATTCACCAATGCTCCATTTGATGGTTCATTGTTGTTCGGAACCAAGGTGAAGGACATTCTCACTAGGTGCGAGCAGGAAGGAAAAACCCTGTCTGCCATGGGAGTCCATTTTTCCATGCCTTCTAGACCTTACCCCAAGGGCCAGAAGGGTGGGAAAATGTGGTTCAGGAAGTCACAGAGGTTTTTTCAGGGTGCATAAAGTATATATATATATATAAATATTAATGTTAAGTTGTCAATCTCGCCTTCATTCTTGCTTGATGGGTTCGGAGCCGATCCTCGGCTCCGACTCGGCACTTGCTTTAGCTCGAGAACTCCTTTTACCAGCTCGAGGCAGCCCCATATCCCATGATGCAAGGCAGTAAGTACCCAGATCTCGTTTGCCGCTTCGCTTGGGAGGTCTTCTTTTTACCAGCTCCTGGTAAGTTGTTCACTTTTGTGAGTTTTAAGCCCCTTTTTAGTAAAAAAAACCTTGTATTGATAGTTTTAAACTTATATTATTCCCTTTCTGACAGAAATTCCCTGTCTCCTTTATTTTTTGTTAGTGTATCTTAAAAAACCCTTCCCATCCCCCCCCCTGTTAGGGTGTGTGTATTGGTTTTGTAGAATACCTTTTGGTATTTATTTAAGTTAATTTTTGACTGGTGTGTGTGTGTGTGTTTTTCGGCACCATGTCAAAGGAGAGGGTCTCAGGTTTTAAGAAGTGTGACTCGTGCTGTCAGAAGATGTCTCTGACAGACGGTCACACTTCTTGCCTGTATTGTCTGGGCCCTCTTCACCTGCAGGACTCCTGTGCTATTTGTCACTCCTTCAGCCAGAGAGTCCTGCAGGAGAGACATAACAAACTGGTTCTTAGGGGCCTTCTTAAGCCGGAGGGCTCTCCGGCTAAGTCGGCTCCATCAAAACCAGCAAGAGTTTCCAAGGCCCAGGCTTCTGTTCCTAAGCCTGCGGCCTCGGCTCCGACTGCATTGAGTCGAGATCGGCTCGGCTGGAGCCGATTCTGGCTTTAAGCGCTCGGCACCGATGGCTATCGGTGCCGAACCTATTTTGACCACTTCAATGTCGGCTCCGATCGGCTCCGACACCCATGTGGCACAGGCATCGGTGTCGGCTCCGATCGGCTCCGACACCGTTACTTTGGTGGCTGTATCGGCTCCGGCTGGAGCCGATACATCGAGCTTCCTGTCGGCTCCTAGAAGTCGGCTCCGACAGGATCTATAGTATCGGCTCCGACAGCTCATTCCAGGAAGAGGTCGAGGTCTCCTTCCTTGGAGCCGATACTGTCGGCTCGGCCGCCTCTTCTATCGAACGGAGCCATCGGAGCCGATCTTCAAGGTCATCCAGGTTGTCAGATCATGACCTAGAGAGAGTGGTCAGTAGATTACTCAAGTCACAGGTACTGGCCCAAATGTTACACAGTCCGTCTCAACAGATGACTGTTGGTCCACACCCAGTTACAGTTCCTCCTTCAACTCTACCCCAGAGCTTGGAGTTGGAGTCTTCGGGAATGGTTACTGCTACGGCTGGAGGACGGATACCCCCTTCTGTTCCTTCAGCCTCTACTCTTATCTCCTCTTCCTTAGAGGGATTTGGTGGTCGGGCTTCCATGGTCTCCTCCAAGGGGGTGAGTGGCATCGGACCCTTGTCCGAGCCCGCTCTCCCCCTTGGAGCCTCGGCCTTGGTTAGCTCGGCTCCTACATCTGCCTCGGAGACTTCCCTTGCGGTGGTCCCTGGAGTTCCTAGCTCTTGAGCGGGTTCTCTCGGAACTGCCTGGGAGGGGAGCATTCGAGGTGATGAAGAGTGTACTGGCCACTGGTATCAGTCAGCAGTCTGTTCCCGTAGCTCCTCCCTCTATTGTACCTGTTGACATCTCTGCCACTTCTCTTGCTACAGGACCCAGAGATCCTCCGCCTCAGGTTTCCCCATTGGGAATTTCCCCCTCTTCCGAGGATTCTCCTGATGTTTCGGGAGATCCTCCTAGGAAGAGGACTTGTAAGAGGAAGCATGTAGACTCCCCCGAGTCTGTCACTTTGGATACTGACTTTGATGAGTCAGAGGGATCCCCTAGATCCCCCTCTGAGGATGTCTCCTTCTCAGACATCCTAGAACTTCTAAAACAGAGGGGAAACTGGCCCACCAACAATCCCTCTGAGGATGAGTCAGTATACCTAGAGGCGTTTGGATCTCGGCCCTCCACCTCCTGGGTGTCTCCGCCTTTCGACCCCCTTATGCAGGTTATTGCACGAAAGGCGTGGGCAGCTCCTGACTCTGTAGAGCCAGTCCCTAGGAGGCCTTCAAAATTTATCACTGCTCCGAGTGACAAACAATTCCTTACCAAGGGTGTCCCCGCTGATGCCATGGTGGTGGCTGCGGCCACCAAAAGGAACTTGCAGATCCTTCCGTGCCCGTCCATCCTCCTAATAAGGACTCTAGGACCATGGACAGGTAGCAAGCGGATGTTTTCCTCAGCGACCTTTGCTATCGTTGCTGAATTATCTTTGTCACTTCACCAGACTCCAGAGAGATATCCTGAAGGAGCTGGGAGAAGTAGTTCAGGATCCTACAGCTGCAGGGGCTCAAGAAAAGATTGCTTCGCAGCTAGGAACCCTCAATTCCATTGCTAACTCCTCCATGTGGCTAATATCTTATGCTGCGGATGGAGCGAGTAGAGCCGCAGGCACAGGTGTGGCTCTTAGACGCCAAGCCTGGATGCGGCTATGTGATTTTGCGGATCCCTTTAAGGCGTCCTTCACAAATTCTCCCTTTGATGGCTCAGCTTTGTTTGGCCCTCAGGTGAAGGAAACCTTGACCAGGTGTGAGCAGGACGGCAAGACTCTTTCTGCTGTTGGAGTCTGTTTTTCCACCCTTCTAGGCCTTATCCCAAAGGACAGAAGGGTGGGAAGATGTGGTTCCGTAAATCCCAAGGAGTCACGCCGGATTCACGTGGTCAGTTTACCCCTAGAGGCAGAGGGGTAACAACAACAGGCGCGCTCTAGAGGCAGAGGGGTCCGAGGAACCAGGGAAACAGGAAGCCTCTGTCTGATAAGCCCTTTCAGCATCCGTGAGGTGTTGACCGGCTGTACCTCCTTGGAGGCAGTCGGGAAGATTATCACTGTACCCAGAAGCCTGGCATTCCCTCACTCAAGACAGATGGGTACAGTCGATCATATCCAAGGGTTACATAATTCCTTTCGAGGAAAGTCCTTCCCCTCAAGTTCCCTTCCAGATGTACCACCGGTCTAAGGGAAATTGCAGAGTTAGAAATCGCAAAACTACTGCAAAAAGAGCCATTCAGCCAGTTATAATAGACCATTCAGAGCCGGAATCTACTCAAGATTCTTTTGGTCCCCAAAAGACGGAGACTGGAGACCAATATTGGATCTCAGCAGACTCAACAAGTCTGTCAGGAAGACAAGATTCGAATGGTCACTCTTCAGTCAATTCTGCCCTTCTTACAGGAGGACAACTGGATGTGCTCAATAGATCTTCAGGATGCGTACTATCACATCAAAATTCACAGGCGCTCCAGGAGATTTCTCCGCTTTCGGCTGGGATCCAGTCACTTCCAGTTCAGAGCCCTGCCCTTTGGTCTCACTACAGCCCCCAGAGTGTTCACCAAATGCATGGCAGTGGTCACGGCTCACCTGAGACGTCAAGGATTCCAGGTGTTTCCGTATCTCGACGACTGGCTCCTGTCAGCCACCACCAGGCATCAGCTTATACAAGCCAGGGATTACACAATAGACCTTTGTTCTCATTTAGGCATCTCAATCAACTTCGAAAAGTCATCCTTATCGCCCTGCCAGTCTATTACCTTCATAGGCGCAAACTTAAACACTGTTCGGATGTCAGCTACCCTTACAGAACAAAGAGTTTCAGACATTCAGACTCATGTCAGGATCATTCTGGCCAGCAAGAAAGTACAGGCCAGAATGGTTCTAAAGGTATTAGGTCTCATGGCTGCGGCCATTACTCTTCTTCCCTGGCTCGATTCTACATGCGCCTCCTTCAGTGGATGCTGTTCACACAGTGGTCATACCAGCAACTCCCAATGCGTCACCAGATTCTGGTGACACAGACATGCAAACAACATCTTGCTTGGTGGATCACGTCGTCTCAGGTTCACCAAGGCAGGTGCTTTGTACCCCCGTCCCCGATAGCCACTGTCACCACGGATGCCTCCCTGATCGGGTGGGGGGGGTCATTATCAGGGCAGGATGGTTCATGGGACGTGGCAACCATTCGAGTACCATCTGCACATAAATGTCCTGGAGATGAGAGCAGTGCTTTTAACGTTGCAAGCCCTCAATGACTTTCTTCCCGTAGGGACAATTGCAGTCCACACAGACAACATGTCTGTAGTTTGGTATATCAACAAACAGGGCGGAACCAAGTCCTACCCCTTGTGTCGAGAAGCGCTCAGACTTTGGCAATGGGCGATCTCCTCTCATCGGTTTCTGGTAGCAACGCATATCCCTGGGAAAACCAACATTATAGCGGACAGATTGAGCAGAGCTATCCTCATGCCTCACGAGTGGTCTCTCAAGCAATCTATAGCGGAAGAGATTTTTCTGGAATGGGGTCGTCCATGTTGCGATCTTTTGCTACTCCCCAAAACAGCAAATGTCCAGACTTCTTCAGCCTCTTCCCTCTATCAGGCCATCCCCCCAGAGACGCTCTGACCCAGGATTGGCCCCAGGGACTTCTTTATGCCTTCCCTCCATTTCCTCTGATCCCTCAGGTGATCCAGAAAGCTACCGCTTTGAGAGCCAAATTGATTCTCATTGCCCCTTACTGGCCTCGACAAGTTTGGTTCCCGTTCCTCCATCATCACCTTTTGGTGCAGCCGTGGCATCTGGACCCAGTGCCAGATCTACTGATTCACCAATCCGGTCAGCTGCACCGGTCAATCCCTTCTCTCAACCTCACAGCATGGTTGCTCCACTTCCTTCCTTAGCCAGGCTTCCTTTGATCTCTAACCCAGTTAGAGACATCATTGTAGCTTCACTAAAATCCTCTACCAGGAGGATTTACACAAGCAAATGGAACGTTTCTCTTATTGGGCTAAGGCCCAAAATATTGATCCTTTTACTGCCCTGTTCAGGCAGTTCTGGACTTCTTAGCAGAGATTTTTCATGCAGGCTCCTCTTCTTCCACAGTCAGAGTTCAATTGGCTGCTATTTCTAATTTTCATGTCGGGATAGCAGATCATAATATTATGTCCCATAGGCTCTGCAGGGCCTTCTTGAAAGGAATTTTCCTACTAAAGCCTCCAATCAGGAATCCTCCTCCTCAGTGGGATCTAAATTTAGTGCTGACATCCTTGATTCTTCCCCTTCGAGCCAGCTGTTTCTTGTTCCCTGAAATATCTTTCTTGGAAAACTTTATTCCTAGTGGCTATTACATCTGCCAGGAGGGTGTCTGAACTTCATGCTCTTTCGGTTCGACCCCTATTTGATTTTTCACAAAGACAGAGTATCTTTGAGAACCAATCCATCCTTTTTACCTAAGGTCGCTTCAAAGAACAATCTGAATCAATCCATTGATCTCCTGTATTTTTCCTAACTATTCAGATAGAGCCGAACAAAACTACATTATCTTGGCGTCCACCGTCAGCTTAGATATTATTTGGATAGAACAAAAAATTTAGAAAATCTGATCAACTTTTTGTTTCCTATGCGGATAATAAAAAGGCCTTCCTGTTTCTAAAGTGACTTTGTCCAGATGGCTTTCTTCGGTCATCACTGAAATTTATACGATCAGGGGAAAACAGCTGTGCTCAAAACCTAAAGCACATTCAACTAGGAGTTTAGCTACTTCTACAGCTTTTCAAGCTAGACTGCCTTTGGACACTATTTGTGCAGCGCCACTTGGGCCACTCCTCACACTTTTGTTTCCCATTACAAATTGGACTTGGCCTCCAGGGACAGAGCCAGTTTTGGCTCTACAGTCCTCAAGAGTTTGTTCCATTGAGCCACCCAGGATAGAGGTGCTAGGGACGCGGTCCCATCAAGCAAGAATGAAGGCGAGATTGACAACTTAACATTAAGAAGTTATGTACCTACCATAACGTTCCATGTTAGTTGTCTTCTCTCGCCTTCTTTCTTCGACCCTCCTCCTTCCCCCTGGCCTGGACAGACCTTGTATAAGAAACTATTATGCTAAAGACCATTCAGACCTGGTCCTTTTTCCATCTGTAAGTTTCTTCTTCCTTTGGGAAGTATTTTATGCTTGGTGTTATTGCCCTTTGTCAACAAACGAGATCTGGGTACTTACTGCCTTGCATCATGGGATATGGGGCTGCCTCGAGCTGGTAAAAGGAGTTCTCGAGCTAAAGCAAGTGCCGAGTCTGAGCCGAGGATCGGCTCCGAACCCATCAAGCAAGAAAGAAGGCGAGAGAAGACAACTAACATGGAACGTTATGGTAGGTACATAACTTCTTATTTTTCATAATTTACCAAGCACAAGTCAACACCTGCTAGCTTCCAAGACTAGAATATTATAAAATAATAATAATAAATAGCCCTTCCGATATTTGAGCTACAGCCTCCTGAAACTCTTTGGAATCTGAAGAGATTCAAAACAGTAACCTTAGCTACCTGTTTTACCCACAGGTTTATTAAGTGTGCATGGTTTGAACTAGCTTCATGTATTTTAATTCAACAGAACATATAGTCCCCATCAAAAAACCTCTGTGACATCATCAAGAAAAATAACTCTGTTGTATGCATTGTTGCTATATCTTCCCCAAGTGGATAACCCTGCCTTTTGTTCCTTTTTGTTTGCACCTTCAGAATTTACTCATTTTCTTTCATAGATTGCATACATTTTCACTCAGTCCTTATTTCATACTTTCATTCATAGGTTTAAGCTGTAAAATTGACAATATGCTGTACACACATCAAGTGCTTTATCCAATGTCAAGCAAGTTTCACTTAATAATCTACCTCTACCTTCAGTTCATCTCTTGCCAATGCCATGCAACTGCCAAACTCACAGTCTTGCACTCTGTTCCAGCACTTGAATCGTGAAGTCCAACATTTCAAGTGAAACATATGGTAGAACTTTCTTTCCTTGCAATGTACTTGAAACTTGTTTTTGAAGTCAGAAAGCTTGTCTCCTTCTTCTTTGTTTAAGTTATTACTAAATACCATAATTGTGCCCCTCACTTTGATGTGAAGGATCATTACATATTGTGCTTGTGGCACATAATGGATTAAGGTTGTGAGCTGTAGTTCCTGTGGTGTAGGGTTTGACTCCTTCAGCCTTCATTTGTCTACTGTGTGACCATAAGCAAGTCACTTAACCTGACATAGCTCTCAAATTGCTCCCGGAAAGAATTTTGTGTCCAGTGGTTTACTTAATTAACAAATAGGTATTATTATTGTTGTGACTGTATATTTTCCATTTTTGACAAGCTTATTTACAACGAAATACAACTAAGATCTTTGAATCGAAAGCTTACAATTTCCTGACACATTTCCTTGAAGATTCATAGCCACTGGTGGTTGTAATGAAGACATTTTTTTAAGCTAAAATAAAAAAATGCAGTTTAAGGATTGTCAGATTTTCAACATTAGATCAGTATAGCAGTAGCCTAGACTGTTTGGGACTTATCCTGCTAATTAACAGATGTCTAGCCAGTATCCAGAGTTTTAGGGCACATGTATGTCTGAGGAGCAAAAGAGTATGCTTGTACAAAATTAGATGTACAGGCACAAAATTTCAAAACTTTCTTGCTGTCGAAGGTAGCAGTAATACTAGCGATTTCCTACATCTTTAGTGGTTCAAAGCTTGGATGATTTCAAGAAATTGGGCAGGTAGTACCTCATTAGGGACTTTCCTTCCATGCTTTCTGTGAAAAGTATTGTTGATTTTAGCTTATGTCTGAAGGAAGTTGGAACTGCTTGTGGGGTTGTCATATCCCTTATAGAAATTCTCATATAGCTGATCTTCCTGTTTAGATGAGGAAAATGATATCCCGTCATGCTCCATTTTTTATCTTTCAAGCCTAATACCCTTATGAGCTGATTTAGTTCCTTCAAGCTGTTTATAGAAAACAATGGCTTAAAGCTGTCACTTAGTCAGCTATGAAGTCTTCTGCTTGTACATCAGACATCCTTTTCTGCTTGTCAGGAAAAGGAAGGGCATTAGAGAGGGTTCTTTAACATCATCTTCAACATCCTCTTTCCAGGCCCTCGATGGATGATTCCACTGTGATCATACTGGAGACTTAGAGCCATTTGTCTGCTGCTTCCAACCCTGCTCATGTTGTTCCTTGGGAAGCCACTAAGGGTCAGAAGTCTGGCACTTGATTGATTTGGAAAGGGGTGTAGAAGTCTCACTTCTAGTATCTACTGACTAGATGCCTGGCATTTTGGCAGAGTACTGCACATCTCAGGAAATTTGTTCTTCTAAGACTCAGGAGGTGAAATACCTTTCCAGTCTCTCTTCCCATACATCCAAGGAAACAAAAGTGGAATAGTTTTCTTTTGCTAAGGTTTATTTAAGGTGTTTCAGTCACTTCATATGGTTTCTTTATCCCAGACTTATTCAAAGAGAAACAAAACCTCCTGCTTATGATTCAGAGTCAGATTATGATATAGAGGTGGTTGATTTAGACTATGCTTCTCAAGTCTCTTCTCCTGAAAACTGGAAATCAGAATCTGAGGAAACTATTCAAATTCCCTGTGGATGGATTATCTTTCTCTGATACTATTCAGAGGATGAAGGACTTGTTCAAATGGAAGTGCTTGTTTGTGTTGCTTGTTGTTCTCTGCCTGACTATTGCTGATCTTTGTCTGCATTTGATTTTGAATTGCAGTTTTTCATTTAAGGTTTTGCTACTTGTATGGTTTATTTTTCTCTTATATTGCATTTGTTTATTTTTAAGTGTTTTGTTCTTCTGGAGTTTTAAGAGGTCTTGGCTAGGTTCAATTAGAAAAATTAGAAAAGAATTCCTTTCCTGACAGTGAATAACATCCAGCTAATTTGTGGGAGGAGTTGAGAAATAGTATTTCTCATTTAACTAGCAATATTTGGAGACATCTTTATTTAGCTGGAGTTCATGTTTGGCTTTTTTGCTGTTCTATGCCTGACGGTCTCTGATCTCTGCCTGCATTTCATTATTGCCACCTACCCACTCAACTGTTGTACTTTTAAACATGATGTTTTTTGAGTTGCCCATTTCTACTATAAATCTGATTTTGGACACTCCTCCCAGTCCCAGCTCATCATCTCATTCTACTGAGTATCCTTTTACTTAATGCAGAGATGTCTCCAGGTCTCAATGGTATGTCCTCTTTGAAACCCTTCTTAAAGGCACGTCCATTGAAACATAAATAGCTCTATACCCCTTTTTTAACACATGCGTTGCTATGTCCAAATAGTTATATATTTTTGGGTGTCTATTTACATGCATTTTATATGCACATCTCTGTATTGCTTATTTGTAAGCACCTATTGGTTTAATGCCTTTGACATTCAGAGATTTTTTATTGCCCTTTTAAATTTTAAATCATTAATTAATTGATTTATTAACTGACAACTTATATAATAATGTTTTAACTGTTTTTGATTTGTCTGATGAAGCAACTTGTATGCTGTGAAAGTGCTTACATTTTCATTTTATTTATTTGATTAAACTGTTCTGCCTTGTAAGTTCTGTGCAGTTTTTATTCATTTTTAGTGCAACTTTTTCATAATCCCAAAAAAAACAAAAAATAGTTTTTCACCCCAAAAATGCCATCTCCAACTCTGACCAAGTTAACATCTACTCAGCTGATTACACTATCATTGAAAGAACGCAAGAAAATTATTTGGTGTAATCATTGACAACAAACTTGCCTTGGACTTCCATATCCAGCAAAACATAAAGAAAACTAAAAAAAAAATAGGACTTCTTTATGGAAACAGAACAACCAAGACTACCTCAGCAAAAACTTTCTTACTCCCCTCCTTATTCTGTGGTTCTACCATACTCACCAACCTGCAAAACTCCACTAAGACCAAAATGGAACAATGTTATAATGACATTGCAAAGTCTGCCACAAACTCTAAATACCACACACACCACTGTAAATCACTTTGTGAACTAAACTATCTTGAACTCTCCAACCATCTAACTTATATCCAACTGTCTACTATACAAAACCAAATTTACAAACCCACTACCTGCCTTGCCATAGACAAGCTACTAAAACCTTATGTACCAAACAGACCACTTAGATCGGAGGACAAAATCCTGCTAGTAATCTCCAAATCCTGTAAAATACCAGGTCAGTGTCTATACACATACACTGTTTCTAAATTATCGAATTCTCTCCCTTCAGCCACCAGATTATTCCCAAGCTTGCCACTCTTCAAAGCCTCTTAAAAACAACACCTAATTAAGACATGGCTCTGCACATGCATAACTCCAGGTTAATCACCCCTCTACTCCTGCTTCCTCTGCTGCTCACCTGCCCCTTCTACCTTATTTCTCTTATGCTCATTATATCTATGAAACCTCACCAGTTACTCTCCTTCTGTCACCCTGATCACAGTCTATGCTTTGTTTCGGTGTGTGTCTCTAATCTACTAAGTCTACATTCTTTAAACTGCTTTACTATTACTCCCCTTCTCAAAACTATGTAAAGCTATCATGCATGAGTTAGAATAAGCCTATTCACATTTTCCAATGAATATTGTTCTTTTCCTTTGCATACAACAAAACTGCAATAACCCCATTCCATGTGTATTCCTAACCAGGTCTGAAAAAATTCAATACATTTTTGAGCATTGTGTTCCATATGGTTCCAAGTACAATGATTGTATCATTTCATGAAATCTGCTGTAATACACCTTAATGTTCTGAGATTATTTTAAATTCTAAGTAACTGTGTATTAATTTAAGCTGTTAATCTTTTGCATACTGTAAAGTCTTAACTACTTGTTTGTAAAATTTGGTCTGGTGTTATATTGTCCTAAATGTTCCATATGTAGAGTTTTCCTCTCCGGGCCTCCACTGAAAATGGGCTTTGTGACCAGTCGGACTATCCAGATTAACAAATGCCAAATAAATATAATATAATATAATAAAACTGTTTATATTCACTTACATTTAAGCCTTGAATTTACACGTAGCTGCACACTGCACAATGGGTTAGCGGTGCCCTGTATAGACGCAAAAGCATAGATGCAACTTTTTCCCTAGAGAACAGTCAGTAGAACCCTCCCAGGCTTCCCTGCTGCACTGTTGGTGATTCAACTGAGCACTGAGCAGCATTGCCATGCTTTTTAATCCCTAATCCTCAATAGAATGAGTCCCCTTGCTAACCTTAGAGCAAATGCTGAGCTAACTTGCCTATTCCTTAACAGTACTTATGGTATAAACTACTACAGTGGACAGTCAGTTTCCCAACATTTGTCCAACCAACCTGATTGACATGGGCATCCTGAGAAATTATAGTAATTGCCTCATGTATACTGACAGCCATTTGCTCCTACAGCAAGCAAATACAATATGTGAGAGATGTAACTATACTATGAAACTGGAATCAGTCCTTTCACTTAATAAGAAGCAAGACATCAAACAGGTTATCAGAGCATACACACCTCTCTTCTCATACAAGATAAAGTCATGAAACATAAACCCACATACACAGATGTACTCGCTAAGAGCCTACCAAAAGACCATAGACCTCCCAAGCGCAAACAACTCACACATACTAGAGCATGACCAAATCTACTACACATAACAACACACATACCAATGTCTGAGCGAATAAGGCTCTAAGGCAGAACACCTCAAAACCAAATGTCCTAGTCAGAGTCAGGAGAGAAAGAATACCCTCCACAGCTTGAACAAGCAAATCAGATATCATTTATCAGGTAAAGTCCACTAAAGCTAGTTATGAGGCTAAATTAGCTTTCCTAGCTAAAGACAGTCATAAGGCATTCTTTAGCAACATCCAAAATCTAAAAGGGTATACCCAGCTATATCCTGAACTCATAGTGGATGGTACCACTCATACTGACCCTGAGGAATTGCCGACCTGTCAGCTGATAGATTTGGTGAAAACTTCACTCCTCCCCCTGTCCCCACCAGCCATACCTCAAAGCATACCTGACACTTGCCCTCTTTCCAGTATTACCAATGAACAGGTCATATCAGCACTCACCAAGGCCAAAAACATGGTGTCTGTGTGACTAGATAACATTCCCAGGCTGCTTAGTAAACAACCTAAAGCATGACTTGGTGGATCCACTTGGCACTCTAACCACAGGCTGAGCACCGGCTTTGTTCCAGCAGAGTGGAGAACAGCAACTGTAATCCCCTTGCACAAAGGGGGTCCATCAACTGACCCTGTGAATTATAGACCCATGAGCCTAACTAGCCTTATCTGCAAGGCCATGGAAAGAATGATCATGGACTATATCAACAGGGACATAGGCAACCTTCAAACTCTTGACCTGACGCAGTTTGGCTTCATTATGGGTAGACCAGACTTACTAAACCTGGTGAACTACTTCGAGAATGTCACCAAAGCCGTGGACTTAGGCAAAACAGTACATACCACCTATCTTGACATAGCTAATGCTTTTTGACACAACCCCCCCCCCCAACTTAGGTATCATCGAGAAGCTCTCTCAGCTGAGGATTAACCCATATGTCACTAGATGGGTAGCCTGCTGGCTCACTGACAGAACCCATACTGTCAAAGTTGGGGATTACACCTCCACCAGTAGAACAGTTAACAGTGGGGTACCACACAGTTCTTGCTGGCCCTCTACTGTTTGGACTCTATTTCTAGGAAGTCCAGGTGAAAGTAGGCAGCCTGTGGCTTCCCAAGTTCACAGATGACTGCAAACTGGGAGCAATCTTTGAATCCCCTAAAGATATTAGCATATTGCAAGAGAGGTTAACACAGACAAATGATTTGTGCCAAGTCCAGGGTCTAAAACTAAATGCAAAAAAGTGCATCATTGTTCCCTTTGGCAAAGAAGTAGCCCCTGCAAATTACAATATAGGCGGCACCCCCCCCAAGCCCGAACTCTTTGGTGCATGACTTGGGAACATAGGGTGATGGTAGTCAAACTTCGGTCACCTTTTGTCCACAGTGGTAAGGAAAGCCTTTTACATTGCACACCTCAGAAGTAAGGCTATTGCATCCAAGACCAGGGTTGTTATAACTCCTCTGTGCTCGAACCTTATCAGACATCAGGCTACTAATAGAGTACAGCATTCCCTTTTACATGTACTTCACCAGACACCTGCAGCAACTGGAGAGACCACAGAGGATCCTGACCAAGAGAATTCAGGGAATTCAAAACATGACCTTCATGGAAAGACCAAAAGCTCTGTCACTGTACTCTGTGTCCTAGAGGCTGCTGAGAGGGGACCTGTGCCTAGCCTACAGAGCAGTCTCTGACCCTGCCCTAATGGAAGTGCGTCCACAAATCAAAAGGGACACAAGTCACTCGCTCCAGAGATCTCAACCTAGCCTGTGACTTAAACAAAACATGCTCGAGAGACAGATATGTCTCCCAGAGACTGCTGCTACTCTGGAATAAACTCCCAATTGACATTAAACAGACGTCCTCAATGACCCTATTTAAGTGCAACCCAGACAACTGGATGGAGACTGTAAATTCACCACTGGGGTGTCACCTATGTCCCTCATGGACAGGGTTAGGTGGTGCTGATCATAGATTCACTTTGCTAACAATCAGACCCTAACAGTGGTCAGTTAGGGAACCATCTAACAATGGTCAATTCGGGAACACATGCATTACATGGCTAGACTTGTAAAAGCCCTAGGACCATTAGCCTAATAACCTCCTATGAATCTATGAACCTATAAGATTTGTGAAACTCAACAGAGTTACTTTAACCTGCTATAGACAGACAGCCCCAAACCAGTGGCTATAACCCTAGTTATTGCAGCACTTTAGGATGCTTTTAATGAAGTCAGTACTTCTTCTTATAGCCAACCTTTTGCTCATAGGAAATCCGATAAAAATCAGTTTCTTCTGTCTCATAGGTAGATCTTGTATAATCTAAGAGCTGATCCTTCGGGAATTTCACTGTCAAGTTCCACTACCACCAAACTCCTGGCTGCTTCTAATTCAGTTTCTTCTGACAAGGATATAACTTTTGACAAATTCAGGGAAAAGGGTTTACATCTATTGAACCTTAGCATTTAGATCCATCAGTTGTCAGGCCTATATGACCAAGTTTCTTTTGATGTCTTTTGCTGACATAAAAAGGCTATTTTTGATTTATCGTGGAAAAACCTCAGGACACACCACGAGAAGGTATCAATCCAATTTATTCAATAGACATAAAAACAATAATTCACTCTTAGATGTTTTTTATAAACATTATCATAACATAAACATATGATTTGATCAGCTTGATTTGATTGACTTGTTGCCTCATAAAATTCCACTGCACACAATGAGCCTTACATGGTTACTTTTGTGTTGATGACTGATAGTTAATACAGTTTAAATTACATGGACCAACACCAAAGATGAATAATTAATCTGGACTGGGGCAGGAATGTTGGATTTCAGTCCTTTTACTGGAGATATTCAGGAGGGTCATATGATGTAACACACTAGTGATCAACCACGATATAAATTCTCATTTAAACAACCCTGGCTTAGAACTTGGTTCTGTTTTTTACCTTGGTTGAATTTAAGTAGAATATGAAAATGAACATACTGTTCATATTCTCAGATATCATTATACATGTTTATACATTTCTAGTTATTATTTTTTTGGATTTGATGGTTTCGATAGTGATTATATGTATGAGTTTTTGATGCAAGGACCTGTCAGTAATGTGAAGTGAATGTACACATTTTTTAGACGCCAGTTGAAACAGTGCTTTCTGCCATGAGTCATGGTTTATAGGGGAACAGCGGTTTTAAAATCATTAACCGTGTTGTTTAAGTTATCTGCGTTTGATGGAATCCTTGCAGACTTCTATAAGTAATTTGTTAGAGAAGTTTGTTAGGTAATCCTTTATACAAGGCTATTAAGTTTTGCTAGGGCAGCTTTGGTCTCTGGTATCAATTGTAATCAAGCAAGTTGTATGATGTAAGCACTACTTGAAATATGTACGAGATCCATGATATGCCATGTTTAAATAGCTTTAAGCGATATGTACAGAGTTCTCACTATACATTTTCTATGCACTATTTTTATGTAGATATGTTCAAAGCTAGCTCATATTTGTTGATATTCAAGGATTTGTTTAGCTACATGATAATGGAACAATTTATGAAATTATTTGACACTTGAAATTGTAAGTTTTGATAAGTGACGTTATGGTGAATGAATGAAGTTCTATAAGTGATTATTACTTAGAAATGATAATAATTGTTGTGATTTTTAACGTCAAAAAATTTTAAACTTTGTAATAATACATCTATATTTGCTACAGTTCTGTATCTTTATGTTGCAGCATACGAGCGGATCCCAGGGGCAATACAATTGATTAAAAAAGGGAACTGATTAGGTACAGCTGCTACTATGATTAAGCATCCCTTGATTGGGTTTGCGCTGCTATTGGTTTTAATTTATTTTAAAAGTGAAGCACTTTATGGCATTGAAAGAGATCTGATGAAGCGTGCGTTTCCAGCACGTGAAAGCGCTTATCTTTTTTATTGTTTTTATGTCTATTGAATAAATTGGATTGATACCTTCTCGTGGTGTGTCCTGAGGTTTTTCCACGATATCTACAGTTCTTACATTTGCCAGAGGACACTTTGGAGAGCGGAGACATTCTTTACTTTCATTCTATTTTTGATTTATCTAATTCACAATATAAATTCCTTTTGTCTTCTTTTCCTTCCTGCATTTTATTTTATGTTTGCTGTGGTCTCTGTAGTTGAGATGCTTATATGATGGTGCTGATGCATTTTTTAGGGCTTCAGCAATTGGATCAGTCATGCATAATTTTGAGTAGTTATGGACCTAATATTTAACTAAAGATGTCAAATCTGAAATTCTTAAGGCCACTCTGGGTAAAGATTCATATCAGTTTTTTTTTGTGCTTAACTGTGGAGGTTCTAAAGATATATTCTGAAAAGGGGAATCTGATTCAAGGAGTAAAGCAAATGTTCAGTCCCCTGCACCAAAATATAGAAGAAATTTCCCTTCCAGTCCAGGACCATTTTATAGAAAACCATTTAAACAATCCCAGCAAACATCAGAAAAGCAACTTTTTAATAAGCAGTAGCAGGGTAGTTCTGAGAAAAAATGAGGAGGTTCTCAGACCAGTCTCAGTCAAATAAAAATAACTGATTATATCTCTCCTTCTTTACCATCCCCTCTTCACCTCAGCAGTCTTCTGAAGTTTTCAAAGAATCCTTCTCTACATCTTTCTCTCTGGCAACAGATTACAACAGAGTCTTGGCTACTAGGAATCAGTTGGAAAGGAGCCAAGTGGTAATGGGATTCTCTTCCCCAGTCCTAAGAATTACATCCCCTCCTCAAAACCAAATGTAACTGTGCCCATCCCATCATTGTTCACACACTTTCCCAGGGAGTAATAGAACCTGTCCCAGAAAATCAAAAAGGAGATGGATTTTATTCAAAAATAATTCTGGTATCCAAGAAAGGAGGTATGTGGAGACCTGTCTTGGACCTGTCATTTCTAAATCTCCATAGCAAAGTTCAAAAGTTCAGAATGCTTACTCTGGTGTCTCTGTTACCTCTGATCCTTCTTTTAAGTTTTTTAAATAAGATCTAAAAGATGCTTGCCACCATATGCCTAGTCACAGAAACTTCAGATGCTTTTTAAGATTTTCTGGTTCTGGTTCGCGTTTTCACTTTGCTTCTTTACCTTTTGGTTTGTCCACAGCATGGAGGGTATTCACATTGTATCACCAGTGATTGCTTTTTACAGATTACAAGGCTTCCTTACTTTTCCTTTCATGGATGATTGCCTTATTTTTGCAGACTCTGTTCAAAACTGAAAAGGGTCTCCAACCTTTGCCATAAGTTTATTTCACAACCTAGATTTAAATCTCATTTTGGAAAAGTCATCTCTCATGCCTTCCCACAGAATAACTTTTCCAAGATGCCTGTTTGACACCTCACAGATGATGGTTTTAATGCCTCAGAAGAAAGTCATCTTTTACAAAGAGCATTTCCTTCAGTTTTCTCTCCAAATTGTGACATCAGGGAAGGAATTCCTTAGGACATTAGGATACAGGATTTCTACAATTATCATGAACCCTCTAGCCAGACGAAATATGAGGAATATTCAGTGGTTTCCCGTATCAGTCAGCACCCAGCACCAACATCCTCTCGCTTTCAAAATTCCTATAATGAACTTTGTCAGAAAAGAATATCTTTGGTGGATAGATAGACCAGTCAAGTCTGACTCCTAATTGCCTCAATTTTGGTGCCTATGCATCTACTTTTATACTAGCATGCTGTCGTGCCTCCATGGCTGTACAGGTGTGCGGAAGGTGCCCTAAAACTTTGGATACTGGCTGAATATCTTATACTTGGCAGGATATGCAGATAATAGCTTTGGCTACTGCAACAATTATCTATTTGAACATCTATTGTTATGGTAAGTTTACTTAAACAACTGTAAGTTCAGTAGAAATTGAAAAAAGATATATTTGTGAGAGTGAAATTAAGACTTTTTGCTTTGATGGTAGTCATTCTAATAGTAAAATTATGAGAATGAAGAAGCAAAACTGCATTCATGCTTTTTATTGAAAATTAGAAATTCAAGTTTGGTTTTCTATTACACTTTGATGTAGTGTACTGTAGAAGAAGTCAACATGTTCATCATTGTCACCAGCAACCTTCTATTTCACATTTTCTACATGGGGTTGAGGTGTAACGTCAGCTGTCACAATCTGATTCAATTTACTCTCACTCTCCTACTGTTTGACTGTCACAGGTGTTCTTTCACATAGTCCATCCATCTCTTTGCTGAATGCCGTTATTTTCTTCTGTCTTCTTTTTGTCTGTCCTGAATCTTCCCCATGATATTGCCTTCTGCTTTTTTGCACATGCTCCCAAACCATAATAATTTGTTCTCTTTGACCTTCTCTGCAACTGGAGCTACTTATTCTTCTGCTCTGTTGTCCTCATTTCTTCATTTGTCCCACAGTGTGCATTCTACCACCTATCCCACTGAATCTCCATCACTTGTAGTTCCTCATCTGATCTACCTTCATTGTCCAGGTTTCTGTACACCTTACTTTTCAGTTTCTTTGACATTCTTCTGTCACACGCTACTATTAGCTTGATGTGCCAGTTGGCTGCAGACCCTCTGATTCTAGCTTTGACCACATCATTCAGAATTCCCTTTTGCTGAATCACCAATCTTAGATACTTGAAGCTGTCCTGTTCCACTATTTTTACTTCTCTCTCATTTATACTGTCACCATGACAGTTATTTAGCTTTAGTTACTTTTAAGAGGTTGTGAGTTTGTGATCTGAGATTTCTAACTTAAGCATATTTCTCTACACATGTTGAGATAGATGAATACATATTAGGTTTCTGTAGTATTTTGCTAGTGGGTTGTAGTTAGTTATACATGCGTGTGCTGTAGTTCTAGCCATTTTAATCATAGAGCTTTACAGTGATGCATTTTTGGGCACGTTTCCAGCACATTTGGTTATTTTATTATATGTTTGCTGCGGTCTCTGTAGTTGAATTTTAGATATGTTGGTAAAGATAGATGGCGAGTAAAGCTAGATAGGTAAGGTGCTGTGTATGAGCTGTGTTTAGCTGAGCAATTTCATCTGGAGAAGATTTAGATTTGTAGACCATACCTGTTTATGGATCAATGAGATGACATAGTCATTGTGTTTGCCAAAGTGTAGGTTTTGATCAGTAATAACTCCAAGTAGATGTTTGATCAGTGTGTCGCGTTGAAGTAATGGTTATTTCTCCAGACCTAAACTTGAGCAGTTCATTTTATTTGGGGTTGAAGAAGAGGGACAATTTTTTAAGGAATTGTTCTAAGCTTTGAAATGTTCATTAGGTTATAAGCTATAGCTGGGTCAGTGACTTGCTTGAGCAGGTAAGAGTGGAGTCATTTGTGTAATGAATTACTGAGCCTTTGGAGAGTTTGGTATGCATGTCATTTATAAAGAAACAGAAGAGACCTGGAGGTAGTATGGTTCCATGTGGGATACCAGTATTGATGTTTCTCTGATGTTTGGACCATTTCTCTACATGGGATTGGTTGGATAAGTAAATTTTGAACCATGTTAAGTTGTCACTGCTAAGACTTGTTTGGCTAGCCTTTGAGGAAGGTTAGTATAGGATCCAGTAAAAAAAGGCCTCAGAGAAGTCCAGTAATATAGCAGTAGTAGGAAGGCCACTGTTTTTGCCTTGCTAGATAGTATTAAAGAAGGATAATAAAGCAGTTTCAGTACTATATCCTGAAATCACTGAATCAGTGCCCTCTGGTAAAGGGCAAATGGGCACAGTTTGTTCCTGGTAGCTCATCAACTTACTGACAATCAAACTCCTTCAGTGTCATTCTGAGGAAGTTCAGATCTAAGACATATGAATGGCATCTCCTTGACTGCATGTTAGAGTTGAGCTTCAAAGCATGAGGCAAGTCTAACTCTGAGCTCTTCATCAGGGCAAGCAATGTAAGGATACCAAGGTTTTGTTTACTCTGCCGGAGTCTTGGGGTTGTCCAATGAGATGCTGTTTCCCTCTCACTGAACTAGAGACAGAGATTCATATATCCTTCACCTTGTTCCCTTTTATCAGTTGGGTTCTCTTTAGGGTTTAACAGGATGGTCCAAAATGATTCACATTCGTGTCTGTGGCCAAGTCAGACCAGGGGTTCCTTAACTTATTAACTGACCATGATGATGCCTTTAATACTCATGACTGTGCAAAATGTTTTTTTGCACAGCTAGAACATACTACCCAACCATAACCTTGTATCTTAGAGGCTGCATTCTTGGCTATAAAGTAAATCTCCATGGTAAGGTTTGGCATGCATAAGTAGTTGCAGAGATGTTAGCAGCAGCCAGGAAGATATTTACCATGCCTTCTTATTGTTTGATGTGGTCTTCAAGTGATCTTACTAATTTATTATGCATGATGTCTACAATGCTGGGCTACTTACTTTCCTTGTTGGAATTTTATCTGTACTGTTTGATTTGTAATGTCCACAGTCAGTTGCTTATGGCTTCATTTCTTATAAGGGTAGTTTTCATACATAACCTTAACTGTCCTTGTCTTGTTTTGAAATATTTAACTTTTATGTCCTGTGAATGTTTGGTTCATACTGAATTGAAATTTCTGTGATGGAGGCTCATGTTTCTAGAGAGTGTCACTTTAGCCTTCTTGATTTTTGAGATACAGGTATTATAATCATCCATTTTTGATGTTTACTGATGTTTTTTCTGGCAAGGCTAATCATCTATCCCTCTATTTCTAGAGACCCCCCCCCGAGTGGTATTGGAGTCTGGTCTGAATCAGAAACTTCAGTTTTTCAGTTTATTTTGTCTGTGAAAACTAGTACAAAGAGACTCTCTTCTCTTTCTAGCACTAAAGAGGCTCCTAGACAGTCTATCTTTTGCCATTCACGAATGTTAAGTTAAGCAATTTGCTATTTATTTTTCTCAGAGCAAATAAGGTGTAAACCCATTACCACACTGGTTGTCTGTGTGGCTGTCTCATTCCGTTCCATTTGCATTACATTGAAGATGCCTTGTTCTGGTACCTTTTGTCCCAGTTCTGCTGGGGAAGGGTACAGCAGTCTTGCCTTCATGCTTCAGAGTCATTTCAGTCCAGAGAATCTAAATTATCTGTACCTAACATAATCTCCTTCAGTGCTAGAGCAAAATTTGCTTTGGTAAGGCTGTCCCTTGTAGTTTGTTGGTATGAATCAATTATCCTTTCTTCCACTTCTGCCAATTAAGCAATTTAAATGAATGCTAAAGAACTTCTGCTAGGATAACTTCAGAGAAGGTAGAATATTACTGAATGGCCTCTAGATGTGAAGACACCTCTCTTCCTTGCATAACTGTTAGGGAATCATTCCAAATAAATATTTTGGGCTTGCTGACTAATGTTGCCTCTGAGAAGATAGGTTGCTAAACAGAAACAACATAACTCAAAATTTTCAAGAGCATCTCAGGTAGGAGGTCTTGCTTGTACCCCTTTATTTACTGAAGCACTGTAATAGTAGTAGCACTTCTTGTTTTTTCTTCTTAGCTATGTTTTGATTTCTCATCATAACTCCTCCCTACCATGACCTGCAATGAAATAACAGACAGGAAACTAAGGAGGCTTCTCAATGGGTTTTCTTCTCACTGACAGCAGAGGGGCTTGTTTAGGAGGTCTACCTGTTTAAATGTTGTCAGTTCGTGAGACCTCCACTTAAATGAAGGGCAGTCTAAATAATGTTAAGGACCTGTTGGTTGTTAGAGTTTCAGAGATTCAGTGTTGTGGTGGTTTCATAGATAATCTTTATAAGTGAAGAATGCCTGGTATTTGGGTGAGATTCATAAGGTAGAAGCTGACCCAGGTGCCATGTGAATGCATGTCAGTACTGCATTCCCATTTATCTCTGAAGCACTTAAGCACTGAGCGTGTGGCAGTGTAACACTAGCATGTCACTTTTTTTTTTGGTTCTCAACTTTGAGAAGAAAAATTTTCTCTAACCCTCAGCTTTGAGTTGAGACATCACTAGTTTGGAGAACTGCACATATCTATCATGTTTTTTTTATTTTTAATAAAGATCTGGTGCTAGCTCTCCCAGTGATCTGCTCCAGACATAGATTTTCATATGCAACCAGCTGAGACTTTGCATTGTAAGCCAAGAAAAAGTCAATTTGTGAGTAACTTATAAGAAACAAGATATAATGAGAATTCCTTAAGTCTTTCTGAATAGTTTGTTTGTCAGACCTTTAATTTTTATTACTAAAATCTCAGAAAGATGTTTTCTTATGGCTTAGTTTGATTTTACCTTTAGATTAAAGATGATGGTTGCACGACCTTTGTTAATTACAGATGGCATAACCATGTGCAGCGAGCAGAAAAGTTCCTAGATATGTGAATATGATATTTTAAGATATTACGGTCCCTTTTGGGTTTTGCAGTATTTGTTCCATGGTTGTGATTAATGCAGTTAATTAATAGTTAGGAATATTCATTTGATATTGAATAGTTAGCCCACTAGTTGTGCAGTTAACCTCTCTCATAAGGACAGAAGTATCACTATTTCTAATGTATTGGGAGTTTAGTCAGGGGTTCCAGATTGTATGGTGTGTATTCCTGTAATATTATATTCAGTATCACTGATATTTATTTACTATTATGCTAGCAATTTTTATTCATAAGTTATTTTCTTGATTTCTGGCTTTTACTGCCTATCCCATCAGATCTGCAATAATGAAGAGAGGGACTGTGTGGACCTTGTGACATTATTTTGGATCCTTAAACCAATATTCATAGGTTCATAGTTCATAGCATGATACTAGGCTATTGGTCTGGAGCCTCTTATAAGCCTAGGCAAGAATTTCACCCATGTCCCCACAAAGTCAGCACCCCTGTCCACCAGGGACACAGGTGGGATCCCAGGGGGTGTGTTTTATGTTTCCCATCCAATCGTTCAGGTTCCTCTTAAAGAGGACTAGTGACATACTCTGTTTGACTTGGAGAGGGAGTCTATTCCACAGATGGGAAAGTCTTTGGGACACAACTCTATCTGCTAACAAGTTCTGTTAGTGTCACAGACCAGGTTGAAGCCTTGCATGCGGGTTGCACAAGTGGAGTTTGACTTACGAATATGCAGCAACTCTATCAAGGCTGGGTCTGAGGTGGCCTTGTATGCCAGACACAGGTCACCTCCGAGCAGTCTGTATGAGACTGAGTAGAGGGACAGGGCTTTTAGCCTATCTGTATAGGATAGGTGTTTGAGACCCTGGATTTTATTGACCAGGAACCTCTGTGGTCTCTGCAGCTGCCGCATGTAATGTTATGACCTCCTTGTTCCTGGATAAAATACCCTTACTTATGAGGTGGGCCTTGTAGAACGCCTTCCATACAGTGGAGGCGCCGTGGTGGTCAAAAGTCAGGTTGCTATCAACCTGGGTGCCTAAGTCCCTTACGACTGATTTAACAGGCCTGATCTCCCTTTGACAAAACCAAACTGTGTGGGGTCAAGCGTTTGGAGGTTGCCAAAGTCCTTGTTTATAAAAGGTCCATGATAATGCATTCCATGGCCTTGCAGATGAGGCTAGTTAGGCTGATGGGCCTATAAAATACCTGGGTCAGTGGACGCTCATCCTTTGTGTAGAGGGATAACAGTGGCTGTCCTCCACTCAGCTGGAATGAAGGTGGTGCTCAGGCTTTGGTTGAATAGGGTGCTTCATGGAGATGAGAGCTCATGCCTGAGTTCATGTAGGGCACAGCCAGGAATGTTGTCAGGTCCCATGGAGACTCTATTTTTTGCCTTTGAGAGGGCATTAAAGACCTGCTGCCTGGTGATGATGGGAGGGGGGCAGGTGCTGTGAATGTACTGCTTTACTGAAGGGGGAGACAGGGGGTAAATTTTTCACTGAACCTGTCTGCCAGCAGGTTGGCTATATCTATGGCTTTTGTGTATGTGGTATTCTTGACCACCAGTTCAGAGCAGATTTGAGTGTTACCTTTGAGACTGTGTAAAAGCACATATGTCTACATCCTTCTAGCAGACTGAAATTATCTACATAACCATTTTATTGTTTGACTTCTGGCAACCCAGTCACTGGGGATGCACAAGCCAGTGCATTTCTTTGTGCCGGTCCCAAGCCCGGATAAATGGGGAAGGTTGCATCAGAAAGGGCATTTGGCGTAAAACTTGGCCAAAGTATTCATGCAGACACCAGAAAATATTTACATACCAGATCCGTCGAGGCCCGGGTTAACAATAACCACCACCAGTACTGTTAGCCAACAGGGTGCTGGTGGAAATTGGGCTACTGTTGTGTGTGTGCAAGAGACCAGATGGAAGGGGAGTAAGGCTAGGTGTATCAGAGGTGGGTTCAAATTGTTTTATCATGGTGAGGATGGGTGGAGAAATGCATAGGAGTTATCCTGAAGGAACAGTATGCTAAGAGTGTTTTGGAGGTGAAAAGAGTGTCGGATGGAGTGATGTTTATGAAGCTGGAAATTGATGGTGTAGTGATGAATGTTGTTAGTACATATGCTCCACAAGTTGGGTGTGCGATGAAAGAAATATTTTGGAATGAGTTGGATGAAGTCATGATGACTGTACCCAAGGGTGAGAGAGTGGTGATTGGAGCAGATTTCAACGGGCATGTTGGTGAAGGGAACAGAGGGGATGAGGAAGTGATGGGTAGGTATGGTGTTAAACAAAGGAATGCAGAAGGTCAGATGGTAGTGGATTTTGCAAAAAGGATGGACATGGCTGTGGTGAATATGTATTTTAACAAGAGGGAGGAGCATAGGGTGACATACAAGAGTGGAGGAAGATGCACATAGGTGAATTATATCTTATGTAGAAGGGCCAGTTTGAAGGAGATTGGAGACTGTAAAGTGGTGACCAGGGAAAGGGTAGTTAGACAGCATAGGATGGTGGTTTTTAAGATGACGTTGGTGATCAAGAAGATGAAGAGGAGTGTGAGGGTAGCACCAACGATCAAATGATGGCAATTGAAAAAGGGTAATTGTGAGATGGAGTTCAGGGATGAGTTAAGACAGGCACTGGGTGGCAGTGAAGAGTTACCAAATAGCTGGGTAACTACAGCAGAACTAGTAAGGGAGATGGCTAGAAAGGTGCTTCGTATGACATCTGGAGAGAGGAAGGATGACAAAGAGACATGTGGTGGAATGAGGAAGTACAGGAGAGTATGCAGAGAAAGAGGTTGGCAAAGAAAAAGTGGGATTGTCAGAGAGATGAAGAAAGTAGACATGAGTATAAGGAGTTGAGGTGCATGGCATAGAGAGAGGTGGCGAAGGCTAAGGATAAGGCATATGAAGAGTTGTATGAAAGGTTGGACACTAAGGAGGGAGAAAAGGACCTGTACCGATTGGCTAGACAGAGGGACCGAGCTAGGAAAGATGTGCAAAAGGTAAAGGTGTTAAAGGATAATGAGGGAAACATACTTACAAGCAAGGAGAGTGTGTTGAGCAAATGGAAGGAGTACTTTGAGGGGTTGTTGAATGAAGAGAATGAGAAGGAGAGAAGTTTGTATGATGTGGGGATAGTGAATCATGAAGTGCAATGGATTAGCAAGGAGGAAGTAAGGATAGCTATGAAGAGGATGAAAAATGGAAAGGCTGTTGGTCCAGATGACATATCTATGGAAGCATGGAGGTGTTTAGGTGAAATGGCAGTGGAGTTTTTAACCAGATTGTTAATGAAATTTTGGAAAGTGAGAGGATGCCTGAGGAGTGGAGAAAAAGTGTTTTGGTACCAATTTTTAAGAATAAGGGTGACGTGCAGAGCTGTAGTAACTACAGAGGGATTAAATTGATCAGTCACAGCATGAAGTTATGGGAAAGAGAAGTGGAAGCTAGGTTAAGAAGGGACGTGATGATTAGTGATCAGCAGTGTGGTTTCATGCCAGGAAAGAGCACTACAGATGAGATGTTTGCTCTGAGAGTGTTGATGGAGAAGTACAGAGAAGGTCAGAAGGAGTTGCATTGCGTCTTTGTGGACTTAGAGAAAGCATATGACAGGGTGCCTAGAGAGGAGTTGTGGTATTATATGAGGAAGTCGGGAGTGTCAGAGAAGCATGTAAGAGTGGTACAGGATATGTACAAGGGTAGTGTGACAGGGGTGAGGTTTGCGGTGCGAGTGACGGATGCATTTAAGATGGAGGTGGGATTACATCAAGGATCAGCTCTGAGCCCTTTCTTATTTGCAATGGTGATGGACAGGTTGACAGACGAGATCAGACAGGAGTCCCTGTGGACTATGATGTTTGCAGATGACATTGTGATCTGTAGTTGGAGTAGGGAACAGGTGGACGAGACCCTGGAGAGATGGACATATGTTCTAGAGAGAAGAGGAATGAAGGTCAGCAGGACTAATACAGAATATATGTGTGTGAATGAGAGGGAGGATAGAGGAATGGTGAGGATGCAAGGAGTAGAGATGGCGAATGTGGATGAGTTTAAATACTTGGGATCAATAGTTCAGAGTAATGGTGAGTGTGGAAGAGAGGTGAAGAAGAGAGTACAGGCAGGATGGAGTGGGTGGAGAAGAGTGTCAGGAGTGATTTGTGACAGATGAGTACCAGTAAGAGTGAAAGGGGGAAGGTCTACAAGAGAGTAGTGAGACCAGCTATGTTATATGGGTTGGAGACATTGGCACTGACAAAAATGCAGGAGTTAGAGCTGGATGTGGCAGAGTTAAAGATGTTAAGATTTCCACTGGGTGTGAAGAGGGTCGACAGGATTAGGAATAATATATTAGAGGGTCAGCCCAGGTTGGAAGGTTTGGAGACAAAGCCAGAGAAGGCAAGATTACGTTGGTTTGGACATGTGCTGAGGAGGGGTGCTGAGTATATTGGGAAAAAGATGCTAAGAATGAAGCTACCAGGTAACAGGAAAAGAGGAAGGCCTAAGATAAGGTTTATGGATGTGGTGAGAGAGGACATGCAGGTGTTTGGTGTGACAGAGCAAGACGCAGAGGACAGGAAGAAATGGAAACAGATGATCCACTGTGGCGACCCCTAACAGGAACAGCCGAAAGATGATGATGATGATGATGATTGTTTGACTTCTGGCATTTAACAAAGTCACCTTCGTCTCTGACTTTTTTGTCATATATGGTTCAGATGTGGTATTCCTCACACAGGCTTCTGCTGCAAGCACATTAGATATAGTAGAGTACAAGGTCTGCCTACATATGAGATCCCAATGTGTATCAAGTCTGCTTACAGTCCTTAAACATATGTAAATGAGCAAATTGGGATTAATAACAGTGTTAATACAGTTCAGAGACAGGTGTAGTATATACAAATGCTGTCTGCTGTTATCTGGGCTGTGCTGCAGTTCATTTTCAGAGATCATCCAGCTAGTCATGTTGTGTCCACCCAAACTGTGAAACTAGAAGGGCTACCAGCCATGCCACTGCTACAGTCTCAAAACACCAAACCCTAGGCATACTGAGAGCATTCACTCAGGTCCATGCATACAGAGAAACCTATAGGTTCTGAAATGTTGCTGAGCACAGAAGGTAGATAAATGAAATGTATGCATAGTTAGATCTACTTCGTATTATTGAATTTTCACTTACCCAGAAATCAGAAGTACGAGATGACTTCACCGAAAACTTAGTTTATCAAACTCCCGGATCACTGCAGTTTTACTCTGGGAAACTAACCCCTTGGCAACCATGGTGAACTTTGCCCTTTTCCCCACTATAGTGTGGTCTCACCTTAAAACATGTGAGAAGGTTTCCTTGGCCTCCATGTAAGCAATTACACAGCCGGTGGAATACGTTTGGCAGAATCCAAATTGGATTCTGAATTGGAAACAGTTACAGACCTCGTTACTGGTTGTGACATACTAATGGCAGGACTGTATAATGAAAGGCATAATAATGTGTCAAGACTGTTGCACTGGGGATTTTGCAAACATTATAGTACTGAAGTGGCTGAAAAACACTGGAAACATGAGCCACAAAACATAGAAAATGATGAGGTTTACATCACATGGGATCAAAAGATAGATGCTAGAAAACCGGATGTAGTGCTCCATGAAAAGAAGAAAAAAGTAGCATTGATCATTAAAATCTCCACACCCAGTGACTGCACTATCTTGTGTACAAAGAGACTCAAAGTCATAAAATATCAGGATCTGCAGGCAGAAACAAGAGCCATGTGGAAGAAAGATACCCAGACAGTTCCAATATTAGTAGGAGCAATGAGCCATAAAAAAGAATCTACAGTCATATTTAGATATTCTGTCAATACACATAACCCTATATGAATTGCAGAAGAAGTCATTACTGGGCACATTGCAGGTACTGCGAATAGCACTTTTGGCTGACAACAAAGATTGAAACGATTAATTTAATGAACTCTAATTGTACTTTGACTTAGGAATGGGGTATTAGAAACCCAAAAGACTTGGAGAAATTAAAAAAAAAAAACAAGGGAAGGGGCTGGCAGAATCAGCAAGGAAAGAAGACCCTCTTGAGCTTGACTATAGTCTGGCACTATGAAGAGACATGAGAGGTGTAGAAAAAGTGGGAGTCCTCAGCTGCCAGTGAAATACCAGTGCTCTTATCATTTTTATAGTTACCCAGTGAGGTGGGGGGGGGGGTGAGCCTCACCTGGGCACTCGCTTCTGGCACCAAATGCCCAGGTGTCCAGGTGTGACCCACTCCAGGGATAGTGTCAGGTGGGGAGTTTGACTGGTGTGGTACACCTGTCAAAGAGTAATGCAGGTACCCTAAGGCGAGCTCAAGGAGGACAGACACCTCCCGTGGAGCAGAAGGGTAATAGCTCACTTGATCGTGATTTTCAATATGAATACAGATCAAGAAAGTGGTACCTCACGATCCTTCTGGCTTTTTGAGTTTTAAGCAGGAGATGGCAGAAAAGTTACCATAGGGATAACTGGCTTGTGGCAGCCAAACGTTCATAGCGACATCACTTTTTGATCCTTCAGTGTTGGCTCTTCCTAGCACTGTGAAGCAGAATTCGCCATGAGTTGGATTGTCCACCCACTAATAGGGAAATTGAGCTGGGTTTAGGCCATCATGAGACAGTTTAGTTTTACCCTACTGATGATGTGTTGTTGTGATAGTAATCCTGCTCAGTATGAGAGGAACCACAGGTTTAGACATTTGGGGTATGTGCTTGTTTTCATCATGAGTGCATACCCCCCCCAGGAGATGAGTAGACCAAGCCCCATTTAGTTCTCTCCCTCTCTGTTTGGCTTCTGCAGTGATTGGGACACTGACTGAACCCCTTTCTCCCAGGACACAGTCAGCACACTATTCATCCATGCCATGGTGTCAGGATAGATATTGTTTAAGAACTTATGCAGCAAAGAAACTTACCTGGTAATACTGTTTCTTTTTTATGGTAATAATACATCTTTAGAAAAATGAGTAACAGGTTATTTTACTTACTGTTCCCTTCAGTGCAAACACTGAAATGAGTTAATTTATTAAACATGTAATGAGCAAGTTGAATACTGCTGATTCACAACTTGACCTTCTTTGCCATTTCACTTTGTTTCATAGTCAAGCGCTCCTCCAGGTGCATCTGCAGTTACCTCCTACTGCTCCTCTAGGCGTCAAATATTACTTGTTCATATTTGCATTAATAATTCCAAAACCATGCTATGTACAAGGTATCAGAATATTTCATCATGAAGTATAGATGATGGTAAGCACAATTGTACTGATATTTGACCTCTGTCAATAAGTATTTCTTAGAACTATAAGGTGATATCTTCCTTTTTTAAAGGCTCAAGCCTCACCCACTAGGAGTTAAAGGTACACACTCATAAGAGCTGTACTGGCGGGAATGAGTTAAGGCAGACTTCACTACAGTTGTTATAGAGACTGCTGTATAATGGATACCTCTAGAAATATTAGACTAACCAAAAATGGAAATTCTAAGGAATCTAATTCTTTTGTTTTAGCATCACAACTGACCATGTACATTAAATATTTATTTTGTTCTAGTGCTTGGGTTGATGGACTGATCCCAAAACTTTTGAGGCCTTATTGCTTACAGGCTTCTGCTTATGAACAGACAGCTGATACTCTAAAGATTTTGCACTTAGATGGGGAGGTAAGTGCCTATAATAACATTTTTCCAAAACACTTATATGTTCTCATCATTTATACTGGGTAGGGTGTTAAGGGGACGTGTATATTATACATTACTTCGCCCTTAATTAATTTGAAATAGGAACATCATGAATGGACATTGATCAGAAGTGAAAGGTAATAAGAGATAATATTGAGAATTTTATAGTAGAATGAGTTTATTACATTTTATGTTGTATTTGGCTTGTTTCACAAGTTAACTTTTGATGATGCCCACTGCTGTTTTCTTCAGGATTCCATAATGTGGATTATTTAAGGTAGAGGAGTTTTTCCTAAATAGCATTGCAGAATGTTCTTCCCACATGGACAGGCCAGTCTGTCATTACTTAGAGTAATCCTAAACATGCACCTAGATGTTTTTCCATGTATGCGCTAGCAGTACTTTCTTGAATCTTCATCAGCCTGTTTACCATTCTTGCACTAGTGAGTATTATTTGAACCATTTTCTTTTATTTACTGAAGGTTCAGCTGCTTACTGCTCATTTGCTCACAGCTGAACACTCTTCTATGTATTCAAGTAACAGAAACTCAAATACACAGTCTGTAAATATACTTTCTCTGCGGCTGTGCAACCTAAGAAAGAGCATATTTATAGTTCAGGGGTGTGATTGTACAGTGGGGTTCTTCCCTTAGCAAACAACCCCCTACTTTTTAAATATTTACCGCCAGTCATATTTCTTGACTTGAGCAATTGACAGTGAATTTAGTAGTACTTGCGCAGTTTGTGGTCAAGCAAATACAGTAGACTATTTGAAGTTTTAAAGTGAATAGTGAGTTTTGCTAAGTTTCTCTCACTTAAAAAATGTCCAGGTTTCATAGTTCCACAAAACCTATGGAATCATTTATTAATTTACAAGATGATTTTTTCTTTGTATAATAGTATAGCAAAAATAATGTTCCTCAGCTATTGTATAAATTAAAGATGAGATGTTACATTTTAACCTGGATTTTCAAACCTGCCCTCAAGTGATGGTCAAATAATAAAAACTTAATGTCTGCACAAAATCTCATAAATATTCTAACCATGAATTATTTCCCCATAGTTACTGATAACAACATTAACAAGATAGACAGTACTTTCTTATTTTTTATTAACTTGTAACTGTGGAATAGTAATCCTTTAGTAATGCATGATGAGTAGCAATTACCCTGGGAAGCTGGCAAAAAGATAACCTTGTTAAACACTTTAGTGACATCACAGGAGTGCATAGCAACCCTGTAATACATGCAGCATACTGACTGCACTCCAAATCTGAGAGAGATTACTTTATTATAAATATCTCTGATTTCAATGAGGTGTATAACAAGTTTTTTCATGCAAGAACCTATACTGTATCTACCGACTAGCAGCACTGGGAAATGCTAACAGCATTTAAATGTTGCAAAACACATTGTACTGTTACAAAGATAAACTGAAGTGTTGAACAGCTTAAAAGTTGTTATTCACTCAGTGGTACACTTAACTTCCTTGTTATTGTCATTGTAACAGTGCTAAGTGTTTTATAATTTTCAAAGCTGTAAAACATACTCTTACACTTTTTTATGTAATAAGCAATACATCATAGCAGCTAATGCTCCATATACTGCAAATAATTATGGTCAAATTTCAGCCATCACAGCCAACCAACTATGTGTTTGTGACTTGTATGTCAGGATTCACTTTGTAAGCTTCACTTTACTGTCAAGGTGAAATCCATGTCATGTATACGAACAGGTTGATTATAGTTTAAGATCAAATCATAATTCTCACAGCTTATAAACAAAGGTATGACATCTAAGTCTAAGGAAGTCATTGTTCCACTGTATTTAGCATTCATCAGACCTATCATTGAGTACAATGCCCCATTTGATATGCACCTAACCAGGCATATCCAACAACTGAAATGTCCACAGAGGTTCCTTACTAAAAGAATACAGGATGCAAGTAATATGTTCTGTGCAGGCTGACTCAAGGCCCAATCCCTGTATTCCATCTCCTACAGGCTTTTGAGGCGAGATCTATACCTAGCATACAGGACATTGTCAGACCCCACTCTGATGGACCTCCTGCATATCCACAAAACAAACAGTACCAGAATTACCGTTTTAAAGTCTTAAACCTTGCCTATGATATAAATAGGACCTGCTGGAGAGATAGGTATGTATCCCAGAGACTACCCCTTCTATAGAACAGGCTCCCCATCCATGTGAAGCAGAGTTCCTCTCTAACCCAAACCCAATTCAAGTGCAACTTGGACAATTGGATAGGAAACCGGAAATTCATCCCTGGGTTGGCAGTTGGCACCTGTGTCTCTAATGCAAACAGGTAATCTGTAAATGGTTCATCTCCCAGGCCCATGCTTACACTTATCAAGGGTACCATACCTTGTCAGAGATTTGGGATGCATGGATAGGCTTAAAAAGGCCCTTGTGGTCATTAGCCTAGTAAACACCTATGAACCTAAGAAGGTGTGATTCTCCATTCTCTTCTCTTTGGCACAGATTGTTTACAGATAGATGGACTCATTCCTCTTTCCCCAGATCAGACTATTTGTTTCCATCTGTTCTTCATCACATTCCTGTTCATCCAGACTAAGGTTCTCTGTATCTGGATCACATTAGTAGTTCTCTGCCTTGCACTTTAGACTATCTACTGTACTAGGAATGCTCACAAAGTGTCTAGTTCCAGTTATAGCTCATGCAGGCTACAGAGAATCCACATTTTTCCATATTTACATGACTCCCTTATTTTTGCGGAGTCTTTTTCAAATTGACAGAAATCTCTCTGTCTTGGGTGAGAGATCTCTTATACAACCTGGGATTCCAAGAAAACATTCAAAAGTCTTTCTTTACTCCCTCCCTCAAGATTGTGTTCCTGTGGGGTGAACTAGACACCTCAGTTCAAAGAACTTTTCTTCCATAACTTGAGTCACTGTGAGGGAATACCTCAGAATTTTTGGTCCCATGAAATCTATGATTTTTCATGATACCCCTGATGAGACTCCACGTAAAGAAGATACAGTGGTATCTGAAATCTCTATGGTGCCAACATCGGCATCCTTTATCTTTTCATATCCCAGTGCTGGGGTTTGTCAGAAAAGACATCTTTTGTTGGAGACAACACATATCCTTGGATCCATTTCTCCCTTTATCTCTTGCTGCTTCAAAGCAGTTAGTCACCCCAGATGCTTTGGACTTTGCTTGAGGAGCAGTTTCAGGGGGGATAAAAGTGCATGGAGTGTAGGTCACCAAGGAGAGATGCAAGCGCATGTATATTAAGAAGATGCTTGCCGTGATTAAGGCACTCAACTCAATGGACAATCATGAATCCCTGGGACCTCTTCAAGTTATTTCACATAATACCACAGTCATGTGGTACATCAAGAAGCAAGGGGAAACCAGGTCATACTCCATTTGAAGACTAGCCATGTCAGCTTGGGATATATTGTCACAGCTCGATGTCACTCTTCAGGCATCCTACATTCCATAAGAGCAGAATTGCTTGGCAAACAAGCTGAACAGGACCAGGGCAGATACTCACAAATGGAGACTAGATCGGTGGGTTTTTCAAGATTTGCTCCATCTGTGGGGAGTTCCTCAAGCAGGCATCTTTGCCTCCTCTTTGAACAATCAACTGACAAGATTCTGCTACAGGACTGTGTGCAAGAATTCCTGCAAGACAGATGCCTTTTCTTTTCTTTGGACAGGAATGTTCCTGTATGCTTTCCACCCTTTCCACTAATATCCAAGATACTTCTGAAGATTCAGAAGGAATCCACAGAATAGTTGTGGTGACTACCTTCTAGTCCAGGCAATCATTGTTTTCCTTTCTTTTGGAATGGTCAGGGCAATTACCATAATTTCCTCACAGACTAGATGCACTCACTGAAGAAAAGGGGTGTTTGACAACAATCATCTTCAGTTGATTGTTTGGATGATTAATTCCTTTTAGGTACCTGTTTACTGAGGATGTACAGCAGACAGTAATAGAGGCAGGAAGCCTGCTACTAGAAAATCATATATTAGCAAATGGAAAAGATTTTCTAGTTGGTGTCTGCAACATAAACGAACTAGAAACAACGGCTCCTGATCTAAAAACAATCCTTGGTGATGTAAACAGTTCAATCGAACTGGAACGAGCACTCCAATGCACAATGATAATGACAATGTCCACAAGTTACAAAATCAGCATAAAAACCACTGCTTGTTAAAAAGAAGAAAACGATTTGATTACCAGACATAAAGTTAAGCGCTTTTCGTCCCACAGGTTGTGGGACTTCTTCAGACAAACAGAGCTGTAAAAACAGTAAAGTTTAAATACCATTTTTGGCACCAAAATACAAGCTCCGTTGCTAAGCAACTGTAACAATTATACAATATTTTAAAAAGCACTCAAAACAAATAACAAAATTAGTGCTTCTTCTTAAAAATGTAACATATATTGCATTCATGAACAATCCGGTAATAAAAAAGTATTGGCAATCACTAAAAACAGCCGTATTTCATTTTCTGTAAATAAATGAAGCAATACGATAATATAAAATGCTTTTCACTATGACGGTTTCTATATAATTGACCTAAAGTCACCTAATAGTTCAAATAGATCGGACCGTTCATAGTGATTATTAAATAATGCACAAGTAATCGTATTACTTATAAATACCAAGTATGCAAGATGTATATATACTAGTGAACTACAGTGATGTTTTGTACACAATGTAAGACAGGCACAAATGTAACATTGCGGTCTCGCTGGAAAACTGAAGATCGCTAAAATTCATACAATCACCCAGATGCCAAATAGCATTTATACTATACATTTATATAACCTTATTGTGTCATATTTAATGTTGCTTTCTTATTATAAATAAATATTCACTGAGAATAACCTACTATTCAGGCAGGTAAATAAAACAAACGTGTTGGTAGTAAATCAATGATAAGTAGGTACCATTAAACATCCAAATTTACCATATTTGTTATTTTGTTTATGTATAATAATAAACCATAATAACTTTTCCGACCCCAAAACAAATGTATACAATGGTCGTAGGGACCGATATACTTGATTACATTACTCGTGCACCAATATATGCTGTTAATAAGAAATATCTGAAATGTCCCCAAATAATTAATATTAGCTATGTTTGATATCTTTAATAAGGCCAATAATTAAGGCCAAGGATCCCACAGATATTTCATTATTGCTCAAACAGTTTGATCAACATTTACTAAAATACAAGAAGTTGCAAACTGAAATAGCATATTTTCGTGAATGTCTCAGTGAGGGTATAGTGCCAAAAGGTTTGCGCTCTTGGCAATACCCCACTGGATTAGTTGATGGATCATGTTTCCATCAAGAACTGATTAAATTGTTTAATAAACATGGTTGTGAACTATTGGAAATGATATGTAAACATTATCAACTACAGGCTACAGAAATTATGCAAGAAGCAACCAGTTTAAATTAGACTATTCAACAACATAAAAATTTTGTCCGTTACCAGTATGATTACGATAGGATTTTTTTTGGTATTGACCAGTATATAGACAAAATTAAAGAAGGGAAGTTTAAGAAATTAAACTGGGACAGAGCAGCATATAGCAGCAGAACAGCATATCCGAGACCTCCCCCCTCCCAAGTCAAAAGTAATCAAGTTTCAACACATATTCACCAGGATAATAATATTGAAGATGGTGAGTTTGGGTCCAACGACACTCCGAATAATGATAGGGGCAATAGTCTTAACCCCTTGACACAACACACCAACGACAATAATGTATCTGGTAGTCTGACCCAAGTAGTGACCCGCCAAAGACCAACAAATATTTGGATGGGGGCCTCACACTACAATCTGAGGAAGACCACCTATTATGGCAACAACTATGTGAACAAGAACAACATTAACACTCGAGGGAAGAGGGGGATGTAAGCTTGGATGTTGCCAATCAATTAACTATACTTTATAATACAACTAAAGACTTTAAAATTTTTAATTTCAGTTCAGTTAACATAGAACCCGATGTTATTGAGTTATTAGCCCGTGGTACTACCTTTGTTCCTACTAATCGAGCCAACTTAGTCAAAACTATTATTGACCTTAAATTATTTTTAAGGAAATTAAACTTAACCATGTATTTTGGCAGTGAAAATGTAGAAACTAATACTTTGCATATATCCAGCACATTTATACCACCTATGCATCCTGTACCGAATTTGTTTGAGAAAATGTGTGAGAATGATTTCAGAAACATGCTATATTTAAATGCGAATAACACTGTAACTACCAATATTTCTATTGCGGAAAGGACATCTTTACAGTTATTAAAAGAAACTGGGGTTAGATTTTTACAACCTGATAAGGGCGGTGGCTTAGTCATCATGACTCAACAGCAGTATATTGGAAAAATGTTGTCCACACTTAACAGTGCAGCATATCAGGTTTCATCTAAGAATGAATTAAATCAAGCATTTCATACCATAAAGTCTTTATTCAATGATTTTTTCATTGAAAATAGAATTGACCTGACTACTTTTAATTATTTAATTATGCTTACACCTAGAATACCTGTCCTCTTTGGTATACCTAAGATTCACAAATCTTTGATGGATCCACCTATGAGACCATTGGTTGATGCACGTAACACTATGACGTATCCTTGTGCTAAAATGATAGATACAATTTTGAAAAAATATGTATCCAAAGAAAAAGTTATATGTAAGGATTCATGGTCCTTTTTACATCATATCAACAACCTTGAGTTTAGTGACACGCTTAACTTTTTAACGGTAGATGTAAAAGATTTATATACCTGTAAACCACATACTGAAGGTATAGAATGGGTAAGTTTCATTTTAAGGAAACATGATACCCCACAGACTGAAATTAAGCTAATAGAGGAAATGTTAGATATTGTCTTGTCCTATAACTTTTTCACCTTTGATAATAAGATCTACCTGCAGAAAATAGGCATAGCCATGGGGTCGCTGTGTGGGGGAAGCTTTGCAAACCTGGTTATGGCCTACTGGGAACAAGAACTAGCAAGCAGGAACATCAATATCATGAATAAAATTAAATTATTATACACGATTTTTGGATGACATTTTTATTCTGTTAGATGGCAATGAAATTCTGGCAACCAAACTAGTATCATTATTCAACTCTAGTTCTGACTTTTTAGTCTTTACATCTACGTATAGCAATGATAGGATAACTTATTTAGATGTTGATTTACGTAAAGACCTAATCAACAAAGTCTTTTATGCCAACATACACAGAAAGGAAACGTATTCTAATACCTTTTTACATTACAGCAGTAGCCATCCTTCTTATCAGAAGAAATCTGTAGTAAAAGGTCAATTAGTACATGCAGCTCGAATGGTCTCTAGGAACGATGATTTTCATAATGAATGCCAACTTTTAGGATCTGTTTATGAGTAGAGGTTATCCTAAACAATTTGTGGATAATTTGATTCAAGAAGTAACCGTCAAAAGAGAGACAGCTATGTATCAACCTATTCTCAGTGCTGCTACACAAAAAGTAGAAACTGGTCATACCACTGACCTTTTACCTATAAAATTAGCTTTTACCACCCCGTTCAGTTTAGACAGTGACATTATTACCCTAATTATGAACAAAAATTGGAACATCATCACCAATGATAGTGATATTAGTAAAAAATTTCCATCCAAACCAAAAATAGTATGGAAAAAAGGGAGAAATCTCAAACAAATTATACAAAGTGACACTAGGACATTATCATGGCGGACAGGCATATTCCAATGTAACATGTGCAAATATTGTTTACACATGAATACAGGAGAAAGTTTAACCATTAGGAATGTCACTTATCATATAAAACATAAATTCAATTGTTTATCATCAGGAGTTGTATACCTTGCTCAGTGCCAACTATGTCCTGCTTTCTATATTGGGAAGACAGACAGGACATTGCGGGAGCGGGTATACGAACACCTGTATGCTATTAAGAAAAACAAAACAGAGAACGCATTGGCTAAGCATGTTGTTGAAAATATTAACCACACTTTTCTGTTTAGAGCAGTTGACACGATAATACCAGACATTCGTGAAGGGCCCAATCAAGTACTATTGGAAGTCCTAGAATTGTATTGGCAGATACGTTGTTTTGCTAGTGCACCCCCTGGATTGAATGAAATATGTTCCCTGTATCCTATTTTGAAGTTAAGGAGTTTGCATTGTTAAAACATTTGTATTACATTAATTGATTTACATTTATTGATAGTTGGTGTCACATATTGCTTTCAGCATAATGTATACCAGATATTAATTTATTATATTTGTTACATTCATTACAGTAATGGTTTGACCCATATTGATTGATTAGTTATCAGACTCATATTAGTACAATATATTAAAGATATTAAACATAGCTAATATTAATTATTTGGGGACATTTCAGATATTTCTTATTTACAGCATATATTGGTGCACAAGTAATGTAATCAAGTGTATTGGTCCCTACGACCATTGTATACATTTGTATTGGGGTCGGAACAGTTATTATGGTTTATTATTATACATAAACAAAATAACAGATATGGTACATTTGGATGTTTAATGGTACCTACTAATCATTGATTTATTACCAGCACTTTTGTTTTATATTATCCCTTTTCACGCGCAACCTGGATAACTGGATGGGAAACAAAAAGTACACCCTGTGATTCCACCTGTGTCATTGCTGGACAGGAACTTTGGGAGCTGACTTTTCTAAACATGGGCTAAACTATTGCCTAGTCTTATATGGGCCTCAGGGCCAATAGTCTAGTAACTTCCTATGATCCTATGTACAGTTATGGTAAGTTCAACTAACACAACTCTATTTTTTCAGCATCAACCACTGAAATTGAAAATGAATGTAAACAAAGTAAAGCTGTGCCACCACCATGAAAGTTAAAATCTAGTTTGATAGACTCAAACAATAAAATATATAAAAGCGGTAAAAACTCACAGTGAAAATACAAATGGATAAGCACTTTTGGCAGTTGCCTTCTTTAGATCCTGTTGTGTTAGCAGAACTTCCTGTTTTTAAAAGATAATTATCTGGCAATCTCACAGTCACCTCAGAAGTCTCGCCCCTTGAACAGAGGCTTTAACTCATTCACTCCAATTGAGATCAGGAAGTTTGCACTGTAACTTCCAGTAGGTGGAGCCTAAGCCATTTGAAAGGATCAAATTATGTCCTTACATTTTAAACAAATGTTCATATCTCTGGAACCATAGGGATTATGACAAAAGTATAAATGACAAATTCTTTAGCATAAACTATTTTTATAGTGGTAGTATTCTTTAGGTTCTAGGTCTTAAATTAAATTTTATAAGTCACAGTAAACACAGCAACTATTACATTTGTAATATTTAGTAAACAATTTACAATATCTCAGCAACCACTCAAGTTACCACATAATGTCAACAACATTTTATTCATCTAGCAGAGAGCTTTCATATGAGGGCAAGGAATTCTGTCTGTGTTACTTGGTTCTTCAGATATTTGGAAAAATGTAAAAGTTATATTTATTTAAATTAATATCATAAAAACAACAGTTAATATATATCTATTTAGTTGCACTAGACAGAGGTCAAATATTAATGCACTTGAGTTTACTATTCTGTAAGCTTTAAGATAAAATCTTTTAAAAGCATGTATATAACATGGTTTTAGAATTATTGATGCAAATATGAATGAGCAATATTTGACACCTAGAGGCATCAGTAGGAGTTAACTGTAGATGCAGCTGGAGGTGTTACTCAGATGTAATGAGTTAAAGGGACCAGACAGACAACTTGTCAGCCTTTAAGTCAGCTAGCCATCCAGTCTCAATAATTTCTTTTCTGTTATATAGAGCTCCTTCTCTTAAACATTTTTCAATTACTTCCAAAGCCATGAAAGAAAACCTTTGATCAGGGTATTTGGCAATATGTTGAGACAAAGCAGTAGCTCTGTTGAGTAATCTAATGCCACTCAAGTGACACAGAGTTCATTCCTTGAAGGGTCTGTTGGTCTTGCCAACATAAAATCTGTTACATAGACAGCAGGTGCCAACATATATAACATCTTTAGTGTTACAATCTGCATCTCGAAATTATTGATCTAACTCCAGATCCATGTTTTTTTCCTGGCACAATAACCTCTTTATGTTAGTCTTATTCTTGAAGCAGACTCTAGACGTCTCGACAACTATATTTTTAATGTGATCATCAGCTATCAGTATCTTCCATTTCCTCCTGATAACCTCACATACCTGTTGAGCATCATTACTGAACACAAGCAAGCATCTCATCCCCGCCAGTTTCACTTTTTTCTCTGGGGTTCAGTTCATCTTTCTTATGTGTCTCCATCCAAAAAAATAAGGCTGACGTCTTGTGTTTCTTAGACACTTGTTGCCCAGGACTCCTTTCTGGATTTCCCTTTTTTAATATACATATTTGTGGAAATGTCGTATCAAGCAGTCCATCTTTTCCCTGTATGTATCCTCATCAGTATAAAGTCTGGATGGCCTAAGAAGCTGACCTTTAATGACATGTGGATAAACATGTCTAGGGTGCATGCTAGTCCTATGTAATAAATGATTTTGCCAGCAATCTTTCCTATGTATTTGAGTATTGAGATTGCCATCCATTCCATACTGTCGTGTAACATCTAGAAAATCTATCTTCTCTCTCTAGAGCTATGAACTTCAAATTCAAGAAGAACATAGTATTGCCAAGGTAAAAAATACAATCAGAAAATTGTTGTTCATTCCCTGTCCATAGGAGGAATATATCATCCTCAAATTTCCCATAGTAGGCTATATATGTCTTCCATGTATTTAGATTACTAAGGAGATCGTCAGTCTCCCATTGGGCCATAAGAATGTTGGAGTAGCTATTAGTACATAAAGTGCCCAACGCTACCCCCCATTTCTGCCAATAATGTTCATTCCCATAGTAGGAAATGTTATTCTCTACAATAATATCCAGTAACATACAAATCTGTGAAATAGTAATAATATCAACGATGTTACCTTGCTTTAGAAACTGCCGTATGATCTTGATACCAAAGTCATTAGAAATGACCATAAAAAGACTTTTGACATCTATTGCTACCATCGTCAGATTAGTTTTGCCTTCAAGGACTGAAAACAGTGAAATAACTTCTTTAGAAATTGGGGATTGTCCTTCAATACAGTTGTGACTCTAGGTAGTGCTGAATTTAACTTCTGTTGTACAAAAATAGATGCTGGCTCTGTTATCCAACCTCTTCCAGAAACTATAGGATGCACTGGTGGATTACGTCTGTCCTTGTAGAATTTCCGCAGGCCATTAATAATCAGGGTCAGAGGATGTTACCATCAAATAATCATAGAAATCCTGCCATTATTACTCTGGTCATTAACAACTCATACATAGTATCGTTCACTCTATTGATCAGCTTGTTCACCTCCCATTTAGAAGTTTTCATATATGTTTTCTTATCACTCAGCATATCCAACATTCTGCTGTTGTAATCAGTCCTTTCTAGAAGAACTATAGTTCCCCCTTTATCATCTGATTTTATCACAATGTTGTCATTATATGATAGTTTCTGTACAGCATTCTTTTCATCAATATTCCGATTATAAAAGTCATTATGACTTCTACTGTTTCGAAGTTGAGATATGTCCATCTCACAGACTCTGGTGAACATCTCTACTGCTGCATGGTTGGGGCAGGGGGACAAATGTGCTCAGCTTCTTCAGAATGTTAGTCAAACCATTGCTATCATTGTTCTTAGCAAACATATTTTTAAGTAGTACATTCATGCCAAAGTACTTAATGTCCATTACAAACTCATTAAGTCTGGAGGGAAGTGCAGGAATAAAAGAGAGACCCTTATTTAGCAGAGACATTTGTGCTAAATTCAGTCTAGATAGTGAAATGCTAACTACAGGAGATTCTGTTTTATTTATTTTCTCATGCTTCAGGTGGAAATCTTTCTCCTTTTCTTGCCTCTGCTGATGTAATGATTTTTCATCTATGGTTGGTAGTGTTTCAGCAGTACAGGCAGCTCTGGAAAAACTGGAACTTGTAATGCAAAGTCTTTAGGTCTAGCCCCTGCGATGACATCCCCTTCATTGTTGCTCCTAATTTTATCAGTTTTCTTGTCCATGGTATTAGATTCTAGGCTTCGATGAGAGCTGTTCAGTTCTCCTAAGGAGGGGGATTTGGAAGTGAGTGACATAGAGCTGGCAGCTGCTGCCTGTCCTTCATCGGGTCTATATTAGATAAATGAAACTTTATCTTACCGAACGCTAACATGAGCGAAAATCCCGGAACCCGAAACCAGAATTGTGAGATTGCAGTACAGTGAAGATGGGAATATTTGCCCTTTCCTCACTGTAGTGCGATCTCAGGTTTGGAATATATATATATAGCAGGTGGGGGGTTGTGGGGGGTGGGGGGCTGCGCCCCCCACAATTGCAGTTTTGAGTTCTGGGATTTTTGATAATGTCAGCATTCGGTAAGATAAACTTTCATTTATCTAATATAGACCCTCCTTCATCTCTATGATTGTTTATCAGAGACATTTTGGCGTTTGTAGCAGGTGTAGTTGGGTGTCAGTCTCTTCCTTGTCTAACTGTTTTATTGTTAAAGTTGTCACTGCCAGTTGCTTAGGTCAGTCAAAAATATATATATTTTTAAAGTCCATAAAGTCCCTCGCTAACTTCTTACTTTTTGGTTCTTGAGCTTACTGTCATATACTGTCAAATTGTGCTGCAATTCTTCAATTTTAGTTAAAAAAGTATCAGACAATGCTATATTCTCGAACTTTGTTTTCTTACATTCTATAAAGCTAGCAGCTTTGTCTTCAAAGGGTCAAAAATATTCAATCAAAAGTCTGATATATTTAAAACTAGTTTCTAAGTTCATGACTTGCCTAATAAATCTGGATATGAATTACTGTATGTGGGCATAGATCTAATCCTCAGGTCTCTGGGGATAACATTGGATGAAGGCAAGCTTCCAAACAGAAGCATTGCCACTGGAGTCTTTTCAGTCTGTAAGCCTCTGCCTCTTTGAAGATTTTATCAAAGGTTTCCATTCCTGATGGTGTTGCCTGAACTTCTGTAGTATCATCTGATAAGTTGAGGTTAAGTAGCGGATTGACCTGGTTAGTCAACATACCATATATCTTTCTACTCATGCTAATTGAAACAGGAGATTTAACTTTTTGTTCCTTCTCCAGTCGGTAATCCAATTCAATGTTCCCTCCCTTGGCCATGTGCAGTCCTGGTGTGATAAAAAACAAACTGACGCAATCCAAAAAAAGAACTCACACGACAGGCAGGTGTACGGCCAAAATAGATTGCTTAAAGTCAAAAAGGCAGCCAGCACCCAGAATGAATGTTTCCAATATTCATTTATTCATTTGTTCTGACCCAAACAAACAAACAAGCCGGTTTCAGAACAAAGCCTTTTTCAGTGATAGCATGACACTCCATTAACTGACTTAATATAGCCATAAGATAATTGGCTAATAAGTAAATAAGTAAGGACAATTACATATTTAAAGATATCATACCAAAAAATAAAAATGAACATAAAAAACTAATTGTTTTTATGTAAACATACTGAAAGCAGAACATTTATCATATCTTAATATCTTAATATTTATACTGTAAAAATAAGCTAGCCTGATTGAGCAACTTATATGTATATATAATCTTATAAATGATCATTAAGACCTGGGTTAAATAAGCCCCCCTAGTCTAATAATCCAAGCCTTTTCTTTGCTGTTGAGCATATCGTGCCATCCAAATTTATTAATATTGTCACCCCTGATGGCATCAATAATTTGAAACTGAAACTTTGCGCTGGTATGAGACAATACATGTTTGTATAAAGTACTAGATAGACGTTTGTTCCTAATGTCACTAAAATGTTCTGACAACCTAATTCTCAATGGTCTTGAAGTCTGTCCAATATAAAAGGCAGAACAGGAACAGGTGGCAAGATATATGACCCAATTGGTCCCACAATTGCCAAAACATCTAATCTCAAAAACCTTTATTGTATTCCTGCTAGAAAATTCTTTAGATTTCCTCATATATACGCAAAATGAACAATGGCCACAGGGAAAGGAACCCCTTAGTTGGTCACCAGAAAGTGTGAGTTGTATACCACATGTATTCATCTGTCTTCCCCTTTTTATGTAGGTTCAGATATAATCCCAAAATACGACCTCTCCTATATGAAAACTGGCAATCTGAGGCAAGAATATTAGCCAAAGCTGGGTTAGCTAGTAGGATATTCCAATTACTTTTAATCACAGTAGTTGTAGATAGACTAACCGTCACAACCGATATACACTCCACTCCAGGGATTCAAAATATATATAATTACAAACTGACAGGAATGGAGTGTGACAGGAAACACCAAAAATGTTCAAATTAATCGGTAAAATCACTCTTTATTCACAGTGGTCCAGACAGATAAGCGCTTTCGCTAAGTAGCATCATCAGATCTTAAAAAGTCTCTGCCCAACACTAAATCTTTATATATACAAGTTTGAAAATCTTTTACCCAGTCAAACCTTAAAATCAATTAACTGCCTTAAAGTAATATTGCTTTTATAACAAATATCTTGACAGTGTCTACACAAAGTTATTGTTCTATTAATAAAGGTTCTCGTAAAAATTCTCATAAAAATTTTGTTGAATTATTAATTATAATCATATTACAAAAAATAAAAAATATATATAATAAAAACATCAACTATAAGAGCTTTCATTTCTACTTCTCTTATGTAAGGTAATATAAATTTTTTTTTTACTTGAACAAATGTATAACATGAATGTCTAAGAAACCCCTATGTACTACACGCTAATTAGATAAATAAACCTATTACAAAAAATGATATATATGCTTATGTATATATTAAGAGCCCATAAACACACCAAAACATAAAGCATCTCTGTAAAAGATCCATATACAACTACAAGAGTGAATGGCTAATAAAATGATGTTACTCAATATTTAATGTTCCTGCGTCTGCGTAATATTGGTTTAATGGATGCCCTTTCATTCAGACCCTTGCCTCTATCTGCTCTTAATTTTATGATCCAGTTCCCTTCTCTACATTCCGTGTGATTCCTTATATCACCTTCACGGACACTGGGGGTTATAACTTCCAGGGCTCTGAACAGGAATTTATGTGTGTCCCCACAGTGCGTCACATGTTTAGCCAAAGCATTGTGTATTATACCTTTCTTAATGTGATAAATGTGTTCGCGTGTCCTGTCCCTAAAGGACCTGTTGGTCTTGCCTACATAAAAAGAAGAGCAAGTCTGACACACTCTAAATAAATTAAATAGGTGGTCATACAATTAGCAGTCCCTGTGATTATGAACTTCTTTTGTAGGTCTGGATGTAGAAATTCATTGTTAGTATCTGGTTCTGAGGAAGCTTGTTTTATTCAAGTGAAAGCGCTTAACCATTCTTTGTTTGTTGGCATTACAATAAACTTTTGTTCACGTCTACTTGGTTTCATTGAAGGTGTTGTGGACTGTTATGAGCATTGAATAGAGGTGAATTCCCAAGACACAGAGACGGAATTTTGCACACAGTGCATTTGCTACTTTTTCTTTTCTAGTTGAACTTTTATTGTTAGTGTCTATATATGTACAAAAATTACATTGACCACAAGGTGTGGTATGTCCATCATCTCTAATCAACTCATCGTGTCTAGGATACCATAATAACCTTTTCAGATTCTTCTTATTCCTAAAAATAAAGCTGGGTTTTTCACCAACTATGTTTCTTAGCTTGTCATCTGCTAATAAAACAGACCAATGTTTGGTTATAATATGTCTAACTTCTACATGGTCTGAAGTAAAAAATGATGGAATCTGAACACAAGACAGAGGCTGGTCATGTCCTATAGTATGATTTTGAACTATAGGTCCAAAATAGGGTGCTGCTATATCTTTACGTAATGTTGGAATTATACCAAGTTGTTCAGTAACCTCTTTATTTAAAAAAATGAAAGTGTTTTTATTTTATTGGATATCTGATTTTAAGGGATTTCTGCTTGGTACAATATTTATCAGTAGAAAACTTTACCTCAGTGCTTCACTTTTATGTTTGGGGCTTCTGTGGGGGAATTTCTTTGTAAAAAACTGTGTTTTGTTTTTCTTGTAAAAGTAATTATATTTTACTTGAGAACTATTTTTTGGGTCTTATACTTTAATGGACAGGATGGTCTTTCATTATTTGTAAACAGAAATTTTATCAGAAATGGAGACTGTCCCTTCTCATCTCTCCTGACCATTTATCAGATGTTTACATTCATAATCTTGAAAAATCATAATCCCAGGACCATAATATCGAGAGACCAGAATTCTGAAGACCACAGTATCGAACTTCTGGACTTCGCCCATCTCTACCTATCTTAGGACCTGTTCCTGGACCAGCACTCTTGCAGGACCCACATTAGAACTTGTTCCAAGGTTCCCAGTTGTAAAGAGATTCTGTAATCAAGATCTTTAGACTTTGTGATATTTGGCATTTTGGTCTTTTCATATTATGATCTTGGGATTATAATTTTCAAGATTGTGGGCTTCAAGATTGTGATAGTAATCCTGTCAAACACTATAATCTGTCCTAAGTCTCAGTGGGGATTCCCTAAATCTTTTGCGAATTTTAATAAATTTTGTGAGGAAACGTGCTGCTTATGCATTACTTTGTTACGAGGGGCTTGGGCAAGTTTGCTTGGTGCTTGTGACTGAAACTTTTACCTCAGTAGCTACCTTTTTGAGATGAGTAAAGATACCTTTTTTCATAAGATGGGAGATGAACAGCATACCTCTCTGCCTGCAGACATTGAAAACAGGTACAAGGGCTTTTGAGAAGGTAGTACATTCAGCCAAAAATCTGGACATCTAATTTCCATAAAGTTTGAGGGGGCTGACATAATCACTAAAGACTTTACCTCATAGATACAAGATACAGGGGTTGATTCTGGCCTCTGTTTGTAGGCTATGCTTGTAATAGTCTGCATGCTGATAGCCTATTTACCTATAAACCTATGAATGCCAAATAGCAGATAAGTCTGCTTCTGTTTGTAGGAGTGAGGGATACCAGTCAGAAACACGTTTAAAATCATTGAGTGACAAAAATGATGGAAAATTATAAGCACATTATCAAAGAGACAGTGTAAAATATGTAGACTTTAAATAACTGTACTGGAAAATTCTACCACACAAGGTCATTTATTTTTTCTTCTGGTAAAGGGGGGTGTAAGATATGTGTCCTCTTTGTTTAAGTTATTGGTGCCAGTAGTATGTTGGCCACATAGTGTAGTTTTCTGTGTCTTAGACAGTTGCAAAAATCATGTATGATGTCGATAATTCAGAACATTTTATGAATAGGCAAATAAAACTTGCAAATAAAGACGTACCTCCAGAAATATATACATCAAGTGCTAATGTAAATCAGACTTGAAAACAAGAATATTCCTCCAAAATAAGGACAGCTGAGATGTCTTGTCAGCAGTTTGTGTTCAGATGACGATGCAGCACATCTGACACAATGTTTGCATTGTGACAGGTAGCGGAGAAGAAGCAAGAGGTGAAGAAAGAGACCAACAGGACATTTCTAAACATGGAGAAAGCATATGACAAGGTTCCAGGAAGGCTGATTTGGACAATAGTTCAAAATGCCAGAAACATTGGTAGAATTAGTCCAGGCTATTAACAAGGACCCACTGACACAAGTACACACAGTATTCAGATTCACTGAGGTGTTCCCGTTTGGAGTGGGTGTGCATTAGGCTTCAGTTCTGAGCCCACTACTCTTCATAATAGTTCTGGACTACATCAGAAAACAGGTTGGACAGGTTAGAGGGGACAAATCAACAAAGCTGCTGTATGCAGCTGATGTGGCATTACAAGCAGACTTTGAACAAGAACTTCAGCAAATGACAGAAGAATGGAATACATAATTGAAGACACATGGGATAAAAGTCAGTCCAGATAAGAAAGTTGTAATGGCAGCAAATGGAGGAAATCAGAAAAAGCTGAAAATTGAGATAGAAGGGAAATAATGGGACAGGTTAAACGCTTCAAGCATCTGCATGGTATGGTTGAGGAGAAGGGAAGTGTAAATGAGGAGGCCAAAGCTAGAATCACAGTGGCTGCAGCCAGCTGGCACAGAGTGTAAGAGGTAGTGTGTGATGTAAGAAAGCCAAAGAAGCTAAAAAGTACAGTGCACAAAACAGCATTGTGACTGGAACTGAAACATGAGCAGTGAAGGCAGAACTGCTGAAGAAGCTAGAGCTGATGGAGATGAAGTACCTGAGACATACGGCAGATTGCACACTGTGGGACAGATGAAGAAATGAGGACATCTTGGCTATACCATGTCTCTGAATTGAAATTTTTGTCTGTTACACTAATTGGCCAACCTGTGTTGGGCAATTGACATGGGTGGAGAAAAATTCTTCAAATCCCACCGACTGTGTTCTAATGAAAATTTCACAGTTTATTGAACATTAAACATAAATGTACAGAGCCATAGGAAGAGTAGTGTGGTTTGAGCAGGACAATTGGCCTCAATTCAAACAGGTAAAGGGTGTGATCTGCACTTTAGTGTAAGTGTGACTGGAAGCATTTAAGCCACTATGATCGCTGTTTGCAGATGTGGCTGCATAAATGACAAAGGCCTTCAATGTGGTTTTGATGTGAAGCAAGGAACCTAATGCAACAGTTTAGGCAAGTCATCTTGCTGTTCCGTTTTTTTGGTCCGCAACTTGATTTGTTGACTTTGTTTTCTTTTGTACGTGAACTCTGGTCTGGGGGCACCTAGTAGTGAATTGCTATGGGTGCCTGACACTTACAGTTCTGATAGTATTAGTGGAAATAGTAGTTAAAGACATATTAGAAATAAGCAAAATGTAGTGGAGTATGATGGTACTGGAACATTGATTTACTGTCTTAAAAAGTAGACATGATTTTGTTGTGTGAGAATGTCACATGAATCTATTGAGTCTGCTTAAACAAAAAAATCTGTAAGAGGTGTCATAGAATGATCACATTGAGACAGGTGCAAATTAAAAAGTCATAAAAATAAATTGAATGGCAAACACAGAATACAGGATGTCAAGCATAGAGTAAAGTTTGTGCTTAGTGGTAGATTCAGAAAGTAATGGAAAGTCAGAACAAATGGAGTCAAATGATGAACTTTGTGATATATTTTTCTAGGCATCTTTCAGCTCTAGTGCCATTCAATTTGTTATCTCTGGTGACAGATTAAGTGTACCTTGGGCCCTGGGTGGTAGACAAACTTTGCTCTCTACACTAACGTATTTCACACAAACATATAGTAACCACAGTAAAGTGCACCAGTTTGTCTCACACAAATGCACAGTAGTTTTGCAGTTCTAGTTTAAAGACTGTTTAAAATGAGCTTATTACAAGAGGGGAAGGTTACTGTCAGCCACATATAGCTCCCACCGCTACCCAGCAGTTACAGTCACTTTATCACTTTAACTAATTACACCACAGGCATCCAATTTTAATAAAAAATAATGGCCCAAAGTCATGTATTACAAGTTTGTTTACCACAAACACATAGTGGTTATAGTAAAGTATTCCAGTGTATTTCCCAATAATGCGCCTAACTCCCGTAAAGTCAGGCAAAATACTGTTTACAATGAGAAGATGATAAGACGGCAACTTACTCTCATCCACAGGCAGTTCAGCCTATCACACCCACCCAACAGTTATAGCCACTTTACTAATGGAATGTACCACAGACACTTGATTGTGATAAAGTAATGGTCACAGTAATATATTTCACGTTTGTTTCACAGAAACAGTTACCAACTTAAATTTAGGTAAATGGACACTAGTTCTGAAAATACAGATTAATATTTGTTTAAAATGAGTATGTGGCAAGAGGATAAGATGCTTTCATCCAGAGACAACATTAAACCTAGAACGTATAGCCACTATGTTGATTGTGTACACCTTAGATGAGTGATTGTGATAAAAAAATAGTAGGCATTTAATAACTGTATTTCAGCTTTGTTTCATACAAACAGTAGTCACAGTAAACTTTTCCAAGTTGCTTCACAAAATTTATATTAGTCCTGCAAAGCCAACATAATGATTAAACAGCAGCAGTCAATCATTTACATCTACTGACAGCCCTGCAGTCAGTAATTATAGATGTTCATTATATTTATCACTGCTGCAACAAGCTTAGGTATATTGCTTATATCCTGCCAAGGATATAACAGTTGTCCAGCTTCCATAGCTTTAGAACAGCTTTGACACACCCAGTCTGTCAATAAGCTCAAGTTGAGCTGACTAAAAAGACAGGCTTGGGCATAAAGCATTTCAGAACTTTCCTGAAGTTGAAGAGAATGCCCCTCTGAAGGCCTTCGAGAATCATTGGTCGGCTTATATTGTTCATTGCCTGGGCAAATAAATTCCCTTTGGGGAAAACATTCCACATTAAAAAACTTCCAGTTTAGAAAAGTTATTTTTAAAGTAGGAGTTTGTGCTTTAAGGACTGTTATGAGATTTAACTGTACTTTTAAACAGAAGCATACCTTTTTCTTGTCAGTTTAAAAGTTGTTTAAAGTAATTGAAAAACATTTTTGTCTGTAGAGAAATTGTTTATATTTTGCATTTTTAGAAGTGGCAAAGTGTTGTAAAGTGCTTCTTACTGTGTTTTGGTATGAAAAAGTGAATTTTAAAGGCTTAATTTTTTGCTGGACTCGGCAACATATTTTCTTCAGGAAAGAGGCACCATTTTTGGCATGACCATGGAACTAACTACCATTTCCACAGTCTGTCCTTTTTCTATCCACAAAAAGAAAAACTTAAACAGCCTTTGCCACCATAGCAGGCTAGTAATTTGCCCCAGTCACAGGTGGGTGACTCTGCTATGGCCATAGCTTGATCATCAGAACACTCTTCTTTTACCTTGGATCCCTGTGGTGTATCACCAACAGCCACTATGGACTGGGGGGGATTAGGCACATCCTCTGCTGTGACTGGGTAGGCACAGGTAAGGCTTCCCTGTTTATCCTAAATGTTATTGTGCCTATCCCTGGAGAAGCTGTTGTTACCAGTAATTAACACTGTTAGCCCCATTTTTCCTGTTAAAAAAAAAAACTAAACATGTATCTACTCAAATTTTCCTAGACAGGAGTAGTTTACTGGGTTTGGCTCAGTGTTCAATTCAAGCTATTGATCCTTCTTATAAGGTGGTTTATGTTAAAACAAAGAGGGATACCTCTTTTCCTGAAGATATTCAAGATTCTGAATCTGGTCAGGAAGATGATTGTATACATACTGGGTTTTCTCCTCAGTTTTCTGATTCAGACTCTGACAATAACTCAGTTTATGATTCTCCATGTGGGTGTTTCTCTTTTTCTAATACTGTTTCCAGAATGTGCAAGTGTTTTCTGTGATTGAACACAGAGGTTTTTCAATCCCTCAGAAAATGCTGTGAACTGTTACAGAAAGAATTTCCAGTACATTCACCCATTCCCCCAATTTTGTCAGCTCTGGAGGATGTGTGTGTCACTGCCTGTAATTTTCCTAATAGTCAGCCTTCTGCCTCTAAAAAGACAGATAAAATATATAAAGTTCCTCAGTCTTGTAAGTTTTTATACAACATTCCCAAAACCTGACCCAGCAGCTATAGCTTTATTTAATCCTACTGCTGCTAAACATTTGGATAATTTCAGTTCTACTCTGTCTGACAAGAATGGAAAAATTATTGATAAGTATGGGAAAAAGTGTATATAGCCTTGATTTTCAGAATGTTGAGTTGTCAGACTCAAATGCTAAAGTTTATTCTGACTAATTATGAATGCATGAAGAAAGTTTTATATGCAGTTTTTCTCTTGTGAGGAAAAACCTGTGTTAAATAATTTAGTTTCTTGCACTGTGCAAGTCACAACTCATTGTTCATTATCTGCGTATGAGTCACTTGATACTTCTTCCAGGACTATGGCCACTGTTCCTATGATGAGTAGGTTTGCTTGGCTGCATTCTCAGAACCTCTCAGATGATGTTGAAAATGAGGTTTTAAATTATCCTTTCGTAAGAGATTTAGTTGTTTCCTGTGCTGCAGATGTTATGAAAACATGTGATGAAAGGGCTAAGCTGATATGGGGGATTTTTCAGCCATCCTTTTCCAAGTTTTCTAAGAGATTCTCTAACCTTCATCTAATTTTGGCAGAAAAACAAAATGCAGTCTCAAGAAAATGTGAATAAACTGATATTTAAGAAGAAATGGCAATGGGGTTTCAAAAATAATTCAGAAATTCTCCCAAAACCAAGGGCAGTCCAAGAAGTCAGAATAACTATTTAAGGGACCTTATTTCCCCTCCCACCCTGGCAGTCACTGTTCCCTTTCAGAAAATGTCAATCTCCACTTTTCTGTTTGGCAATATATAGTTTCAGACAAATGTATTCCGAAGATAATTCATCAAGGTTACAGATGACACTAGTAGGAAATCCCTCCTTTTCATGGGGATAATTCCTCATCCACCAGACCAGACTTTTTTATTTCACTCATCCTTCTACACCAGCTGTCCTAGGGAGTAATGTTTTATTCAATGAAAATGCTTGGAGACCAGTTCTGTATCTTTCTTTCCTATAACACAAGCAAGGAAGTGTCCAAAAGCGTACTAATAATCAGAAAAAGGACACAAAACGGAACCACAGGCACTGAATACACCCACCAGGTGTAAAGAATGTAATTCACCCAGCGCTGTAACGACTCAAAAAAAATTTACTTTCCAAGGCAAACTGCTGCAAAAATAGCAAGATCCACAGGCTGTTGTTCGTTCTAACGTTTATTCACATCCGTTTTCGTCCACAACTTCATCAGAAACATTTTAAACCCTCCCCTTCATGCCTTGTATAGTAAAGCCAATTAATGTTCAAAATTACTCAAATACATATTATCATCATTTAAAGTGCATACAGCCTCATTAAAAATATATAAAACTTCTAAAATGTGGTAATGTAAATTCTCAATATCACAGTAACAGTAATAAACTTTTCCATAAACCACTAACCAATATACTTAAATTACTTGGTTGTAAAAAATATAAATATATGTGTTTAATAATAAAATGTAATACAAAAAACTAGCTAAAAATGACTAAGACTTTTCTGAGATGAGAAGGAAAAAAAATTATTTACATATTCTAATGTCTGCTGATTAAAGTTTTGCTGCCCTCAGTTTGAGTACTGGTCCCAGGGAGATCATATCATTTAAACCAGGGGGCTTTGTTGCCTCTAATGTAATTTGCCAGAAAAGCTCCCTATATTCTACCCTGGTCTCCCACATCCCACCTCTAGGGTCAACATCCACCACTTCCAAAACAAAGAATTGAAACTTTGCTTTTACACATTGGTTAGAGTGTTTAAAAAGGGCATTACTTTCTTTCTTAGTCCTCATTTCATACAGGTGTTCATATATTCTTTTTTAAGAGGTCTCTCACTCTTACCAATATAAAATGAATTACAAACTGTACGTACAGCCAAGTAAATAATTCCTTTCGTATTACAATTAACAAATGAATTCATATAAAACCTCCTGTTCCTTGACTGTAGGAAATAACTGTCACCTGTTGCTATATATGAACAGTATTTACAGGTCCCAAGGGCAGTGAACAGGCAGAGGGCAGCAAAACTTTAATCAGCAGACCTTAGAATATGTAAAAATTTTTTTTTCCTTCTCATCTCAGAAAAGTCTTAGTCATTTTTAGCTAGTTTTTTGTATTACATTTTATTATTAAACACATATATTTATATTTTTTACAACCAAGTAATTTAAGTATATTGGTTAGTGGTTTATGGAAAAGTTTATTACTGTTACTGTGATATTGAGAATTTACATTACCACATTTTAGAAGTTTTATATATTTTTAATGAGGCTGTATGCACTTTAAATGATGATAATATGTATTTGATTAATTTTGAACATTAATTGGCTTTACTATATAAGGCATGAAGGGGAGGGTTTAAAATGTTTCTGATGAAGTTGTGGACGAAAACGGATGTGAATAAACGTTAGAACGAACAACAGCCTGTGGATCTTGATATTTTTGCAGCAGTTTGCCTTGTAAAGTACATTTTTTTTGAGTGGTTACAGCGCTTGGTGAATTACATTCTTTACACCTGGTGGGTGTATTCAGTGCCTGTAGTTCCGTTTTGTGTCATCTTTTTTTCCTAAACATGTATGTGATAGTGCCCAAGTTCAAAATTATGTCACTTTACAACTTGGTTACCTCTTCTTCCTTATTCAGCTTTCCTGATAAAATAAGATTTAAGTGATACTTATTATCACATTCTTATTCATCAATACTCTAGGCATTTCTTAATGTGTATATATGTCTAGATCTTATTAGTAGTTATTTACCATACACTTTGGACTGTGTACTGCTCCAAGAGTGTTCACAAGGTGTCTAGCTCCAGTTATAGCTCATTGCAGGCTTCAGGGAATTCGCATTTTTCCATTTTGCTGATTTACTTATCTTTGCAGAATGTTTTTCAAAGTGTCAGGAATCTCTTACTTCATACAGGCTTGTATTAAAAAGGGTGTCAGCCAGACACTTCAGTCCAGAGTTTTTCTCCCACAGGAAAAATAGATCTATATGTAGATCTATTTCTAAGGTTTTCCACTCAGACTTCAATTGCTGTGAGGGGTATATCGTGATATTTTGGATTTCATGGCATTTATGATTTTCATGGTACTCCTGGCAAGACTCCACATGAGAAAAGATACAATTATATAAGAAGTCTGTTTAGTCTTTTTGGTCCAGTGCCAATGTCCTTTGATTTTATTTACAAATCTCAGTGATGGGGTTTGCCAGAAGAGGAATCACTTGGTGGAGACAGCAAATGTCCGTAAATCCAAGTCTCCCCTCCTCTCTGCTCCAAAGCAGTCATTCACCGAGAGTTGCCTTGGACTTTGCTTGGAGAGCAATTTCAAAAGGGATAAAAGTGCATTGTGTGTGGGACACAAAGAACAGACTCAAACACACCCCTCATATATATATATATATATATATATATATATATATATATATATATATAAATATATCAATATTTTGGATGGCAGTACTCAAACTGGGATGGTCGAAAGGCTGTTTTCCAGTTCAAGTATCGCCAAACCAAAAATGGTCGACTCCACAACAGAGAAAGTCAGTGGGTGTTTTCTGTGTTGTGAGGTCAACATTCTGTTTGAACATCGCACTGCATTGGGGATCAGGAAATGTACTCTTTTCCTCACTGTTGTGCAGTCTCAGAGTTTGTATATGTAAGTAGCAGGGGGTGTGGCGGGGCACAGGGGGGGCTTTTTCCTCTGGAAAACATTAGTTGGAAATTACTGGATGGCAAGGTAAGTTGGGTAATGTCGATAATGTTGAATATTGATGTGTCAACATTAGTAATGTCTTTCATCTTTTCCCGGTTAGGGGACGCCACATCGGAGCTCCGGTTTGCTAATGATTGGCAGTGGATTTTTTTTTATGGCGCAGAGTTCCCAGCTCGACACCCAACCTTTGAAGAAGGCACACCCATTCAGGCACGCACCTACCTGCATGTCTTTAACATCACTCGACCATGGGGAGGACATGCAAACTCCACAGAGAAGGCGCTCCAGCTGAGAAGTGAATGGGAAAACCTCTTGCTGTGAGGTGACAATGCTAACCGCTGCACCACAGCAGCAGCCTATGTTTTTATTTTCACTGGTTTTTTTTTGAGTAAGTCATGACTCGACCTAGTGAATGTCAGCATTTTAATAGTAAACATATATATATATATATATATATATATATATATATATATATATACACACACATAAATAAATGCTTGCCCTAATCAAAGCACTCAACTCCCTAAATCATTTTTGATTGCTTCTAACTCTTCAAGTTGTTACAGACAATACCACAGTTGTGTGGTACATCAAAGTTGTACCCCTTTGCAGACTAGCCATCTTAGCTTGGGATATAGCTCCACAGCACAAGTAAACTCTGCAGGCATCCTACATTCAATCAGAGAAAATTTATGTGGCAAGCAAGCTGAGCATGGCAAAGGCAGACCCTTATGAATGGAAACTATGTCAGGAGTCTTTCAAGATTTGAGCCATCTGTGGGGAGTTCCTCAAGCAGACCTATTTGCCTTTTCTTTGGACAATCAGTTGGCAAGATTCTGCTCCAACACTCCATTCAAGAAGGCCTGGAAGACAGATGCCTTTTCTTTTCCTTTCCTTGGGACAGGATTGTTCCTATATGCCCTTCCACCCTTTCTACTGATATCTGGGGAAATTCTGAAGATTTCAAAGGAATTTCTCAAGAACATTGTGATGACTCCTTTCTGGCCATTGCAACAGTGTTCTCTCTTCTTTTGGAAATGGGCAGGGACAATTACCACAAGCTCCCTCACATTATGGATTTATTCACACAAGATCAGAGGTGTTTGATACACCTTGACCCCAATCAACTTCAACTGTCTGCCTGGGTGATAGGGGTCTTAATTCTTTTTAGGCACCTGAGGACTTGCAGCAGGTACTAAATGAGGCAAAAAAGCCTACTACTAGAAAATCATATATTAGCAAATGGAAAAGGTTTTCTAGTTGGTGCTAACAACATAACTAGCACCCATTTGGGGCTAGTTGTTCTCTGGTTGTATAATATTTGTGTGAGTCACTCTCTTATGGCCTTTCTTACTCCACGACCAAGGCTCAGTTGTTGACCATTTCTGCATGTCTGCCCATTGATCCCCCTCTTTGAATGCATTTTCATATCAGAATGTTTTGGAAATGAATTTTGCATAAGAGGCCTCCAAGAAAACCAATGGCCCCTCCTTGTGATCTTAATTTTATGTTAGAAAAGCAATCATTTACCCATTTGAACCAGCTAGTTTTGCTAACTTGTGGTTCTTAACATGGAAAACTGTCTCACTGATTGCTAGGACCTCTGCAAGAAAAATATCTCAGTTGCAAGCTCTTATGGTGAGTCAGCACTATCTCATTTTCCACAGAGACAGAGTTCCTTTGTGAATTAATACTTCTTTTGTGCCTATAGTGGTATCAAATTTTACTTTTAAACAAACTATCCATCTCCGTCTTTTATTTCTGAACCTAGAAATAAGGGAGAAAGGATAGTTCATACCTTGGATGTCCACAATCAACTCTCCGATAATATGTTGACAGAACTACAAACTTCAGATCTTCACATCAAGTGTACCCTCTGGAAAATCAAGGACAGATGAGTTGTATGCATGCAGCTGCTCAAAGCTACCTCCCCCCCCCCACACACACACCTGTCACCAGCAAAGTAGCTTTGCAGCTGTCAGCCTCTTAGCTCAAGAATCATTGTTAAAACCAAAAATAATTGGAGCACAATGCATAAATCTCAATCCCTTAAAGGGAGAAATCTAGACAAAGCCAAAAATAATGATGGAATGAAGACCAAAAATAGGGGCAGAATTCTAATATTGCTCTTACAAACTTAGACTATGAAGTCTGAAACTGAAATGTCTGTTATTATTTAGTGACTTCAGTTCTCAATGATTTACCACAAAACCACACATTTTATGAGGAACAGACCAAAAATGAAGTAAAAATCTGGGCATTCTGTGAAAATCTGGACAATTGAGTGATATGGTACAAAAGACAAAAACACCAAAGTCAAATTTTTAAATATTTCTCTTACATACTTAGCTACTAGAATGAGAGAATTTGCATTAGCATGCTTTTCTAAAGGATCAAAATTTGAAACAAATGTTTGCCCCCAATAATTTACTAGAAAACCAGAAATGTTTTGAGCAACAGACTAGACATATCAAAAGTCATGGAAAGTCTGCAAATAAAGACTCTTTGAGAGTTATCTACACAGTCGCCATCCATAACAAAGAACTGTCACAGCTGTACATAGCCAAATGATGAAGAAGGCACAAAATTAGGTTAGAGACCTATTTAAAGTATTGTTCTTACATATTTAGAATAACACAATGTGCATTATCATGTAATTTCTTACTGATACAAAGTTAGAAACACAACTTCTGTCATCACTTATTGACTGCAATCCCAAGCAGTTTGCTGGAAACCACAAATTTTACTATGCTTTTGAGTGGAGAGATAGGAAAACAAAAGAATGAGAGAATCGCAAGCAATGGAAATCACAGAAGGGCAACCGTAAGGTATGACAGGAGGGCATAGAGCATTTTTTTTATTTTTGAAAGAGTTTCATTTGCAAAATGTAAAGAAGAACAATAGACTGGGAATGTAGCAAGGAGAAATTGTGGAGTGGATACAGGAAAAAGGTAAAGAAGCTGGGGTGGGCAAATAAACATACAATACAGGCACTGACAGGAGCGGTATACATACAAAGGATGTGAAAAAAAGGGTAAGGATACAGAAACAGGGAGATAATGTGATAATGGAGAGAGTTGTACAATAAATAAGTTATATGGAGGAACACATACAGGAGGGAATCACCTGTATGGTGACAGACATGGTCCATAGACAGATGCCAGGATGGATCAAAGGGTATCACACCCAGCCATCAGTCAACTGTCTGGCTGAAATCATGGGTACGCTACACCACTAGTAACCCAATGGCCAGGGTCTGGTAGTTGTGTGCTCCATTGTGCCAAGGTGAACATCCAGTCGTTGGTGCACCATGGTGTACACCAGCCTCTGCAGCAGTTGTCAGGAAGTGAAGGAAAATCCATCTGGGCCATTGTCAGAAGAGAAGCCTATACCTGCCAAAAACTGGCTAGTGAGGTCACCAGCTATCCCTCCTGGTCATCTTTTGCCCAGTGATCTCAGTCTCACTTCTGAGAACTAGACTTACTGACCCATGGATCTCAGTTACAGAAGTGTCATCCAGTGTAGGTCTTGCAGACTAGCTCCACTCTACCCCCTCTACCACAACTGGATCTGCAGGAAGATGTGAAGAATAGAGAACATTCGTTATTACAGACACTGATTATAAAAGTGCAGTTTCACAGGAGAGCTGGCATGGCATGCACACATGGCATGCCTGTGCTGGTAGGGTCACTCCCACATCCTGCCATGTCAAGCTCGTTCTTCTTCACCACTCATACATAACGTATGCCCATGTCACTGGACAAATACACCAGGCCACAAAACAGGGAAAAAGTGCTTACACTACATGTTAAGCTCTCTGCCTCCCACCACTGAAACAAGCCGAGATAACTATGGTGCAGGTCACTGTACCAGTGCTACCACAGCTCACTAGAATGGGCAATGCCAGTAGCATCACTCACCATCCTAGCAAGCTCATGCAAGGCATCAGTCTTGCAAAAAGGAGTCATGATACTGAATTAGCAGGTGCTCAGGAAAGTCTAATCACAGGAAAAACAAAAATATCTTTCTATACCTGGCACGCCATGCTAGGACCCTGAAGCGTACAACACCTGTGGAAACCATGTCCACTCACTCTGGTTCACTTGAGGAGCAAAGGTTTGGAGCTGTGCACATGGCTTCACATTCAGCAGTGCATAGCACTGAGCTACTAAACATCTGTAGTACAGTACAGTGGTGCTGTTGGTCTACATAGGCTATGTACATGAGAATAGTTATCTCATGCTTCCCTAACACCATGCCAAGCATGGCTAACACCAGGCAGTGTGGGCAGCCCATTGCATTTCTGTTTTGAGTAAGACACAGTTGCACTATATGTCCTCATTTAGTATAACCGCCATTCTAAGAGGCAATTATCAGCATGATATAGAGCGCTGGTGTTATTTTGCATGAGAATGTTTGTACTTGAAAAACTGTGGAATACAGGACTTAACATAGCAATTCTTTGGACTTGGAGGGACAGACAATAAGTGAAGAAAACCAACCCAGAAATGTACCATAGCACTATAATCAGCACCTGTGGCAGATGGCAGTAATAATGAGATATATATATATAATGGGATATGTGTAAGTCGCTGTACAGCACTAATGCATGGCATGGTCTTCAGATGACTGTAAATGACATGGCACAAGGGACATGATGACCTCCATCCATTTTTTTAATCACAACAATGCATTGTTAGGATGTATAAGAAAGTGTGCATATCAATAAATGGGAACAATAGGTAGATGCCGCAAGGGGTGTGGGAAGGTCATGCACATTGCTGCAATGTCTACATGGGGATGTCCAGAGTACTTATAGGGGCCTGCTAACCAGCTACTGAATGGGAGGGTAAGGGGCAGTGGCCATAAACAGATTACTTTCACAGCCTTCCTGACACAGTCACTGATAACATGCAAACCCCTGATATAAAGGGATTGCCATGGGCCTCTGAGAGAGGCAACTGCTCGAAAATTTTAAAAAACAGGGGACACCAGTGCTAATGTAGGGTCTTTGCCCACATGATATGCACCTCCTCTGCAAAGGTGCCACAGATAACATTTACTCTGAGCAAGTTTGGCAGATAATGATGGAAGATGTGAATGCTGTGAGTGACCTTATTAGGTCTCTGCAACATGTGTGGCAGAGGGTAACTGATATAATACTTGTGCAAAGGACACTGCATGAGATGGTGCCAAAGACAGGTCCAGTACAGGTTGTGGACCATCAACACTGAAGTGGCTCACAGAAACAATGTAGTTCCTAAGTTTCCTGTTTGGGGAAGTGGAGCAGACTCTTATATCTTGGTGTGGCTTAGATACAAGAGCTGTGCTAGCAGCAACAACCCAACTCTCATTAAGGCTGTACCGGGTTAGTACTACCCACTACAGGTCTCTTTGGTACAGTGTATTCCATGTGTAATTGGACAGCTTCACCAAGAATCTTCTGCATATCTATTCTTTCAAGCACCTCTTGTCTTCAGTTGCAACAACCTGCTCATCAAGGTATGTATGTGTCCACATACTATGTGCATATCCTGTTGTCTACCACTATGCCTGCTACGGGACGGGGTTATAGACACATATGTGAGTGATGCCAAATGAATCAGATATTTGTAATTACCATATGTGATGCCAAAGGGATCATATTTTCATACTTTCACAGGTGCTGCTGGTGTAAGGTCGAATGTAGTGGGAAAAACATGCCTAATGTTGGCAGTTCACCTTTGGCTGACAATGATGGCATTGTGCACATGGCACTGTCCTTTGATGCATAAGAATTATCTACAGCACTGTTGTAGGAAGGTTCACCCACATCTCTCTCACCAGAAGCCCCTTTGAAGTACAGGCTGTTCCAACAACCTAATCAGTTCATGGGCAACATCACATAACTCCTCTTAGGCTGCTCATTAATTTCCAGTTCAAATAGCATCTGAAATTTGTACGGTTTCTGATGTAAGTATATACACCGTATGAGAGAGGCAAGGCTGTTGCATACATGAATGGACATGCAGTCTGTAATCGTATCACAGACAGCTACTGCTAGCAGCACTATGGAAATGATGAGCGTACCTAATGGCTTGCCTGAAGTATCACACGTGCGTAGTGACAAGAATTATAGGGACAACATGCTTATTAGATCACCAATGGTAAATTCTGCTTCCACAGATTCCTTGATGAGACACGTAATAAATGCCATACATTCTGACTTTGCTTCTATAGTGCCATATTTTGTAGCTTGGCATACACCATAATGATTTTGCTACTGGTCTCTGATGCATATTGCAGTGCCTTGCCTGAAGGGCAAGACAATGGAAGCATCCATACTTCTCAACCTTTTAATGTGAGAAATCTGGACACAGCCTAAAATAATGAGGGACACATGTCCAAAAATATGGACAGATTTTAAATATTGCTTTTATGGACTTGCTGTGGTAGCGTTGTTGCCTCACAGTTAGACATTGCCCGTTCGATTCTCAGCTAGAGCGTCTTCTGTGTGGCGACATGCGTGAATGGGTGTTCCTTTGTTGAAGGTTGTGCATTAGGCCTGGCAAGCCAGCACGTAAAAATCTACTGCCAATCATTAGCGGACCGGAGTTCTGCTGTGGCGATCCCTAACCGGGAAAAGCCGAAAGACACAAACAAACAAATAGACTTAGAAAATTGTTAGAATAACAGCATTTGCATTAACATGCATTTTCTGAAGGATATGAAGTCTGAAACTCAAATTTATATCATTATTTAGTGACTTCAGTCCTCTGTGATCTGCCAGAAATCACAAGTTTTATGAGGAACAGACCAAAAATATGAGACAAAAATATGGACATTCTGTGAAAATCTGTACGGTTGAGAGGAATGGAAGCATCCCTTGAGTTGTCAGAACACAATCTCCACAGCATTTCATGTTTTAGCATGTGCTGTGTTGCATATTATTTCTACAATTGTCTGGCATTTGAGAATAAGGTCATTATATATGACATGTCTTGTAACACACAGAAGTCACACCACTATAAGTACCTTGCTGTCTGCTTACACAATAAAAGTGTTTAGTGTTCAGTGTAACCCACCTATGTGTAACATACTGAATAAATGACCCTATGCAAAGTTCCCATACGGACTATTGGTAAAGGTCAGATGTGTGCCATATGTGTGAATCATGGGACCTGTCTCAGTGGTACCCTGGCATTATACCACCTGGCATTTAAAAGAGTAGAACCTCTTTCTGTTCATAGGTGCAAGGCAGTTGATCAGGAAGATCATTTTTAGCCTAGTTAGTGTAATTCCCATTGCTTGTTAGTCCATTCCATAATGAGGCTAGACCAGAAGTGTATTTCTGGTTTTGAATCCATTCATTAAGGTTGTGTTTCAAGTGGGCTAGGGAGCTACTTTGTTTAACAAGGTAACCATTTGATATTCTGAAACTTGTTCTTGCAAGTCCTAAAACAGTGATTCTGAGTGAACAAAAATGTGGACTTTTACACACTAAGTTTAAGATCCCTTTTCTCTGAGGTATGGTAATCTTGGAGCTGCTCTGGGATAAGGGTGAAGCTGTGTGGCCTCCTGCAGAAAATTCATTTAATCCTGAACAACAGGAGGCTATATGATGTCATTGTGCTTGCTATTGAGGTGTTTCTTTATAGTGGCATGATATTCTTGTTTTATAAGTTTAAAAAGACAAAGTTCCAGTTATAAAACAATTGTGTCTAAATTCTATATAAATAAACACTGGTTATGGTTCACCAGCTACTACTACCCTTATTTAGCCTAAAAATGGAGCATCCTTGATGACTGCAAACAAGTAATGGTTTTAGACCCTGTTCATATCGGGCACTCATGCAATGTCAACTTTAAATAAACAAAGCAACCCAATAATGCTGCATGAGTGACATGACTGCAGTTATATGAAACCTGAGGTAGCAGCACTCATAGGTTCTAAGCAAATTGTACTATGCATCACTAGTGCAGGCGCCCATGATGAATGTTGCTTTAGAAATAGAAACCATTAATGAACCATATTTGCACAAGTGCATGACTTCACTGTAAAATAATGACGTAGTGATGGTAACTTGTTGCACACGGATTTTACTACTAGTAAAGGGATATCTACCCATATACTGAGGAGCTTTACAGTAGTATTATTAATTTGTTGATATTCCTTGGCCACTAAATCTTATCATCATTTATGTCAATCAATCCCAGAATAAATGTAAGGATACCCATCCAGTCATCTAGGTTATGACTGTCAAAGCGAACAATGAAGCAAACAAAGAAGTAAAAACAAGATCCACTGTGCGCAAACACTCCCCTGTGTCTTGGGAATTCCACTCAATACTACAAAACCACGATCCCACCAGTATCGTCAAGCAGCAAATAAATGTCGAATCACGATATAAAACCAAGAATTGATTTATTAAATCCAAAGCCAAAACTGGTTAAGCTCTTTTACTTGTAAAAAGTACAAGCTTCATCAGAACACCATAGTTAGATAGTCAGTTCCTTAAATAACATTTTTGGCGCCATATCAGTTTGAAATGAGCAAGAATGATTTAAAGAGATACATGCACTTTTTATCAACCAATTTACTGTGCACATGAATGCAAATAGCATACACTCATAACAGACTAAAAAAACTAAAATATAAAATGAAAAACATTTAAAAAAAAATATATATATAGATATAAATACCCATAGCCAACACTACTGAATTTTATTATTGTTGTAAAAAATGTAAAGCCTATACAAAAAATTATGCAAAAAATTAAATATAATTAATTTTAAAGCCAAAAGTGGTTTAATTGAAATTGTGTCATTTAATCCTGGTATAACAGATGCATCTGTATAAATTTGCCACCATAATTCTTTGTAAAGAAGTAGACCGTTAAAGTCACCTCCTCTTTGGTTAACCTGCACAATGTCTATTATACCAAAGTTAAAATAGTGCTTATCTCCATATTGTTTTATGTGTCTGTACAGTGCATTTTTATCATCCTTTCTTTTAATACTGTACAGATGAGACCCTTTGGGTCTTGCCTATATAGAACCCGGAACATGTCCTACATATGGCAATATATACTTCCATTTTAGTTAGACAATTGCCTCCACAAAAATTAATGCGAGTGTGTTTATAATTATCCAAAATCACACTGTCCCCCTGAAAAATAGTGTGACATTGTTTGCAAGTCCCACATTTGGTAGTACTCCTAAATGTGGGCCTCTTGGTGAGGGTACCCCTCTCCAAAATCAATTTAATATTGGTACCTACTTTATAAACAAATCTGGGACTGTAACCTAAAATGGGGGCTATGTCCTGGTCAACTGATATAATATACCAGTTGTCAATCAAGATTTTCTTGACCTTACCCGTGTATGTTCCAAATTCCAAAATACAGGTCCTATCAAAGCTGTTAGACTCTATCATCTTATCAGCTGTGTTGTCCACCCCTTTAACTAAACTTGTATTATACTTTTCTCCCAAAAGGGGGGTGAATTACACTTCTTTATTTAAGGACAGAGGATACGATGACAGAGTCATGGCCAATGTCAGCAAATACGTTATAAATGAGTGGGGGAAAAAATACACCCCCCTTTTGGGAGAAAAGTATAATACAAGTTTAGTTAAAGGGGTGGACAACACAGATGATAAGATGATAGAGTCTAACTGCTTTGACAGGACCTGTATTTTGGAATTTGGAACATACACGGGTAAGGTCAAGAAAATCTTGATTGACAACTGGTATATTATATCAGTTGACCAGGACATAGCCCCCATTTTAGGTTACAGTCCCAGATTTGTTTATAAAGTAGGTACCAATATTAAATTGATTTTGGAGAGGGGTACCCCCATCAAGATGCCCACATTTAGGAGTACTACCAAATGTGAGACTTGCAAACAATATCACACTATTTTTCAGGGGGACAGTGTGATTTTGGATAATTATAAACACACTCGCATTAATTTTTGTGGAGGCAATTGTCTAACTAAAATGGTAGTATATATTGCCATATGTAGGACATGTTCTGGGTTCTATATAGGCAAGACCCAAAGGAGTTTTAATAAACGCATCTATTCTCATCTGTACAGTATTAAAAGAAAGGATGATAAAATGCACTGTACAGACACATCAAACAATATGGAGATAAGCACTATTTTAACTTTGGTATAATAGACATTGTGCAGGTTAACCAAAGAGGAGGTGACTTTAACGGTCTACTTCTTTACAAAGAATTATGGTGGCAAATTTATACAGATGCATCTGTTATACCAGGATTAAATGACACAATTTCAATTAAACCACTTTTGGCTTTAAAATGAATTATATTTAATTTTTTGCATAATTTTTTGTATAGGCTTTACATTTTTACAACAATTATAAATTTCAGTAGTGTTGGCTATGGGTATTTATATCTATATATATATATATATATATATATATATATATATATATATATATTAAATGTTTGTCATTTTATATTTTAGTTTTTTTAGTCTGTTATGAGTGTATGCTATTTGCATTCATGTGCACAGTAAATTGGTTCATAAAAAGTGTATGCATCTCTTTAAATCATTCTTGCTCATTTCAAACTGATATGGTGCCAAAAATGTTATTTAAGGAACTGACTATCTAACTATCGTGTTCTGATGAAGCTTGTACTTTTTACAAGTGAAAGCGCTTAACCAGTTTTGGCTTTGGATTTAATAAATTAATTCTTGGTTTTATATCATGATTCGACATTTATTTGCTGCTTGATGATACTGGTTGGATCGTGGTTTTGTAGTATTGAGTGGAATTCCCAAGGCACAGAGGAGTGTTTGCGCACAGTGGATTTTGTTTTTACTTCTTAGGTTATGACTGTAGTGAGTCATGCTGTTGAGCTCCAGAATGCTAATTCTTGCCAGGATATATTCCATATGCTAGATGCAAAACCAGGGCTACTGGAGGGTGTCAAAATTGAATTTCTTTGCCAAATGTTTTGTGTTAGGGGACTGTTGACTTTCAGATGAAAAGCTGCATTGGATGTCATCTATGTGGAGTCAACAATACCTGCAAAGTCAACCTCAGTACTAAGAACAATGTTAGAAATGTTATAGTTATAAAACAAAATGGCTTTAAACATTTTAAATTCACATGTAAGCATCCCACCACAAATGGGATGTGTGGAAAATGTGAACCTCTTTGGTAAGCTGCAGCAACACAATGTAAATGTATATACAAATGCTTTACTACAGTGCAGTACATGCAACAACTAATACTATACCAGAAATATTACTCTTGAATATGTTCTAGAACTTAGTGAAACCATATTTGCAGATATGAATGCACAAAATGGTTCCATTTTATAAATGAGAAGCATAACAGTTTTGCCATATATCAGGAAGTGCTGACAACAAACTTAAAGAAATTGCAACTGGCATTGAGAACATATTGTGTAAACTATTTAAATGATATCCAAAAAACAGATGGTCTGGATTCATTTCCTAGATAAATGAGTTTTAAAGTGCAGCAAATGATTAAAGTAATGCTATGTAAGTAAAGACTGCCAATATCCAACCCTTGATGAGGAAACTTAATCTGTCCCATATTCTGAAACAGATGCATCATCTCACTTTTAATGTAGGGAAAAAAATATAAGGCTAGGTAAATATGATAGTTTATGGAGGAAAATTGCTGAGTAGTTTGCATCACACAGTAGGGGATGATAGATGAGATCTTTGACCAAGGAGTGATAGATGACTAAATTCTTTCTACATCATTAAACAATTGAGGATTCTATGATGGCCGCCAGGTAGGAAGCACACTTCTCAGTCAGCCCCTTTCAAAAATCTACAATCTAACCTAATCAGGGCATCAGCAACTCTGCTAAATCATCCAAAAACAGATGATACTGTGATATACTAAACAACAAATCATTTTTGCTTCAGATTTGTAAAAAATATAAATAATGTATATACTCATCTGCAAGATCAACATTTGCTGATTGGGGATTCTCTGCAAGTAGTTCAGGCCTCATCAAAAATTCATAGGAAGCCATATAAAGAAATAAACTTTCAATAAATATAGAACCATGGACTCAATGGGAGCTCAAATGTCAAAAACAAGATTTTCACAAATAACCTCGCTGGAGAAAGAAGTTTGTACAAAGAGACAAAAAAACTGTAAAACAGCAACCTGACTTGCAAAAACAGACTGCCAAAATGAAGTCAGAACAACCCCTCTTTATGGAAGAACTCAAGGCAGCTTTAACACCCTTGCAAGAAGAAATACACTCCTTTTCTACAAAACTAAATGCTTTTGAAAGCAATATAGACCAAATAGTAGCTAGACTGGAGAAAAAAATTAAGAGAAAGCTGTAGAGAATGAAATAAAGATAGAAGAGATCCAAAGAAGAACTAATTCCACAGAAAAAACAGTGTCTGAAATCCAACAAAAAATAATAGACTTAGAAGCCAGATCAAGATGCAACAATGTACTTATTAGGGGTATCCCTGCAACATATGAACAAGCTTCATTACAAAATGTAATAAAATAAATCATTGAGATACTCTTGGATAACAATGCATCAGTCCAGAATGTTACAATAGAGAGATTCCAGAAAATCACAAACTCTTGAAGCTCTAAGGCAAGGTTATGAGAGAATATTAAATGCAACACATAATAATATAATCATACAAGCAAATCTAAAAGACAAATTATTTGGAAAAGAAATAAAATAACAATTGCACAGGATTTACCCTTAGCCATCAAGCAACAGAGACAAATTCTGTCACCTTTCTGTGCATACTTAATACAATACAAAATCAAGTTCCAAATGAAGTATCCTGCTTCCTTACCATTTCAGTACAAGGGATCCACATACCAAGCAAAAAGCAAGGATGAAGCAACTTCAGCTTTCTTAAAAGGATTCAATGAGATCACTCCAAAATAAATAATAAATAGTAAGTAACTAAACTGTCTTCACTAGGGCTAAAAATTGTATCTAAACTGTAAATGACCTTAAATCCGAGTAATACAGGCATCACTAGTATTTTTTTACTTATTTTTTTAAAGTTTCTGAAGGTATTTACCTCTAAATTGTAAGAAGAAAAGTCTCCATGGGCTTTTCTTTCTGTTGCAACATTCTAAGGCCGTTTTTTCCAGGAAGCTAAGCCTTGTCGGATGTCCCATGACTTTTGACCTCACGTTGCACATGTAAATTAACCCAGGGAGTGATGTTAGAGCCAGATCAAGTCTACAGCAGTCAAGAAGATGCAAAAAAGAAGCAAAAAATTATGTGAATATACTAAGAAAGCCAATAGAATGAGCAGAATGACATCCAGGAAGTAAATTGGAATAATACAAGGCTGTAAACCGAGGGACAGATGCATGAAATGAACTGGAACATTTTCTAGCTTCAAAAACTCACAGGTACTATAAGTCTTCCTATACATAACTAGCAGTAGGATCTAAAAGACACTTATAGAAGAAGAAATTATATTAATTAGTTGATAGTCTGGTTGATGGAAATGAAGAAAGTAAGACTGAAACAGGAATAGAAAGGAAAAAGCTACTGCAAATGTGATATCTGCACAACAAACTGTTCATGCAGAAAAGAAACATTACACTATGGAGACTTTGCTGCAATATTCTTGCAAATAACATTGACTTTGTGTTCATACAACAGTTTTTTTTCTTCTTTCCATTGGCCTTAGTCGTAGCTGGACGACCATGGACGGTCACGTAATGGGTGGGATACTAGATGTAGTGCATTTTAATATGAGGCATATACTGGAGTAAAATTTCTCTGTTTGTATAGGTGGATTATAAGAACTGTGGGATATAATATATGCTCATACTTCAGTGTTAGATACATTCTTGATCAATAGATTCTATTGTTCTACCAAGATTTGTTTTAAACCCTGAACTATCTAGATACCCAAATGAAAATGTGGACAAAAGAGCACAATTAACCAGTTATAACTATTTACAAGGTTATACCAATATGTTGAAATATGAATATTACAAGCTACAAGTTATCCTTAATTCCTGATTGGGTTAGTAATGCTTATGTTATTCACAACTTAAGTTGCGGGCTGGGTGCTCTTTATCCTAGTAGAGTTGTGATGTTCCTTGGAATGTGAAATAATTACTGTATGATAGTAAAAACTGTATATATGTTTAGATGTTTCAACTTTAGGATGATATATAGATTAGTTGCTTACTGGATTAACCCTTCTCTTTCAGAGGATAGTGGTAGGTGGTCAGGCACTAGAGAATTTCTGAAAGAGCGAAATGTCACCTTCTCTTTTCATGCTGCTGTTTCTCAGCATACATCAGACACTACTCGCAATGTTTTGCCAAATACTCCCCTGATAGCACCCATAGATAATTTAGTTACATAGGTATTTAAATTAATTATCAAATAAAATGATTAATGTAGCCTCGTGGAATATAACTGACTTGCAAGACATTAAAAAGAAAAAGCTAATTATGCACCTTATATACAAATCAAATTCAGATATAACCATTTTACAGGAAACTCGTATGACTATGGAGCAATGGGATAAGGAGACAGAAAAAACACTAAGTGGACTCAGCATATAATAGCAGCTGGGGACAGTACCTCATCAAGAGACAACTATAATAGTTAAAAAATCATTTAAAGGGAACATCATTAAACATAGCATTGATACAAATAGTAGATGGTGCTATTTTACATGCTCACATCCAGCATACAAAAAAAAAACGCTATTATTTTGTAATGTCTCTGGACCCTGCAACTATCAGCTCGATTTTTAATTGAAATATATAACTTGTTACTAAAGCACCCAGACCATCTGATTATAATTGGTGGAGACTGGAACTTAACAATAAATCCATCTAATGCTGGATCAAATAAAAATAACACTCAATTGCCTCAAGCCACAACTTTTTTATTAGAATTAATTGAAGACTTTAACCTAACAGATCCCTTTGAATTTAACAACACAGATATTTAAGAAGCAAATATACCTATTTCTCCCCTAACATAAGACCTGGTCAAGAATTGACATCTTCCTAATTTCTCAATGCATTGCTGACAATGAAGTATAATATATTTCAGAACCTAGATCAATATCTGATCACTCAAAAATAAATATAATTATAACACAAAGCTAGATACACTACCCACATTACTTCAAACAGGAATCTAACTGAAACCTGCTGAAAATTAAAGAAGTGGAGCACAAAATTATAAACTCCCTTATTCAATTAAATGAAAACCTTGCAAATAAGGATACTCCTTCGGATATTCATTGGGCAGCCTTTAAAGCCACGGCTAGGGATACCCTAATCCGAAAAGCATCATTTTATAAGAAGCTAAATAGGGAAAAAATAAGTAACACAGAAGGCAAGTTAAGACTAATCAAACTGGAATTACAAAAAAAAAATTCATCTGCTCTTGAGAAACAAATGGCAAGCTTACAAAAACAGTTAAATGAGACTACAACACAACAATATACGGTCACAGAACTTAGAATGCTATACAAGTATGAGGAATGGACTCAGATCCTCTCCAAATTGTTATAGAGACTTATCAATGTAAGAAACCCCCATGTAAAATACAAGAGATAAAATATAAAGATAAATCCTTCAACTCAGATACTGAAATAATAAGGGCTTTTGAAGAAATATTTCAAACCATCTATGGCCCAAAAGACCATATACATGACATCCTTTTCCAAAACTTTGCGGATAATTTAGAATTCCCTCTGATTAATGAATCTCAAATAGTCTAAAACAGTAGTTCTCAAGCTTTTTTGATTCTCGGCTCCCTTGTTGAATCCAGGTTTTCCCAAGGTGCCCCCCCACCATCAAATTCTAACAAGTATACTTCGCAAAATAATTTTTTTTTTTTAATTAAAAGGGTTAGTTAGGTAAAAATAAATAACACATATATTTAAGTTCTCAAAAAATGTAATTGTAATTGAACAAATTAATAACACAGGTATTTAAGATCACAAAAACATACATTTCAATTAAATTGTCCAGAATTTCGTAAAATGTCCAGATTTTTATATTTGGTCTACTTCGGATTAAATTTATAGTATTCTAGGGTGGGTTTGTCATAATTATTGAGGTCGTCACTTCATAGATACAGGGTATGGGGTTGATTATGACCTTCAGGTTATTAATCTTTTGAGCAGATCATTAACAATCAAGGGTACTTTTCCTTTATCGGGGCAACAGTTTGGTCCGCTGATGCTGCTGCAGACATGACACTGAGGTGGAGACCTAGTAAAGGCATGAAATATTGCACTGCATGTCATGAACATGTAGAAGTATTGTACTAAAAAAAATTCAGCTTTGTTTGGCAGCATTGCAACTGTGACCTGGGTTTTTTTTGGAAATGCTATAGCTTGACTGCTGTCAGAAGCAGTGAAAATGGTTGTATTAACTCTGCCAGTTGGAGAGGTTGTACATAGCTGGTGAGCAGCTTTACAGTAGCATTTCAGGTTCAAAGTAGTCTGTCATTGCCCAGTCCTTTAGTTTTATTGGCCTTTATGCCGGATTGACAACTGTGGTCAGACACTTAATTGTAGAAGGGCATTTTATATATAATCCAGACGCAGTCTTCAAACTACATTCCTCCAGGTCTGTAGCAGCTTTGTCAGACCAAGCTGTTGCCACGATAAGTCCCCGATCTTCAGAGACATCCCTGATTTTTCTCTCAAATTTAACTCTGTCCTCTCAATCCCTCCCCAAACTGGTGACTTTTGAACAAAAGAGGAACGGCGATGCCCGCATATCTCCTCACTGTCCCCGATATTCAGAGACTATACCTTCCTTAATCATTTGCTATTTCATATAACATTTTGGTGTTTCAGATACAAACTAACTATTTTATGCAACTATTAAAGAAAACTTAGAATGTATTTTGTTATAAAATCTCAGGGCATTTGCCATCTTTTAGTTTTTTTCGCAGGACATAGCTGCCCAAACAAAGACAAACCCTCACAAAGAGGGACAGGTGGTAATCATACAATTAACTTGATTACATTTTCAAGCCTGTCATTCAAACATTGCTTAAAATATTATAACACACATGGCCATTAATGAAAATCAAAGGAAGGAAAATAAGATCGGTGCTGACAATGTAAAGTAGGCAGCACAGTACCTGTTGTAAACTAATGAGAGAAACCACAGCCAAGGATCCCCTCATAATAGGGATAAGTAGGCAGCACAGTACCTTTTGTAAACTAATGAGAGAGAACACCACAACTGAGGATCCCCTCATAATAGGGATAAGTAGGCATCACAGTACTGTTGTAAACTAATGAGAGAGAAACCACAGCCAAGGATCCCCTCATAATAGGGATAAGTAGGCAGCACAGTACTGTTGTAAACTAATGAGAGAGAAACCACAGCCAAGGATCCCCTCATAATAGGGATAAGTAGGCAGCACAGTACTGTTGTAAACTAATGAGAGAGAAACCACAGCCAAGGATCCCCTCATAATAGGGATAAGTAGGCAGCACATTACTGTTGTAAACTAATGAGAGAAAACACCACAGCCAAGGATCCCCTCATAATAGGGATAAGTAGGCAGCACAGTACCTGTTGTAAACTAATGAGAGAGAACACCACAGCCAAGGATGCCCTCATAGTAGGGATAAGTAGGCAGCACAGTACTGCTGTAAACTAAGGAGAGAGAACACCACAAGCCAAGGATCCTATCATAATAAAGATAAGTAGGCAGCACAATATTGTTATACACTAAAGAGAGAGAAACCACAGACAAGGATCCCCTCATAATAGGGATAAGTAGGCAGCACAGTATTGTTGTAAACTAATGAGAGAGAAAACCACAGCCAAGGATACCCTCATAATAGGGATAAGTAGGCAGCACAGCACTGTTGTAAACTAATGAGAGAGAACACCACAGCCAAGGATCCCCAAATAATAGGGATAAGTAGACAGCACAGTACTGTTGTAAACTAATGAGAGAGAAACCACAGTCAATGATCCCCTCATAGTAGGGATAAGTAGGCAGCACAGTACTGTTGTAAACTAATGAGAGAGAAACCACAGCCAAGGATCCTCTCATAATAGGGATAAGCAGGCAGCACAGTACTGTTGTAAACTAATGAGAGAGAAAACCACAGCCAAGGATCTCCTCATAATAGGGATAAGTAGACAGCACAGTACTGTTGTAAACTAATGAGAGAGGAAACCACAGCCAAGGATCCCCTCATAACAGGGATAGGTAGGCAGCACAGTACCTGTTGTAAACTAATGAGAGAGAAAACCAGAGCCAAGGTTCCACTCATAATAGGGATAAGTAGGCAGCACAGTACTGTTGTAAACTAATGAGAGAGAAACCACAGCCAAGGATCCCCTCATAATAGATATAAGTAGGCAGCACAGTACTGTTGTAAACTAATGAGAGAGAAAACCACAGCCAAGGATCACCTCATAATAGGGATAAGTAGGCAGCACAGTACTGTTGTAAACTAATGAGAGAGAAACCAAAGCCAAGGATCCCCTCATAATAGGGATAGGTAGGCAGCACAGTACCTGTTGTAAACTAATGAGAGAGAAACCACAGCCAAGGATCCCCTCATAACAGATATAAGTAGGCAGCACAGTACTGTTGTAAACTAATGAGAGAAATAACCACAGCCAAGGATCCCCTCATAATAGGGATAAATAGGCAGCACAGTACAGTTGTAAACTAATGAGAGAGAAACCACAGCCAAGGATCCCCACATAATAGGGATAAGTAGGCAGCACAGTACAGTTATAAACTAATGAGAGAGAAACCACAGCCAAGGATCCCTCATAATAGGGATAAGTAGGCAGCACAGTACTGTTATAAACTAATGAGAGAGAACACCACAGCCAAGGATCCCCTCATAACAGGGATAAGTAGGCAGCACAGTACCTGTTGTAAACTAATGAGAGAGAAAACCACAGCCAAGGATCAACTCATAATAGGGATAAGTAGGCAGCACAGTACTGTTGTAAACTAATGAGAGAGAAACCACAGCCAAGGATCACCTTAAATAGGGATAAGTAGGCAGCACAGTACTGTTGTAAACAAATGAGAGAGAAAACACAGCCAAGGATCCCTCATAATAGGGATAAGTATGCAGCACAGTACTGTTGTAAACTAATGAGAGAGAACACCACAGCCAAGAATCCCCTCATAACAGGGATAAGTAGGCAGCACAGTACTGTTGTAAACTAATGAGAGAAAAACCACAGCCAAGGATCCCCTCATAATAGGGATAAGTAGGCAGCACAGTACTGTTGTAAACTAATGGGAGAGAACACCACAGCCAAGGATCCCCTCATAATAGGGATAAGTAGGCAGCACAGTACTGTTGTAAACTAATGAAAGAGAAACCACATCCAAGGATCCCCTCATAATAGGGATAAGTAGGCAGCACAGGACTGTTGTAAACTAATGAGAGAGAAATCCACAGCCAAGGATCCCTTCATAATAGGGATAAGTAGGCAGCACAGTACCTGTTGTAAAGTTATGAAAGAGAAAACCACAGCCAAGGATCAACTCATAATAGGGATAAGTAGGCAGCACAGTACTGTTGTAAACTAATGAGAGAGAAACCACAGCCAAGGATCCCCTCATAATAGGGATAAATAGGCAGCACAGTACTGCTGTAAACTAATGAGAGAGAAACCACAGCCAAGGATCCTCTCATAATAGGGATAAGTAGGCAGCACAGTACTGTTGTAAACTAATGAGAGAGAACACCACAGCCAAGGATCCCCTCATAATAGGGATAAATAGGCAGCACAGTACTGCTGTAAACTAATGAGAGAGAAAACCACAGCCAAGGATCCCTTCATAACAGGGATAAGTAGGCAGCACAATATTGTTGTAAACTAATGAGAGAGAAAACCACAGCCAAGGATCCCCTCATAATAGGATAAGTAGGCAGCACAGTACTGTTGTAAACTAATGAGAGAGAAACCACAGCCAAGGATCCCCTCATAATAGGGATAAGTAGGCAGCACAGTACTGTTGTAAACTAATGAGAGAGAAAACTACAGCCAAGGATCCTCTCATAATAGGGATAAGTAGGCAGCACAGTACTGTTGTAAACTAATGAGAGAGAAACCACAGCCAAGGATCCCCTCATAATAAGGATAAGTAGGCAGCACAGGACTGTTGTAAACTAATGAGAGAGAAAACCACAGCCATGGATCCCCTCATAATAGGTATAAGTAGGCAGCACAGTACCTGTTGTAAACTAATGAGAGAGAAAACCACAGCAAGGATCCCCTCATAATAGGGATAAGTAGGCAGCACAGTACTGTTGTAAACTAATGAGAGAGAAACCACAGCCAAGGATCCCCTTAAATAGGGATAAGTAGGCAGCACAGTACTGTTGTAAACTAATGAGAGAGAACACCACAGCCAAGGATCCCCTCATAATAGGGATAAATAGGCAGCACAGTACTGCTGTAAACTAATGAGAGAGAAAACCACAACCAAGGATCCCCTCTTAACAGGGATTAGTAGGCAGCACAATATTGTTGTAAGCTAATGAGAGAGAAAACCACAGCCAAGGATCCCCTCATAACAGGGATAAGTAGGCAGCACAGTACTGTTGTAAACTAATGAGAGAGTAAACCACAGCCAAGGATCCACTCATAATAGGGATACGTAGGCAGCACAGTACCTGTTGTAAACTAATGAGAGAGAACACCACAGCCAAAAATCCCCTCATAATAGGGATAAGTAGGCAGCACAGTACTGTTGTAAACTAATGAGAGAGAAAACCACAGCCAAGGATCCACTCATAATAGGAAAAAGTAGGCAGCACAGTACCTATTGTAAACTAATGAGAGAGAAAACCACAGCCAAGGATCCCCTCATAATAAGGATAATTAGGCAGCACAGTACCTGTTGTAAACTTATGAGAGAGAAAACCACAGCCAAGGATCCCCTCATAATAGGGATTAGTAGGCAGCACAATACTGTTGTAAACTAATGAGAGAGAACACCACAGCCAAGGATCCCCTCATAATAGGGATAAGTAGGCAGCACAGTACTGCTGTAAACTAATGAGAGAGAAAACCACAGCCAAGGATCCTCTCATAATAGGGATAAGTAGGCAGCACAGTACTGCTGTAAACTAATGAGAGAGAAAACCACAGCCAAGGATCCTCTCATAATAGGGATAAGAAGGCAGCACAGTTCCTGTTGTAAACTAATGAGAGAGAACACAACAGCCAAGGATCCTCTGATAATAGGGATAAGTAGGCAGCACAGTACTGTTGTAAACTAATGAGAGAGAAAACCACAGCCAAGGATCTCCTCATAATAGGGATAAGTAGGCAGCACAGTACTGTTGTAAACTAATGAGAGAGAAAACCACAGCCAAGGATCCCCTCATAATAGGGATAAGTAGGCAGCACAGTACTGTTATAAACTAATGAGAGAGAACATCACAGCCAAGGATCCCCTCACAATAGGGATAAGTAGGCAGCACAGTGCTGTTGTAAACTAATGAGAGAGAAACCACCGCCAAAGATCCCCTCATAAAAGGGATAAGTAGGCAACACAGTACTGTTGTAAACTAATGAGAGAGAAAACCCCAGCCAAGGATCCTCTCATAATAGGGATAAGTAGGCAGCACAGTACCTGTTGTAAACTTATGAGAGAGAAAACCACAGCCAAGGATCCCCTCATAATAGGGATTAGTAGGCAGCACAATACTGTTGTAAACTAATGAGAGAGAACACCACAGCCAAGGATCCCCTCATAATAGGGATAAGTAGGCAGCACAGTACTGCTGTAAACTAATGAGAGAGAAAACCACAGCCAAGGATCCTTTCATAATAGGGATCAGTAGGCAGCACAGTACTGCTGTAAACTAATGAGAGAGAAAACCTCAGCCAGGAATCCCCTCATAACGGGGATAAGTAGGCAGCACAGTACTGTTGTAAACTAATGAGAGAGAACACAACAGCCAAGGATCCCCTCATAATAGGGATAAGTAGGCAGCACAGTACTGCTGTAAACTAATGAGAGAGAAAACCACAGCCAAGGATCCCCTCATAACAGGGATAAGTAGGCAGCACAGTACTGTTGTAAACTAATGAGAGAGAAAACCACAGCCAAGGATCCTCTCATAATAGGGATAAGTAGGCAGCACAGTTCCTGTTGTAAACTAATGAGAGAGAACACAACAGCCAAGGATCCTCTGATAATAGGGATAAGTAGGCAGCACAGTACTGTTGTAAACTAATGAGAGAGAACACAACAGCCAAGGATCCTCTGATAATAGGGATAAGTAGGCAGCACAGTACTGTTGTAAACTAATGAGAGAGAAACCACAGCCAAGGATCCTCTCATAATAGGGATAAGTAGGCAGCACAGTACTGTTGTAAACTAATGAGAGAGAACACCACAGCCAAGGATCCCCTCATAATAGGGATAAATAGGCAGCACAGTACTGCTGTAAACTAATGAGAGAGAAAACCACAGCCAAGGATCCCTTCATAACAGGGATAAGTAGGCAGCACAATATTGTTGTAAACTAATGAGAGAGAAAACCACAGCCAAGGATCCCCTCATAATAGGGATAAGTAGGCAGCACAGTACTGTTGTAAACTAATGAGAGAAACCACAGCCAAGGATCCCCTCATAATAGGGATAAGTAGGCAGCACAGTACTGTTGTAAACTAATGAGAGAGAAAACCACAGCCAAGGATCCCCTCATAATAGGGATAAGTAGGCAGCACAGTACTGTTGTAAACTAATGAGAGAGAAAACCACAGCCAGGGATCCCTCATAATAGGGATAAGTAGGCAGCACAGTACTGTTGTAAACAAATGAGAGAGAAACCACAGCCAAGGATCCCTCATAATAGGGATAAGTATGCAGCACAGTACTGTTGTAAACTAATGAGAGAGAAACCACAGCCAAGGATCCCCTCATAATAGGGATAAGTAGGCAGCACAGTACTGCTGTAAACTAATGAGAGAAAACCACAGCCAAGGATCCCCTCATAACAGGGATAAGTAGGCAGCACAGTACCTGCTGTAAACTAATGAGAGAGAAAACCACAGCCAAGGATCTCCTCATAATAGGGATAAGTAGGCAGCACAGTACTGTTGTAAACTAATGAGAGAAAACCACAGCCAAGGATCCCCTCATAATAGGGATAAGTAGGCAGCACAGCACTGTTGTAAACTAATGAGAGAGAAACCACAGCCAAGGATCCCCTCATAATGGGGATAAGTAGGCAGCACAGGACTGTTGTAAACTAATGAGAGAAAACCACAGCCAAGGATCCCTCATAATAGGGATACGTAGGCAGCACAGGACTGTTGTAAACTAATGAGAGAGAAAACCACAGCCAAGGATCCCCTCATAATGGGGATAAGTAGGCAGCACAGTACTGTTGTAAACTAATGAGAGAGAAAACCACAGCCAAGGATCCCCTCATAATAGGGATAAGTAGGCAGCACAGTACTGTTGTAAACTAATGAGAGAGAAACCACAGCCAAGGATCCCCTCATAATAGGGATAAGTAGGCAGCACAGTACTGTTGTAAACTAATGAGAGAAAACCACAGCCAAGGATCCCCTCATAATAGGGATAAGTAGGCAGCACAGTACTGTTGTAAACTAATGAGAGAGAAACCACAGCCAAGGATCCCCTCATAATAGGGATAAGTAGGCAGCACAGTACTGTTGTAAACTAATGAGAGAGAAACCACAGCCAAGGATCCCCTCATAATAGGGATAAGTAGGCAGCACAGGACTGTTGTAAACTAATGACAGAGAAAACCACAGCCAAGGATCCCCTCATAATAGGGATAAGTAGGCAGCACAGTACTGTTGTAAACTAATGAGAGAAAACCACAGCCAAGAATCCCCTCATAACAGGGATAAGTAGGCAGCACAGTACTGTTGTAAACTAATGAGAGAGAAAACCACAGCCAAGGATCCCCTCATAATAGGGATAAGTAGGCAGCACAGTACTGTTGTAAACTAATGAGAGAGAAACCACAGCCAAGGATCCCTCATAATAGGGATAAGTAGGCAGCACATTACTGTTGTAAACTAATGAGAGAAACCACAGCCAAGGATCCCCTCATAATAGGGATAAGTAGGCAGCACAGTACTGTTGTAAACTAATGAGAGAGAAAACCACAGCCAAGGATCCCCTCATAATAGGGATAAGTAGGCAGCACAGTACTGTTGTAAACTAATGAGAGAGAAAACCACAGCCAAGGATCCCTCATAATAGGGATAAGTAGGCAGCACAGTACTGTTGTAAACTAATGAGAGAGAAAACCACAGCCAAGGATCCCCTCATAATAGGGATAAGTAGGCAGCACAGTACTGTTGTAAACTAATGAGAGAGAACACCACAGCCAAGGATCCCCTCATAATAGGGATAAGTAGGCAGCACAGTACTGTTGTAAACTAATGAGAGAGAAAACCACAGCCAAGGATCCCCTCATAATAGGGATAAGTAGGCAGCACAGTACTGTTGTAAACTAATGAGAGAGAAAACCACAGCCAAGGATCCCCTCATAATAGGGATAAGTAGGCAGCACAGTACTGTTGTAAACTAATGAGAGAAAACCACAGCCAAGGATCCCCTCATAATAGGGATAAGTAGGCAGCACAGTACTGTTGTAAACTAATGAGAGAGAAAACCACAGCCAAGGATCCCCTCATAATAGGGATAAGTAGGCAGCACAGTACTGTTGTAAACTAATGAGAGAGAAACCACAGCCAAGGATCCCCTCATAATAGGGATAAGTAGGCAGCACAGTACTGCTGTAAACTAATGATAGAATCCACAGCCAAGGATCCCCTCATAATAGGGATAAGTAGGCAGCACAGCACGGTTGTAAACTAATGAGAGAAAAAAAACACAGCCAAGGATCCCCTCATAATAGGGATAAGTAGGCAGCACAGTACTGTTGTAAACTAATGAGAGAGAAAACCACAGCCAAGGATCCCCTCATAATAGGGATAAGTAGGCAGCACAGTACTGTTGTAAACTAATGAGAGAGAACACCACAGCCAAGGATCCACTCATAATAGGGATAAGTAGGCAGCACAGTACTGTTGTAAACTAATGAGAGAGAAAATCACAGCTAAGGATCCTCTCATAATAGGGATAAGTAGGCAGCACAGTACTGTTGTAAACTAATGAGAGAGAAAACCACAGCCAAGGATCCCCTCATAATAGGGATAAGTAGGCAGCACAGTACTGTTGTAAACTAATGAGAGAGAACCACAGCCAAGGATCCCCTCATAATAGGGATAAGTAGGCAGCACAGTACTGTTGTAAACTAATGAGAGAAAACCACAGCCAAGGATCCCCTCATAATAGGGATAAGTAGGCAGCACAGTACTGTTGTAAACTAATGAGAGAGAAAACCACAGCCAAGGATCCCCTCATAATAGGGATAAGTAGGCAGCACAGTACTGTTGTAAACTAATGAGAGAGAAACCACAGCCAAGGATCCCCTCATAATAGGGATAAGTAGGCAGCACAGTACTGTTGTAAACTAATGAGAGAAAACCACAGCCAAGGATCCCCTCATAATAGGGATAAGTAGGCAGCACAGTACTGTTGTAAACTAATGAGAGAGAAAACCACAGCCAAGGATCCCCTCATAATAGGGATAAGTAGGCAGCACAGTACTGTTGTAAACTAATGAGAGAAAACCACAGCCAAGGATCCCCTCATAATAGGGATAAGTAGGCAGCACAGTACTGTTGTAAACTAATGAGAGAGAAAACCACAGCCAAGGATCCCCTCATAATAGGGATAAGTAGGCAGCACAGTACTGTTGTAAACTAATGAGAGAGAAAACCACAGCCAAGGATCCCCTCATAACAGGGATAAGTAGGCAGCACAACACTGTTGTAAACTAATGAGAGAGAAAAAACACAGCCAAGGATCCCCTCATAATGGGGATAAGTAGGCAGCACAGGACTGTTGTAAACTAATGAGAGAGAAACCACAGCCAAGGATCCCCTCATAATAGGGATAAGTAGGCAGCACAGTACTGTTGTAAACTAATGAGAGAGAAACCACAGCCAAGGATCCCCTCATAATAGGGATAAGTAGGCAGCACAGGACTGTTGTAAACTAATGAGAGAGAAAACCACAGCCAAGGATCCCCTCATAATGGGGATAAGTAGGCAGCACAGTACTGTTGTAAACTAATGAGAGAGAAACCACAGCCAAGGATCCCTCATAATAGGGATAAGTATGCAGCACAGTACTGTTGTAAACTAATGAGAGAGAACGCCACAGCCAAGAATCCCCTCATAATAGGGATAAGTAGGCAGCACAGTACTGTTGTAAACTAATTAGAGAGAAACCACATCCAAGGATCCCCTCATAATAGGGATAAGTAGGCAGCACAGTACTGTTGTAAACTAATGAGAGAAAACCACAGCCAAGGATCCCCTCATAATAGGGATAAGTAGGCAGCACAGTACTGTTGTAAACTAATGAGAGAGAAAACCACAGCCAAGGATCCTCTCATAATAGGGATAAGTAGGCAGCACAGTACTGTTGTAAACTAATGAGAGAGAAACCACAGCCAAGCATCCCCTCACAATAGGGATAGGTAGGCAGCACAGCACTGTTAAACTAATGAGAGAGAAAACCACAGGCAAGGATTCACTCATAATAGGGATAAGTAGGCAGCACATTACTGTTGTAAACTAATGAGAAAACCACAGCCAAGGATCCCCTCATAATAGGGATAAGTAGGCAGCACAGTACTGTTAAACTAATGAGAGAGAAAACCACAGCCAAGGATCCACTCATAATAGGGATAAGTAGGCAGCACAGTACTGTTGTAAACTAATGAGAGAGAAAACCACAGCCAAGGATCCCCTCATAATAGGGATAAGTAGGCAGCACAGTACTGTTGTAAACTAATGAGAGAGAAACCACAGCCAAGGATCCCCTCATAATAGGGATAAGTAGGCAGCACAGTACTGTTGTAAACTAATGAGAGAGAACACCACAGCCAAGGATCCCCTCATAATAGGGATAAGTAGGCAGCACAGTACTGTTGTAAACTAATGAGAGAGAAAACCACAGCCAAGGATCCCTCATAATAGGGATAAGTAGGCAGCACAGTACTGTTGTAAACTAATGAGAGAAAACCACAGCCAAGGATCCCCTCATAATAGGGATAAGTAGGCAGCACAGTACTGTTGTAAACTAATGAGAGAAACCACAGCCAAGGATCCCCTCATAATAGGGATAAGTAGGCAGCACAGTACTGTTGTAAACTAATGAGAGAGAAAACCACAGCCAAGGATCCCCTCATAATAGGGATAAGTAGGCAGCACAGTACTGTTGTAAACTAATGAGAGAGAAAACCACAGCCAAGGATCCCCTCATAATAGGGATAAGTAGGCAGCACAGTACTGTTGTAAACTAATGAGAGAGAAACCACAGCCAAGGATCCCCTCATAATAGGGATAAGTAGGCAGCACAGTACTGTTGTAAACTAATGAGAGAGAACACCACAGCCAAGGATCCCCTCATAATAGGGATAAGTAGGCAGCACAGTACTGTTGTAAACTAATGAGAGAGAAACCACAGCCAAGGATCCCCTCATAATAGGGATAAGTAGGCAGCACAGTACTGCTGTAAACAAATGATAGAAACCACAGCCAAGGATCCCCTCATAATAGGGATAGGTAGGCAGCACAGTACTATTGTAAACTAATGAGAGAAAACCACAGCCAAGGATCCCCTCATAATAGGGATAAGTAGGCAGCACAGTACTGTTGTAAACTAATGAGAGAGAACACCACAGCCAAGGATCCCTTCATAATAGGGATAAGTAGGCAGCACAGTACCTGTTGTAAACTAATGAGAGAGAAACCACAGCCTAGGATCCCCTCATAATAGGGATAAGTAGGCAGCACAGGACTGTTGTAAACTAATGAGAGAGAAACCACAGCCAAGGATCCCCTCATAATAGGGATAAGTAGGCAGCACAGGACTGTTGTAAACTAATGAGAGAGAAAACCACAGCCAAGGATCCCCTCATAATAGGGATAAGTAGGCAGCACAGCACTGTTGTAAACTAATGAGAGAGAAACCACAGCCAAGGATCCCCTCATAATGGGGATAAGTAGGCAGCACAGTACTGTTGTAAACTAATGAGAGAGAAACCACAGCCAAGGATCCCCTCATAATAGGGATAAGTAGGCAGCACAGTACTGTTGTAAACTAATGAGAGAAAACCACAGCCAAGGATCCCTCATAATAGGGATAAGTAGGCAGCACAGTACTGTTGTAAACTAATGAGAGAAAACCACAGCCAAGGATCCCCTCATAATAGGGATAAGTAGGCAGCACAGTACTGTTGTAAACAAATGAGAGAGAAACCACAGCCAAGGATCCCTCATAATAGGGATAAGTAGGCAGCACAGTACTGTTGTAAACTAATGAGAGAAAACCACAGCCAAGGATCCCCTCATAATAGGGATAAGTAGGCAGCACAGTACTGTTGTAAACTAATGAGAGAAACCACAGCCAAGGATCCCCTCATAATAGGGATAAGTAGGCAGCACAGTACTGTTGTAAACTAATGAGAGAGAAAACCACAGCCAAGGATCCCCTCATAATAGGGATAAGTAGGCAGCACAGTACTGTTGTAAACTAATGAGAGAAAACCACAGCCAAGGATCCCCTCATAATAGGGATAAGTAGGCAGCACAGTACTGTTGTAAACTAATGAGAGAGAAAACCACAGCCAAGGATCCCTCATAATAGGGATAAGTAGGCAGCATAGTACTGTTGTAAACTAATGAGAGAGAAACCACAGCCAAGGATCCTCTCATAATAGGATAAGTAGACAGCACAGTACTGCTGTAAACTAATGAGAGAAAACCACAGCCAAGGATCCACTCATAATAGGGATAAGTAGGCAGCACAGTACTGTTAAACTAATGAGAGAGAAAACCACAGCCAAGGATCCACTCATAATAGGGATAAGTAGGCAGCACAGTACCATTGTAAACTAATGAGAGAGAAAACCACAGCCAAGGATCCCCTCATAATAGGGATAAGTAGGCAGCACAGCACTGTTGTAAACTAATGAGAGAATCCACAGCCAAGGATCCTCTCATAATAGGGATAAGTAGACAGCACAGTACTGTTGTAAACTAATGAGAGAAAACCACAGCCAAGGATCCCCTCATAACAGGGATAAGTAGGCAGCACAGTACTGTTGTAAACTAATGAGAGAGAAACCACAGCCAAGGATCCCCTCATAATAGGGATAAGTAGGCAGCACAGTACTGTTGTAAACTAATGAGAGAGAAACCACAGCCAAGGATCCCCTCATAATAGGGATAAGTAGGCAGCACAGTACCTGTTGTAAACTAATGAGAGAGAAACCACAGCCAAGGATTCCCTCATAATAGGGATAAGTAGGCAGCACAGTACTGTTGTAAACTAATGAGAGAGAAACCACAGCCAAGGATCCCCTCATAATAGGGATAAGTAGGCAGCACAGGACTGTTGTAAACTAATGAGAGAGAAAACCACAGCCAAGGATCCCCTCATAATAGGGATAAGTAGGCAGCACAGTACTGTTGTAAACTAATGAGAGAGAAAACCACAGCCAAGGATCCCCTCATAATAGGGATAAGTAGGCAGCACAGTACTGTTGTAAACTAATGAGAGAGAAACCACAGCCAAGGATCCCCTCATAATAGGGATAAGTAGGCAGCACAGTACTGTTGTAAACTAATGAGAGAGAAAACCACAGCCAAGGATCCCCTCATAATAGGGATAAGTAGGCAGCACAGTACTGTTGTAAACTAATGAGAGAGAAACCACAGCCAAGGATCCCCTCATAATAGGGATAAGTAGGCAGCACAGTACTGTTGTAAACTAATGAGAGAGAAAACCACAGCCAAGGATCCCCTCATAATAGGGATAAGTAGGCAGCACAGTACTGTTGTAAACTAATGAGAGAGAAAACCACAGCCAAGGATCCCCTCATAATAGGGATAAGTAGGCAGCACAGTACTGTTGTAAACTAATGAGAGAAACCACAGCCAAGGATCCCCTCATAATAGGGATAAGTAGGCAGCACAGTACTGTTGTAAACTAATGAGAGAGAAAACCACAGCCAAGGATCCCCTCATAATAGGGATAAGTAGGCAGCACAGTACTGTTGTAAACTAATGAGAGAGAAACCACAGCCAAGGATCCCCTCATAATAGGGATAAGTAGGCAGCACAGTACTGTTGTAAACTAATGAGAGAGAAAACCACAGCCAAGGATCCCCTCATAATAGGGATAAGTAGGCAGCACAGTACTGTTGTAAACTAATGAGAGAAAACCACAGCCAAGGATCCCCTCATAATAGGGATAAGTAGGCAGCACAGCACTGTTGTAAACTAATGAGAGAGAAACCACAGCCAAGGATCCCCTCATAATGGGGATAAGTAGGCAGCACAGTACTGTTGTAAACTAATGAGAGAGAAACCACAGCCAAGGATCCCCTCATAATAGGGATAAGTAGGCAGCACAGTACTGTTGTAAACTAATGAGAGAGAAAACCACAGCCAAGGATCCCCTCATAATAGGGATAAGTAGGCAGCACAGTACTGCTGTAAACTAATGAGGGAGAACACCACAGCCAAGGATCCTAATAATAGGGATAAGTAGGCAGCACAGTACTGTTGTAAACTAATGAGAGAGAAACCACAGCCAAGGATCCCCTCATAATAGGGATAAGTAGGCAGCACAGTACTGTTGTAAACTAATGAGAGAGAAACCACAGCCAAGGATCCCCTCATAATAGGGATAAGTAGGCAGCACAGTACTGTTGTAAACTAATGAGAGAGAAAACCACAGCCAAGGATCCCCTCATAATAGGGATAAGTAGGCAGCACAGTACTGTTGTAAACTAATGAGAGAAAACCACAGCCAAGGATCCCCTCATAATAGGGATAAGTAGGCAGCACAGTACTGTTGTAAACTAATGAGAGAGAAAACCACAGCCAAGGATCCCCTCATAATAGGGATAAGTAGGCAGCACAGTACTGCTGTAAACTAATGAGAGAGAAACCACAGCCAAGGATCCCTCATAATAGGGATAAGTATGCAGCACAGTACTGTTGTAAACTAATGAGAGAAAACCACAGCCAAGGATCCCTCATAATAGGGATAAGTAGGCAGCACAGTACTGTTGTAAACTAATGAGAGAAAACCACAGCCAAGGATCCCCTCATAATAGGGATAAGTAGGGAGCACAGTACTGTTGTAAACTAATGAGAGAGAACCACAGCCAAGGATCCCTCATAATAGGGATAAGTAGGCAGCACAGTACTGTTGTAAACTAATGAGAGAAAACCACAGCCAAGGATCCCCTCATAATAGGGATAAGTAGGCAGCACAGTACTGTTGTAAACTAATGAGAGAAAACCACAGCCAAGGATCCCCTCATAATAGGGATAAGTAGGCAGCACAGTACTGTTGTAAACTAATGAGAGAGAAACCACAGCCAAGGATCCCTCATAATAGGGATAAGTAGGCAGCACAGTACTGTTGTAAACTAATGAGAGAGAAAACCACAGCCAAGGATCCCTCATAATAGGGATAAGTAGGCAGCACAGTACTGTTGTAAACTAATGAGAGAAAACCACAGCCAAGGATCCCTCATAACAGGGATAAGTAGGCAGCACAGTACTGTTGTAAACTAATGAGAGAGAAAACCACAGCCAAGGATCCCCTCATAATAGGGATAAGTAGGCAGCACAGTACTGTTGTAAACCAATGAGAGAGAGAGAAACCACAGCCAAGGATCCCCTCATAATAGGGATAAGTAGGCAGCACAGTACTGTTGTAAACTAATGAGAGAGAAAACCACAGCCAAGGATCCCCTCATAATAGGGATAAGTAGGCAGCACAGTACTGTTGTAAACTAATGAGAGAGAAACCACAGCCAAGGATCCCCTCATAATAGGGATAAGTAGGCAGCACAGTAGTGTTGTAAACTAATGATAGAAACCACAGCCAAGGAACACCTCATAATAGGGATAAGTAGGCAGCACAGTACTGTTGTAAACTAATGAGAGAGAAAACCACAGCCAAGGATCCCCTCATAATAGGGATAAGTAGGCAGCACAGTACTGTTGTAAACTAATGAGAGAGAAACCATAGCCAAGGATCCCTCATAATAGGGATAAGTAGGCAGCACAGTACTGTTGTAAACTAATGAGAGAAAAGCACAGCCAAGGATCCCTTCATAATAGGGATAAGTAGGCAGCACAGGACTGTTGTAAACTAATGAGAGAGAAAACCACAGCCAAGGATCCCCTCATAATAGGGATAAGTAGGCAGCACAGTACTGTTGTAAACTAATGAGAGAAAACCACAGCCAAGGATCCCCTCATAATAGGGATAAGTAGGCAGCACAGTACCTGTTGTAAACTAATGAGAGAGAAAACCACAGCCAAGGATCCCCTCATAATAGGGATAAGTAGGCAGCACAGTACTGTTGTAAACTAATGAGAGAGAAACCACAGCCAAGGATGCCCTCATAATAGGGATAAGTAGGCAGCACAGTACTGTTGTAAACTAATGAGAGAGAAAACCACAGCCAAGGATCCCCTCATAATAGGGATAAGTAGGCAGCACAGTACTGCTGTAAACTAATGAGAGAGAAAACCACAGCCAAGGATCCTCTCATAATAGGGATAAGTAGGCAGTACAGCACTGTTGTAAATTAATGAGAGAAAACCTCAGCCAGGAATCCCCTCATAACGGGGATAAGTAGGCAGCACAGTACTGTTGTAAACTAATGAGAGAGAACACAACAGCCAAGGATCCCCTCATAATAGGGATAAGTAGGCAGCACAGTACTGCTGTAAACTAATGAGAGAGAAACCACAGCCAAGCATCCCCTCACAATAGGGATAGGTAGGCAGCACAGCACTGTTAAACTAATGAGAGAGAAACCACAGCCAAGGATCCCCTCATAATGGGGATAAGTAGGCAGCACAGTACTGTTGTAAACTAATGAGAGAGCACAACAGCCAAGGATCCTCTGATAATAGGGATAAGTAGGCAGCACAGTACTGTTGTAAACTAATGAGAGAGAAAACCACAGCCAAGGATCTCCTCATAATAGGGATAAGTAGGCAGCACAGGACTGTTGTAAACTAATGAGAGAGAAAACCACAGCCAAGGATCCCCTCATAATAGGGATAAGTAGGCAGCACAGCACTGTTGTAAACTAATGAGAGAGAACATCACAGCCAAGGATCCTCTCATAATAGGGATAAGTAGGAAGCATAGTACTGGTGTAAACTAATGAGAGAGAAACCACAGCCAAGGATCCCCTCATAATAGGGATAAGTAGGCAGCACAGTACTGTTGTAAACTAATGACAGAGAAAACCACAGCCAAGGATCCCCTCATAATAGGGATAAGTAGGCAGCACAGTACTGTTGTAAACTAATGAGAGAGAAAACCACAGCCAAGGATCCCCTCATAATAGGGATAAGTAGGCAGCACAGTACTGTTGTAAACTAATGAGAGAGAAAACCAGAGCCAAGGTTCCACTCATAATAGGGATAAGTAGGCAGCACAGTACTGTTGTAAACTAATGAGAGAGAAACCACAGCCAAGGATCCTTTCATAATAGATATAAGTAGGCAGCACAGTACTGTTGTAAACTAATGAGAGAGAAAACCACAGCCAAGGATCCCCTCATAACAGGGATAAGTAGGCAGCACAGTACTGTTGTAAACTAATGAGAGAGAAACCACAGCCAAGGATCCCCTTAAATAGGGATAAGTAGGCAGCACAGTACTGTTGTAAACAAATGAGATAGAAACCACAGCCAAGGATCCCCTCATAATAGGGATAAGTATGCATCACATACTGTTGTAAACTAATGAGAGAGAAACCACAGCCAAGGATCCCCTCATAATAGGGATAAGTAGGCAGCACAGTACTGTTGTAAACTAATGAGAGAGAAACCACATCCAAGGATCCCCTCATAATAGGGATAACTAGGCAGCACAGGACTGTTGTAAACTAATGAGAGAGAAATCCACAGCCAAGGATCCCCTCATAATAGGGATAAGTAGGCAGCACAGTACCTGTTGTAAACTAATGAGAGAGAAAACCACAGCCAAGGATCAACTCATAATAGGGATAAGTAGGCAGCACAGTACTGTTGTAAACTAATGAGTGAGAAACCACAGCCAAGTATCCCCTCATAATAGGGATAAGTAGGCAGCACAGTAGTGTTGTAAACTAATGAGAGAGAAAACCACAGCCAAGGATCCCCTCATAATAGGGATAAGTAAGCAGCACAGTACCTGTTGTAAACTAATGAGAGAGAAAACCACAGCCAATGATCCCCTTATAATAGGGATAAGTAGGCAGCACAGTACTGTTGTAAACTAATGAGAGAGAACACCACAGCCAAATATCCCCCCATAATAGGGATAAGTAGGCAGCACAGTACTATTGTAAACTAATGAGAGAGAAAACCGCATCCAAGGATCCCCTCATAACAGGGATAAGTAGGCAGCACAGTACTGCTGTAAACTAATGAAAGAGAACATCACAGCCAAGGATCCCCTCATAATAGGGATAAGTAGGTAGCACAGTACTGTTGTAAACTAATGAGAGAGAAAATTACAGCAAGGGATCCCCTCATAATAGGGATAAGTAGGCAGCACAGTACTGTTGTAAACTAATGAGACTGAAAACCACAGCCAAGGATCCCCTCATAATTGGGATAAGTAGGCAGCAATGTATTGTTGTAAACTAATGAGAGAGAAAACCTCAGCCAAAGATCCCCTCATAATAAGGATAAGTAGGCAGCACAGTATTGTTGTAAACTAATGAGAGAGAAACCACATCCAAGGATCCCCTCATAATAGGGATAAGTAGGCAGCACAGTACTGTTGTAAACTAATGAGAGAGAAAACCACAGCAAGGATCCACTCATAATAGGGATAAGTAGGCAGCACAGTACCTGTTGTAAACTAATGAGAGAGAAAACCACAGCCAAGGATCCTCTCATAATAGGGATAAATAGGCAGCACAGTACTGTTGTAAACGAATGAGAGAGAAAACCACAGCCAAGGATCCCCTCATAATAGGGATAAGTAGGCAGCACAGTACCTGTTGTAAACTAATGAGAGAGAAAACCACAGCCAAGGATGCCCTCATAATAGGGATAAGTAAGCCACACAGTACCTGTTGTAAACTAAAGAGAGACAACACCACAGCCAAGGATCCCCTCATAATAGGGATAAGTAGGCAGCACAGTACTGTTGTAAACTAATGAGAGAGAAACCACAGCCAAGGATCCCCTCATAATAGGGATAAGTAGGCAGCACAGTACTGTTGTAAACTAATGAGAGAGAAAACCACAGCCAAGGATCCCCAAATAATAGGGATAAGTAGGCAGCACAGCACTGTTGTAACCTAATGAGAGAGAACACCACAGCCAAGGATCCCCTCATAATAGGAATAAATATGCAGTATAGTACTCTTGTAAACTGATGAGAGAGAAACCACAGCCAAGGATCCCCTCATAATAGGGATAAGTAGGCAGCACAGTACTGTTGTAAACTAATGAGAGAGAAACCACAGCCAAGGATCCCCTCATAATAAGGTTAAGTAGGCAGCACAGTACTGTTGTAAACTAATGAGAGAGAAACCACAGCCAAGGATACTCTCATAATAGGGATAAGTAGGCAGCACAGTACTGCTGTAAACTAATGAGAGAGAACACCACAGCCAAGGATCCCCTCATAATAGGAATAAATATGCAGTACAGTACTCTTGTAAACTAATGAGAGAGAAACCACAGCCAAGGATCCCCTCATAACAGGGATAAGTAGGCAGGACAGTACTGTTGTAAACTAATGAGAGAGAAAACCACAGCCAAGGATCCCCTCATAATAGGGGTAAGTAGGCAGCACAGTACCTGTTGTAAACTAATGAGAGAGAAAACCACAGCCCAGGATACCCTCATAATAAGGATAAGTAGGCAGCACAGTACTGTTGTAAACTAATGACAGAGAACACCACAGCCAAGGATCCCCTCATAATAGGGATAAATAGGCAGCACAGTACTGCTGTAAACTAATGAGAGAGAAAACCACAGCCAAGGATCCCCTTATAACAGGGATTAGTAGGCAGCACAATATTGTTGTAAACTAATGAGAGAGAAAACCACAGCCAAGGATCCCCTCATAACAGGGATAAGTAGGCAGCACAGTACTGTTGTAAACTAATGAGAGAGGAAACTACATCCAAGGATCCACTCATAATAGGGATACGTAGGCAGCACAATACCTGTTGTAAACTAATGAGAGAGAACACCACAGCCAAAAATCCCCTCATAATAGGGATAAGTAGGCAGCACAGTACTGTTGTAAACTAATGAGAGAGAAAACCACAGCCAAGGATCCACTCATAATAGGAATAAGTAGGCAGCACAGTACCTATTGTAAACTAATGAGAGAGAAACCACAGCCAAGGATCCCCTCATAATAAGGATAATTAGGCAGCACAGTACCTGTTGTAAACTTATGAGAGAGAAAACCACAGCCAAGGATCCCCTCATAATAGGGATTAGTAGGCAGCACAATACTGTTGTAAACTAATGAGAGAGAACACCACAGCCAAGGATCCCCTCATAATAGGGATAAGTAGGCAGCACAGTACTGCTGTAAACTAATGAGAGAGAAAACCACAGCCAAGGATCCCCTCATAACAGGGATAAGTAGGCAGCACAGTACTGTTGTAAACTAATGAGAGAGAAAACCACAGCCAAGGATCCTCTCATAATAGGGATAAGTAGGCAGCACAGTACTGCTGTAAACTAATGAGAGAGAAAACCACAGCCAAGAATTATCTCATAACGGGGATAAGTAGGCAGCACAGTACTGTTGTAAACTAATGAGAGAGAACACAACAGGCAAGGATCCCCTCATAATAGGGATAAGTAGGCAGCACAGTACTGCTGTAAACTAATGAGAGAGAAAACCACAGCCAAGGATCCCCTCATAACAGGGATAAGTAGGCAGCACAGTACTGTTGTAAACTAATGAGAGAGAAACCACAGCCAAGGATCCTCTCATAATAGAGATAAGTAGGCAGCACGGTACTGTTGTAAACTAAAAAGAGAGAAAACCACAGCCAAGGATCCCCTCATAATAGGGATAAGTAGGCAGCTCAGTAACTGTTGTAAACTAATGAGAGAGAAAACCACAGCCAAGGATCCCCTGATAATAGGGATAAGTAGGCAGCACAGTACTGTTGTAAACTAATGAGAGAGAAACCACAGCCAAGGATCCTCTCATAATAGGGATAAGTAGGCAGCGCAGTACTGTTGTAAACTAATGAGAGAGAAAACCACAGCCAAGGATCCCCTCATAATAGGGATAAGTAGGCAGCACAGTAACTGTTGTAAACTAATGAGAGAGAAAACCACAGCCAAGGATCCCCTCATAACAGGGATAAGTAGGTAGCACAGTACTGTTGTAAACTAATGAGAGCGAACACCACAGCCAAGGATCCCCTCATAATAGGGATAAATAGGCAGCACAGTACTGCTGTAAACTAATGAGAGAGAAAACCACAGCCGAGTATCCCCTCATAACAGGGATAAGTAGGCAGCACAATATTGTTGTAAACTAATGAGAGAGAAAACCACAGCCAAGTATCCCCTCATAACAGGGATAAGTAGGCAGCACAATATTGTTGTAAACTAATGAGAGAGAAACCACAGCCAAGGATCCCCTCATAATAGGGATAAGTAGGCAGCACAGTACTGTTGTAAACTAATGAGAGAGAACACTACAGCCAAGGATCCTCTCATAATAGGGATAAGTAGGCAGCACAGTACTGTTGTAAACTAATGAGAGAGAAACCACAGCCAAGGATCCCCTCATAATAAGGATAAGTAGGCAGCACAGTACCTGTTGTAAACTAATGAGAGAGAAAACCACAGCAAGGATCCCCTCATAATAGTGATAAGTAGACAGCACGGTACTGTTGTAAACTAATGAGTGAGAAAACCACAGCAAGGATCCCCTCATATTAGGAATAAGTAGGCAGCACAGTACCTGTTGTAAACTTATGAGAGAGAAAACCATAGCCAAGGATCTCCTCATAATAGGCATAAGTAGGCAGCACAGTACTGTTGTAAACTATTGAGAGAGAAAACCACAGCCAAGGATCCCCTCATAATAGGGATAAGTAGACAGCACAGTACTGTTATAAACTAATGAGAGAGAACATCACAGCCAAGGATCCCCTCATAATAGGGATAAGTAGGCAGCACAGTACTGTTGTAAACTAATGAGAGAGAAACCACCGCCAAAGATCCCCTCATAAAAGGGATAAGTAGGCAACACAGTACTGTTGTAAACTAATGAGAGAGAAAACCCCAGCCAAGGATCCTCTCATAATAGGGATAAGTAGGCAGCACAGTACCTGTTGTAAACTAATGAGAGAGAACACAACAGCCAAGGATTTCCTAATAATAGGGATAAGTAGGCAGCACAGTACTGTTGTAAACTAATGAGAGAGAAACCACAGCCAAGGATCCTCTCATAATAGGGATAAGTAGGCAGCACAGTACTGTTGTAAACTAATGAGAGAGAAAACCACAGCCAAGGATCCCCTCATAATAGGGATAAGTAGGCAGCGCAGTGCCTGTTGTAAACTAATGAGAGAGAATACCACAGCCAAGCATCCCCTCATAATAGGGATAAGTAGGCAGCACAGTACTGTTGTAAACTAATGAGAGAGAACACCACAGTCAAGGATCCTTTCATAATAGGGATAAATAGGCAGCACAGTACTGCTGTAAACTAATGAGAGAGAAAACCACAGCCAAGGATCCCCTCATAACAGGGATTAGTAGGCAGCACAATATTGTTGTAAACTAATGAGAGAGAAAACCACAGCCAAGGATCCCCTCATAACAGGAATAAGTAGGCAGCACAGTACTGTTGTAAACTAATGAGAGAGGATACCACAGCCAAGGATCCACTCATAATAGGGATAAGTAGGCAGCACAGTACCTGTTGTAAACTAATGAGAGAGAACACCACAGCCAAGGATCCCCTCATAATAGGGATACTTAGGCAGCACAGTACCTGTTGTAAACTTATGAGAGAGAAAACCACAGCCTAGGATCCCCTCATAATAGGGATTAGTAGGCAGCACAATAGTGTTGTAAACTAATGAGAGAGAACACCACAGCCAAGGATCCCCTCATAATAGGGATAAGTAGGTAGCACAGTACCTGTTGTAAACTAATGGGAGAGAAAACCACAGCCAAGGATCCCCTCATAACAGGGATTAGTAGGCAGCACAATATTGTTGTAAACTAATGAGAGAGAACACCACAGTCAAGGATCCCCTCATAATAGGGATAAATAGGCAGCACAGTACTGTTGTAAACTAATGAGAGAGAAAACCACAGCCAAGGATCCCCTCATAACAGGGATTAGTAGGCAGTACAATATTGTTGTAAACTAATGAGAGAGAAAACCACAGCCAAGGATCCCCTCATAACAGGGATAAGTAGGCAGCACAGTACTGTTATAATCTAATGAGAGAGAACACCACAGCCAGGGATCCCCTCATAATAGGGATAAGTAGGCAGCACAGTACCGTTGTAAACTAATGAGAGAGAAAACCACAGCCAAGGATCCCCTCATAATAGGGATACGTAGGCAGCACAGTACCTATTGTAAACTAATGAGAGAGAAAACCACAGCCAAGGATCCCCTCATAATAGGGATAATTAGGCAGCACAGTACCTGTTGTAAACGTATGAGAGAAAACACCACAGCCAAGGATCCCCTCATAATAGGGATAAGTAGGCAGCACAGTACCTGTTGTAAACTAATGGGAGAGAAAACCACAGCCAAGGATCCCCTCATAATAGAGATAAGTAGGCAGCACAGGACTGTTGTAAATTAATGAGAGAGAAAACCACAGCCAAGAATCCCCTCACAATAGGGATAAGTAGGCATCACAGGACTGTTGTAAACTAATGAGAGAGAACACCACAGCCAAGTATCCCCTCATAATAGGGATAAGTAGGCAGCACCGTATTTTTGTAAACTAATGAGAGAGAAAAACACCCCCAAGGATCCCCTCATAATAGGGCTAAGTAGACAGCACAGTACTGCTGTAAACTAATGAGAGAGAAAACCACAGCCAAGGATCCCCTCATAATAGGGATAAGTAGGTAGCACAGTACTGCTGTAAACTAATGAGAGAGAAAAACACAGCCAGGAATCCCCTCATTACAGGGATTTCTTTCTGTACCCCTAAAATGACATCAGGGAGGCAAAAACATTGACTGTAAAACAAAATCATACTAGCCATGGCAGCCACCTTTCAGGTCATTTTGGGGTATAACAAACCGATAAAGTACTGGACAGGGTGACTAAAAGAAATATGCAGAGTAGTAGAAAGTAAAATGGTAGATGAGCAGTTCACATTCAGATCAGGATGCAGCACACCACATCCAATGTCTTCAGTGCGACATAAAGAAAAGAAGCTAGAGATGAGGAAATAGATCAAATAGGCATTCTTTGAAAAAAACATATAACAAGGTGCCTAGAAAGCTGATATGGGCAGTCATGCAATGGTTCAAAGTCCCTGAAACACTGAGTCATTGTCCATAGCCTTCAATAATTCTATCGCACAAGAATGAACAGTGTTCAGTTTCACAGAGGGGTAGGTATGCATCAGGGTTCAGCTCTGAACCCAGTGCTATTCATACAGATGATGGACTACATTAGCAAACAGGCCAGAGGGGACAGATTAGCAAAGCTTCTGTATGCAGATAATGTGACATTGTAATCAGACTCTAAACAAGAACTTCAGAAAATGACAGGGAAATAAAATGAACAAGTACAGACAAAACAGTTGTCATGTTATCACAAAGGGAAAATCAAAAGAAACTGAAAACAGACAGGAGGGAAATCGTGGAAGAGGTTAACAGATTCAAGTATTTGGAAGAGGTGGTGGTATAGAATGGAAGCCTAAATGAGTGAGTCAAAGATAGAATCAGAAGACCTACAGCCAACTGGCACAAGAGTATCAGGAGTAACATATGACAGAAGAATGGCAAAGAAGCTGAAAATTAAGTTGTACAAAACAGTGATATGAACAGTGCTACTGTATGGTACAGAAACCTGGGCAGTGAAGGCAAAACAGCTGAGGAAGCAAGAGGTGATGGAGAGGTAGTGCCTCAGATGGGAGGTAGGATGCACAATGTGGGGTAGACGAAGAAATGAGAACATCAGTGTGAAGCAAAATAGCTCCAATTACAGAGAAAGTCAGAGAACAGATTATGGTGGTTCACGCACATGTGCAGGAAAGCAGAGGACAATCCAGTGAAGATGATTTGGGAGAGACATGTAGACGGTAAGATTACTCAAGTGCGTCCAGCAAAAACATGTATGGACTGCATGAAAGAAGACCTGCAACCCTCAGGTATGACCATGGAAGAAGTCAGTAAAGTGGCACTGAATCAAAAACTATGGAGACAGCTGACACAACACACCAGCCTCAAGTAGAAAATGGGGTTGATGATGATCCCAGTACAAAACATGAAGCATTCTTATTTGTGTCCCTAAATGTGCAGATGACAGAAAATGTTGAGTGTAACTCCAAGATAAATAAATAAATAAAGTGGCACTAGATATGCTGCCCAGATTTGAGAGGTATGTTACAAACATAACTGCTCGCTGCCACCAAGTAATACTCTTGGGTGAACTTGCTCCTATATATGAACTTATAAAGTGATGTACTTTCTGAGACATAATCAAAACACATGGATAGCTTTATAAAGAAAAAACAGCAGCACTAATCCGGTCATGTGTAATTAAACTATGTATAACATTGAGCAGTAAAATGACCTGCCCTATGCGACTACACGCAAGTTTCATTTGTATACCAACTGCATACCCAGGCCTGACATAGCTCAACTAAGGTCAACAAATATGTACCAGATCACTGGAAACAAGACAACATCAGACTTACCCAGGCATGGACTTGCCCCATCTTGGCTGCTGGCCTGGGGACAGCTGTCACAAAAAAGACATCGCTCAAGCTATAGTCCAAAGAGGTATGCAAATTTTATAAGCATGAACCTTGACAGCTTTGCTAACATTTGAAGGGAGCTGCCATTGTAATCCGGCTAAAGTACTCAATTCTTCTCCCTGAATGGCTAAAAATTATGTCTATACCCTTCACTCTCATCTTCCATTGGGTAAACTACACACAAAGTCTTCTCAGTTTTTCCTCGGTGATTGGATAGCATAGCTGCCAGCACCACTTCTGCCCTCGTGGGGAAAGGCGTACAAAAGAAATAACCGAGATACGGTAGTTGAACAGTTTAAGTCAGTGTTATAAATGCAGGTATTATGTAATTTAGCTGCACAACATTGTATATGTTTACATCCCTCTGAGTTACCACAAACTCAGGCAAATGGGACCCTGCCTGGTTTAACACTTTAGCCACCCGAGCTACCATGAAGTCAGACATAAAATTATTTTCAAAAGACAGCATCCTTTTTATACTGCACTACAGTGTCAGTAATAAACCAGTAATCCAAGCACAATGCCCACTAACGTTTAGTAACATTAATTCATAACGATTATGATACTCTGTAATCTGCAAACATTAGAAGCATTTCTCCGCTTGACTTTACTGTGTTTTGCACTTCCAATCTCAAGTTGCATCATGTCCTGACAATTTTCTTCCTGTATGGATTTTATATTCAATACTACTGAATGATCATACCAGATTACTTTTTTAGCACCAGTGGGACCTCTTGAACGAAAACTATAACGAATTAATAATTAGAGATGAGAATGCCAGCCATATTGACTGAGTATGAGATGTTGTCAGACTAGTATCCCTGTATGCTTGGTGGACTGCAACACCAAAAGGAATAATCGCCTGATCCGAGAGAGAAAGAAAGTTGATCCAGAGTTGGCAGAGCAGATTACACACTCAATTGAAATTAGTCTGGAAATACGAGTCCCTCTGTATCCCTCACCTGTTTAGTATTACAACAAAGAAACTGTGTTTAACAAAAAAGTGTCCTATAATAAAACACAAGCTATGAATCATTAGCATAACGGTGCAGTTCTTAAGGCTCCCAATGCAAAAAGTGAACAGAAATTTATCAAAAGGCTCACATTACTAAACAGAGCACACTGAGGATAACATTCCTCATTCTCCATGTTTTGAGTCTGTGAACAATATTTGCTACTAGACTGCAGCAATAGCTAATTATCGATTTTTAGCTCCGTACATTTATCTACCCAAAACAGTTTGGCAAGCAATCTTGTACTCTGTGGGAAGCAGTTTGCTGCTCTTCGATTGGCTGGGCTTTCCAGCCCGAGGTAACTTCCAAACTGCGCTTGCCTTATTAATTTATGGTTCGGATTCCACTTACTGCCGTGACCACCAGTAAATCAAGATTGAGCACTGGTATGGTAATTCTCAAGAAGTTAAGTGCATCGAATGAGAATGGATGTGAAAACAGCGTAATGTCGCAGCGAAAACCCTTAGAGCCCTTTACTCATTATACCCATCTGTTTACATAAATCCCTAAGCAGGTGTGTGTTGGGGGACATTGCAACTGTCAGCTAAAATGTACAGAAGAAAATAGAGCCAACAACTAGCTATCTGTTTTCAGTCTTTTTGCTTTAATATTTCCGGATTGACTTACTGAATGTTCTCCTTTGTTTAAAGTACCGATCGGAAGTCTTGGCTATTTTGCTCGGCTCATCCACACTGGGATGCAATCTCTGTCTTTCTGTCTCACCTTAGTAATAACCAAAACAGCAGCTGCTCTACACTGTGTAACCAACATGCCTATATCATCTCAGATGCCCCAATTGGGCAGAGTCTAACCTTAGACTGGATGACGACATTCCTCAAAGGAATTAATATTTGTTTTTTCCCCCTAAAAACAAATCTAATCCAGACTTTTCCATTCTTCTTTTATCTACTTGGTGTTTGTATTTTAATAGCAGTATCTTATAAGCATTACTAACTATTAGCTAAATGCACTGAAAAAAGCCATACATTTCTTATATCGTATCGCTGAATACTGTTGTAATAGATATACTCATTTCTTTGTTGTTATAATTCAGAGTTTGACCATGTCAACTGAAAACCGACCAAGACTGTATACTTTTTTCTTTCAGAAATGATTATATTTTGATTATTTTATGAATTTGTAGTAAGAGTACTGCTGTTACGGTTTTTGTTTATATTTATCAAAAATCAAGGACAGAATCCATTAAAATAAAAGACGGAGTTTATCAGTAGGATAAACAAGTGTTTCAAGTGGCAAAAGTGGCATTGATATGAGACGGTTGTGGATGGGTAGCGAGTTCCAACCAACATTATATGTTTTACTTTTGTTTGACAGATGATTTCTCAGCTTAAATTCAGTTTGGTCACCCATTGGATGTGTAGGAATAAGCCTGGCCTGTTAACCGTCCAAAAGTTTTTGGACAGCTCATTCGCGGGTATTGCAACATGCCCACAAAGACTCCCAGTGTACAGTACCTTGTTCTAACCCTAGCTAAGTAAAATCACCTCTAAGTATCTTGCCCCTCAAGGAACTGCAATATATAACAACTGTATATTTTATGAGCTTTGTACTTTTACTCTGTTTAACAACTGTATTTAAATCTGGCTATTTTATTGTAACTACAATGTACTGTAATGACTGCATAATTGTACTGCACTGCTATATAACATTTAGCGTGGCCGCAAAATAAATCACACACTAATAAGCTTAGTAACTAAGCTTATTAGTTTGCTGTTTATTTTGCGTCTAAGCTTATTAGTTCACGGCACCCCTGTGAAGAAGCTGTGTCTCCCCAGTGTGCCGCAGTGCACACTTGGGAACCCCTGGTCTAAAAAGTCCATTAACAGAAGAAGAAATAAAAAAGGTTCTTGGGAAGCTAAAACCTGGGAAACCTCCTGGTCCTGATGGGTATGTGGCAGAATTCTTTAAACATTTCAAGCAACAATTAACACCAATACTTTTAAAACTATACAATCATATAACAAAATTTGGGATATCAGACCTTTATATGAATAATTCTAAAACTAAATTTATCCCAAAACCAAATACCGACTCCACTAATCCGAACAGCTACAGACCTGTAGCTCTGATAAATATAGATTTAAAGATATTTTCAACAATTCTAGCATACAGGTTACAGAAAGTAGCTCCCTTTATAATTGCACCTGAGCAATTAGGCTTTATGAGTCAGAGACAAGTATGGGACAATACACTAACCATTGATGTTTTATCCCACCTCTGTGCCAAGGACAAATCCCCTAAATATGCTCTATCACTGGATGCAACAAAAGCCTTTGACAGAGTTAATCAAAAATTCCTCCTCTTTATACTTTTTCAATTTGAATTCCCACAAGAATACATAAAAATGATCAAAAAGTTATATAGTAAAGCAACTACAACTCTTTATATCAATAAGAAAACATCTAACCCAATACAAATTACAAATGGCACCAGACAGGGTTGCCCACTCTCACCAAACCTGTTCAATTTCTATCTAGAAGCATTATTATTACTACTCAGTCAGAAAACTTACTACCACCTTGTTTCAGTATCTAAAACCAAATAAAACTGCTTTTTCATACTGAGAGTTGTATTTTCTGTTTGTGAGTGCTCTATCCGAGCTTTTCTGTGCATTTTTGATTTTTTTTAGGATTCTGTGTTTACAGCCAGGAACTGTGTACAATACTATAATTGCCTGTTTACAGTTAAAAGCATTCTCTAGAGTCTGCTTGCTCTTTGATCTGTTTAAAACTTTCATTTAGTGGCTATAGCTAGGAACTGTAATTTTTCCCAGCCACCCTCCCTAGTGTTGTGGTGGTCTTATACTTGGTGGCTTTGCAGTTGCCCGCCCATACTGTATATTTGATCTGTGACACTCCTCCCAGTCTGTTGTTATTAGTTCATTCAATCTAATAGAGAACATTTGTGAAGGCCAACCCACTCAGGTTCTTCATTCAGTCTAATAGAGAACATTTGTGAAGGCCAACCCACTCAGATTTTTAACGTTGAATTAACTTCTGTTCCAGCTTTCTCCATTTCCACTTTTACTGAAAAAAAAAATTCTAAGCTTGCTTCCCCCCTTTCATGTGGCAGGTCTTGTCCAGATATGGATTTCCTCTGTCTTGGACTGTTTGTGAGCTCCTGAGCCCCCCCCCCCCCACTTAACTAGTGTTAAACTATTCCTGGCGCCATAAAATCTGCTCTTCAAATTTCCCCTTGCAACTAGCCAGCTTTTTAGTTTTAGCACTCAAATCTGTTTCTTTGAGCTCAGCACTTGTCAAGAACTCATTGTAAACACTAAATAAGTTACAAATTACTACAACACTTAACTTCCCTCACTTGTCTAGAGGAAAACAGTTTTTAGTACTTAATAAATAAGCACCTATTCATGCATGTCTAAAGGTCAGCTCCCGGTGTTTTCTCCTGTCTACCTGATGAATCTGGGCATCTTGGGACAATGCAGCAATTGCCTTATGTACACAGACAACCGTCTCCTCCTACCACCCAACACTACGACCTGTGAGAGACTTATATAGCCAAAAAGGCTATAGCCAAAAAGGAAGCAAAGCTCTCTTCACTGAAGACTGGACTAGACAGTCAAGAGGAGAAGGTAAACACTTGTACCGCACCACGCTCATCACATAGTCTTTCAAAACCTACACCATCAAAACATACACACACAGAAGCACAAAAACACACCTACATTTGCAGAGTTTCTCAGTAAAAATCTGCCCAAACAACAGAGACCTCCAAAGCAGAAATGCAAGCAACCTCCACCCCCCAACACAACCCAAATGACACATAGCCCACATACTCAGTGTGCCAGTCAACTACAGCCCATAAGGCATAACGTACCCAACCTCTAGTCATAGGTGACTCTATAGTCAGGCACACTGATGTTCCACTCACCAGGCTAAATAAGGAAAAAGTTACTGCCAGCTGCCTGTCGGGTGCCAGGATCCGCAACATAATGCACACACTCAGATCACTCCACAGCAAGTACAAATATGACTCTGTCATAGTCCATGTTGGTGTCAATGACCTGAGACATACCTCCCTGGACTACATGAAAAGCGACATGGAGGAGCTCTCCGATCTTGTAGCCCAAACAGGTATGACCCTAGCCCTGAGTAGCATCCTGCCATCACCCAGAATGATACCACAGTACAAGGACAAAATGATTGACTTTAACAATTAGCTAAGCTTCTGGTGTCAATCTAAGGGAATCCAGTATCTGTCTGCCTGGGATGACATGATCGACAGACAACGCTTCTTTGCCAGAGATGGCCTGCACCTGTCACCCTTGTGATTATAGATACTGGCAAAGGCTCTTGCCACCCCTATAGTGCCTTTTTTAGGCAAGGTTCAAATGACAAATTTGTCCACCGTAACAGGTACAAGCAAGCAAAATCTGAGGGTAATGCTACTCAGTGCTAGAAGTCTAAACCTCAAAATGCACTCACTCGAGGCACTCCTTAAAATGGAGAACATTGACATCTGTGCAGTGACAGAGACCTGGTTCAAAGCTCCAGAAAGCACTCCTGCATTACCAGGCTATAATTCATACCACATCTTTCAGCCACCAAACCTGGATCGAAACACTAAAGGTGGAGGCATCTCCATATTCATTAAGGATATCCACACCTCCAAGCTAGTAGCTCAGCATAATGCATCCAAGATTATCCACGTTCAACTAAATCTGGGTAAAACCGCAATCCAGATTGTAGCTTGCTACAGATCCCCCACCATGCCCCAGGATTCCCACTCCTCTTTTCTTGATACACTGGAAAATATTAAGGTACAAACCAACACTCTAATAATGGGTGATTTCAACTACCCTACCGATAACTGGGAAAACTACTCGTGTACAAACTATTTTGCTCAACGTTTTTTGGAAATCATCAATTCCAACGCCTTGGATCAACTTATCCACACCCCCACCAGGGGCAGCAATATCCTAGACCTGGTCATTACCAACATGGGAGACCAGTGTTCCACACCAGAGGTCAACTCCCCGGTGGTCAGAACCGACTACAAGCTAATCAGCCTAGACCTCTACATCCCACTCCCACCCCCCCCCCCCATTAGGAAAACAACCATAACAAATTTCTCCAAAGCCAACTTCACACTTCTTAAGACAGAAGTGGCAAACATCACGACACCCATGCAGATGGACAATCGAGGTACGATTGCTGAATCATACACAAGTATACTTTATAAGCACTTACATGAGTGCATGGATTGTGCTATCCCTAACAGAACCAAGATGCTATCCTCCAAAAAAGGAAGCCAATCTGGTGGTCTTCTGCCATAAACAAACTCTACAACAGAAGAAAGAAACTGCTGCAAAAAAGCGTAAAATCCCATGATTGGAGGAACTTCCTGGTCAGCCTCATTAAGAAGGTGAGATCCCTCATAAAATCCTCCAAAGCTAGTTATGAAAACAAAATCGCTACTGATTCTAAAGACAACCACAAAGCATTTTATAGCTATGTCAAGAATCTCAATGGCAACACTCAGATCTGCACTGAGTTACAGCACAATGGCACTAAATATACAGAACCAACTGATATTGCCAACATCCTGGCAGATAGGTTCAGTGATAACTTTACCCCCCTCTCACCCCCTAAAGGGCCCGTCTTTATACCGGAAGAATGCAGAGTTCCTGTAATCACGGCTGCACAGGTAAAAACCTCACTCTCCAAAGCCAAGAACACAGCATCCATGGGACCTGACAACATCCCAGGCTGCATTCTACATGAACTACAAAATGAACTGGCACCCTACCTAAGTACCATGTTCAGTCATTACCTCACCTCAGGCTTTGTGCCCATTGAATGGCACACCTGGACGGTTATCCCACTCCACAAAGGGGGGGTCACAACAGACCCCAGGAACTACCGCTCCATTAGCCTGACGAGCCTGGTCTGCAAGGCTGTGGAACGTAACATCATGGAACTCATAAACAAAGACATTGGAGATCTCCAAACTCTGGACCCTACCCAGTTTGGGTTTGTAAAAGGCAGATCATCTCCTAAACCTGATAGACTTCTTTGAAGTAGTCACCAGAGGCATAGATGAGGGTAAGGTGGTTCACACAGCCTATCTAGATCTCACCAATGCGTTCAACACCATCCCCACTCTGGAATTATAGATAAACTCACTAAACTAGGTATAAATCCCTATGTCACAAGATGGGTTGCCAACTGGCTTACTGACAGAACCCACACTGTGAAAGTAGCAGACTCCAAATCAGACTTCAGACCGGTGACAAGTGGAGTACCACAGGGTTCAGTCCTGGGTCCTCTCCTGTTTGGTATGTACTTCTGTGAAGTACAGGCTGACACAGAAGGTCTTTGGCTAACTAAATTCGCAGATGACTGCAAACTAGGAGCCATAATCGAAACTCCTAACGATGTGGACATCCTACAAAAGGGCCTCACTGAGACAGATGCCTGGTGTCAAAGCCATGGTCTCAAGCTCAATGCCAGAAAGTGCATTGTCATCCCCTTTGGTAAAAACTCTGTACCCATGAACTACCACATAGGTGGTAGTCTACTTAACACCGAAAGTGTGATAAGAGACCTTGGGACACAAGTGGACAGTAATCTCTCTTTTGATAATCACATCACCACAGTGGTCAGGAAATCCTTCTACATGGCACACCTCATCACAAAAGGTTTCTCATCCAAAAAAAAAGAGGTCATTGTTCCCCTCTACTCATCACTCATTAGACCCATTATAGAGTACAATGCCCCTTTTGGTATGTACCTCACAAGACATCTGCAGCAGCTGGAAAGGCCACAAAAATACCTCACAAAGAGGATTACTGGCACTTAAAGAAATCCAAATCCCTCCGAGCTACACGTTCTAGGGACCTAAACCTTGTCACCACAATAAACAGAACATGCTGGAGGGATAGATTCCTGTCCCAGAGACTTCCCATACTCTGGAACAGACTACCTATCTATGTCAAACAGAGCTCCTCATTAGCGCTCTTCAAGAAAAATCTTGATGATTGGATGGGTAATAGGAAATTCACCCCAGGGATCACTTCTGTAGTTCTGCTTGACAGGGGCACAGCAAAATAATTTTCTTGGGTGGTGAAAGCCAGGGTACCTTTTTGGCTAGGCTTGTATACGCCCTAGGCCTAATAGCCTAGTACCTACCTATGAACCTAAAATACACAGCCTTTGCAGACAACCTAAATATCTACTTTCAATATCCCAATACTGATTTAAGCAAAGTCTTAATGTTCACAGATAAGTTTTCTCAAGTATCAAACTATGCAATTAATCCCAGTAAGTCAATTATATATCCACTTAACCCCCTGGGGCATAAGGAATTTTATTTTCTGGAGACTAATGTGAAAGTGCAATATACTTTGAAAAATCTAGGAATAATTTTTAGCCATACACAAGCAGATATGATCAATAACAACATATTTAAATCTTGGACCACTATAGTCGGTAATATTAACAAATGGGAAAAGCTTAAACTTTCTACCTTATCGAAAGCTTCATTTATCAAAATGAACATATTGCCTAAGATTTTCTACCAGCTGAATGCCACTTTTATGAATATTCCAGCTACCTTTTAATAAAATAAAAGTTCGACTAGCAAAATTCATATGGTACTCAAAAGGTACAAGAATTAGTTATGATAAACTAATACTTCCAAACAAAAAGGAGGTCTAAGGCTTCCAGACTTTAAATTGTACTATGAAATTATTAGTGCTAGTCGCATTATGCAAATAGCAAACTACGACCCTTTATGTAATGAATGGTACCCATTATGGATTAAATTATTTCACCAAAATATTATGACGTAGGTTCACAGGTTCATAGCTGTGTTCTAGGCTAATAGCCCTGGGGCCTTTACAAGCCTAGCCCATAGGATTACCCTGGCATCATGCCACCCAACATTAGTTCCCAGTGCCTCTGTCAAGTAGAGCCACTTGAGTGATCCCTGGGGCCACTGAGGTGCTCTGCTTGACATGTATGGGAAGTCTATTCCATACCATGGGCAGTGTCTGAGTTATGCACCTGTCTCTCCAGCATGTTCTGTTGATTGTGATAATGAGGTTGAAGTCTCTGGAGTGTGTGGTGTGGAGGGATTGGGATTTCTTTAGATGTAGCATTTCTAACAGAGCTGGGTCAGACATGGCTTTGTAAGTCAAGGAGAGATCACCTGTAAGTAGGTGATATGAGACAGAGAATAGTTGGAGTTTTTTTAAGTCTGTACATAAAGGACAAATGTTTAAGGCCTACAATCCTTTTTGTGAGGTACTTTTGCGGCCTCTCCATTTGTTGCAGGTGTTTAGTGAGGTACATGCCAAATGGGGCATTGTACTCAATGATTGGTCTAATGAGGACAGAGTAGGGGTAGACAATAACCTCTTTCCTCCTGAATGCAAAACCCTTTGTAATGAGATGTGCCACATAGAAGGACTTTCTGACCACAGCGGCATTGTGGTGGTCAAAAGAGGTTGCTGTCAAACATCTAAAGTTAACCCAAAAATGATTCCCTTCTTAAATCAAGAAACTCTTAAGACAATAAAAGTTCACCCAGTTTTCATCAGTAAATGTGAAATTTTCAAGAAATTACTAATATCAATATATCTAAAGGATACTATTATTCTTCTACAACCAATACATAACAACCCTGATATAAAACTAGCAAACTCTATGTTAAAACTAGATAAATACCCATTAATAAAAAAAATTATACATTATGGAACTTCTACAAATTAAAGACCTTTCATTGGAAAATATCAAGAACGTACTTAGAGCAAGTAATAAATATAATGTGATAATTAAACAAATCCTATACTTAGTTAACAATATAACCAAGGATATCAGTGCAACTGAGCAAAATATCAAATTAGCACAACAAATTCAAAAGTTACTTTTTTACAAAAAGAAAATGCTCTCAAATACATATAAATTAATAGTAAAAGTTAAAATTCAAAATACAATTCTATTCTCAAAGTATTGGGAAGGAAAATGTAGTATCATGACAGACAACCAGAAGGAATTAGCCTTTGGAAATACTATGAAATTGATGCCATTTAAGAAGTTAATTTACACTCAGATTATGATCTTTAACAATGGATACCATACACCTATGCACCTTAACAAATTTAACCCATATAAGTCATCATATTGTTCCTTTTGTCCTAATAAAGAAGCTGATATCCTCCACATCTTCTGGAGTTGTAAAACAGTTTATAAACTGTGGTGCTCACTGAGATTCCTCTTAGAAAAAACAGGCTACTCAAAATCTACTTTGTCATGGGAGACAGCAATACTTAATAATTTCAGGAATAATAATAACAGTCTCAACAAGCACATTATAATAATATTATGCATGCTATTAAAATTTTATATAGTTAAAAACTAGATGAATAGATCTAAATTATCTTGGTCAGAATACAAGAACATGGCAAAAAAGCATATATTGGCTAATAAACTTTAAACAAAAAGTCAAAAGAACCAAACATATTATCAGAACTATTGCAAAGCTTTAATTGATATTTTATCATATATGGCAAAACAAATGTAAATACATATGAATAGTGAACACACTTTTTAGTTAAAAGTAGTAATTCCATTAAATAAGTGATATTTGATGTAGATATGTATATATGGTATAGTAGTGTTGATTTTTTATATTTCATTTAGGTTGGTGTTATGCTTTAAATTGTGCTTTCATTTGTTACCATAATATACAAGTGAATTGTTGTCTTAGAACAATATCCTGACTAAGCAATAATATAAGCATAACTTCATGGTAATTCATTATTGTAAGCTTAGCAAATCTAATCTTATTTAGTACAGTGTGTTTATACCTAGTTTAATAACTTGCCCATGTCAAGCAATGTATAACATCAACAGTTTCCTATGTTGTGTTCTGTTTATCCTTTTCTTTTTGCATTTATGAGTGAAAATATTCAATACAAAGATATTTGAGAGAAAATATTAAACAATTGAAAATGCTGTGGGTGCAGCAACCCCAGCAGAAGATACCACCCCAGAAGGCCTACCCAAATCACAGTTCCAAACCCAGTCATCCTTCAAAGGTTAAATTTACAGGGATAGGAAAGTGCTTGGCTAATTTGAGAAAGATTAAGTATTATTGAAGTAAGTAAGTAAGAGAAATTATTATTGACAATAATACAGTGTACTACTAAGCAGCATATGTGTACTGTATGTTAACAATTTGAGAAACAAAAGTATACCATATGCTCATTATAATGCTTAGGTTCAGGGATGCATATCCAGCCTCAGCTAACTACTTAGCATGGGTGACTGGTAACTGTATAACAAAATATGCAGTGTTAAGTAATGAGATTATTGCTAATGTTTATTTTTGTTTTTCTCATGAGTAAAAAATGAAAAGGCAAGAAATGAAATGTTGCAGATGCCTGCTAAATGTGCTTGTGGATTTGTACCCATTCTCCCCAGCTGTAAGTGCTGTTGTAACTTCCGAATCAGTAAGAGATGCATGACAGTAGTTATGGCATCCTTGCTCTCATTAAGGAGAGCATGTATATGAGCTTGCAAAACATTGTGTGCACTACACTTGGCATTATGGTTTGCAAAATCATGTTCTTGCATTGGGAATGTCCTTCATTAGATCACTGCTGAAGTTTTGCTTGCTAATGGGAAGTGTCCTTCCTTTCATGCTGTATGTCTGACCTACAACCTATGCATGAGGTAACATGCTGATACATAAGGGACATGCAAGTATGATGTTCCTCAGAACTTTCTTGCCGTGAGTCAGTTAAGAAAGACGTCTCACCTTGGTCTACCAGCCATATGGCCTATGCCAGTTTTAATTTCTGTGGCCAGATAGGTATTCTAATTGGGACCCTTCCTGTTTGACTTAATGTTTGTCTAAAATTGTTCAATTTCATGTCATATAAGAAAAGGAAATTTGGCTGTAGTCAGCAGTTCCTCTATAAAGATAACCAGACTAGTTTTTATTCTGTCTGTGCCCAGAACATTATTTTAGTGAGTGTTCTGTTTGTAAATCCTTCATACCTAAAGCAATGTGATATTATCTAGCAACTCTAAATATCTACCTTGGAAACCAAAGGTTTAATGAGCTAGCACGAGGAAGTATAGCCCCTGACTTATCATTCTCAGGTGTTCTTTAGCAGCCAAGTAACAAAATTAAAGAAGCCTAAACTGTTGGAGGGTTCTGTTGCCCAATCAGTGTCAGACTTCTCAGCTGCAACACATGATAAACCCAAATACCATTCAATTTTTCTCCCTGCTTCCATCATTGATACCCCATTCGAAGACCAACAAGGGACAGCTTTCAGATACTTCCCATCAAACTGATTAGATGTCTGGAAAGGCTGTGAAGGGGGTTCCCCAGCTGATGTTTTCTGAGGGACTAGATGGCATATCATAGATTTTTGTTTTAGAGGATGTCCCAGGTACCCCTATAGAGGTGTATCAGAAGTCTGTACCTCCTTGCCTTTTGTCTGCTGATAGTCCTAAAAAAACAAAGCAGAAGATCAGTTACTCTTTGTCCCACTTGTCCACAACAAGAGTGGTACAATTTATTCCAAGGGCTTTTCAAACACCTTATGTTTTGATACCACTAAAATTCTTTTCAATTTGACTTTCAGTATAGCTGTACATTCAGTAACCGCTTAATTTCATCTCTTCCAGTGTGAAAACAGACACTTAGAAGAGAGAGACAGTAAATTTGTATTTCTGGGTAAATTTCACTAACTGGCTAGTAAGTGCACTGCCTGGATGTCAGCAAAAAAGAAATTAAGAGAACCTGAAAAAAAAAATCAAACACAAAAGCACTGACTGGGTAGAATTCTGCAGCTGTTCAGCAAAAAGCAGTGCAGGCTTCAGCACTGGTGCAAGATATGACTTCCAATAACCTATATGAAAAAATAAGTCAAATGTACTAACAGCTGATTAAAATAAATGAAATACTAATGTAGTATATCAACTAGAAAAAAATGGATGAAGCTTTAAACAGACAGGTATCCTCATGAGGTGATAAAACTCCAAAAATCAGAGGTCAAAATGAAGAATGGGATGGCTGAATATGAGACTGTTCAAGAAGAGATGTTTCAAAAGATAGAAGAATTAGAGGGCAGAGCACATAGGGAAAACCTGAGATTTTCTGCTGTACCAGATCAGCTGTATTAATTTTATGAAAAAACAAATAAGCAACTGGACGGGTATTCCACAACAGCAGTTGTTAATGGAAAGGACACATCATGTGTATGCTCAGACCTGGCCATGAGAATCTACCCTTGATCTTTAATAGTAAAGATGCAATCCTACCCACAGAAGGGATTGATTCTGACAAAACTGTGGCAGAAGGACAAAGTACTGAAAGTGGGAGACACTAGAGTGTTTGTAGAAAATGTTTACTCACTGTACACCAGGCAAAAGAGGAGTACATTTATTCCAGTAATCAAGGAATGTTGAGAAGCAGGCATGAGATTCAAACTGCTGTACCCATCTGTCTTCAGAATATTATTTCTTGGAGGGATGACATCATTTTTGATGCAGAACATGCTAAGGAGGGAGTACAAATGTTTGTCCAACAAAAGGTGAGCTGTGAAACAAAAGGAGATTCTGCTTCTTGTTCTTTTTGTAATAAAGACCACAGAGAGACTGTGCCAACGAAAACTCTTCCAATGTTTAATGGAAAATGCTTGAGAGTTAGAAAAAAGCACAAGAGTTGACTAGAAGATCTGATAGTACATTGGAAATAAAGGAGAGACTGGATTTGGGAGATGGAGATAAACAGTAATAAAACCAGCAACTTGGAAATTGGCAAATAAATGTGGGATTACAAGCATTAGAAAACCTGGAAATAATAGACGTTTTCACTTTGTTAAACTTATAGGGACTCTAAAGCATATGTCCCACTTTGTGTCATTAATGTTTGAAGGAACACATTAGAGGGGAAGAAGAGGGAGTGAGTTAGCTGTAATTAAAACAAAATGTTATTCTTAGTAATATTTTTGTAGTGTATAATACAATCTGCATCCTATAAAGTAAATATTTTTCAGTTATTTTCAAGTGCAGTGGGGATACAAAGTAAACAGGCACCCCTATTCTTCCATTATTTTCTCTTTCTCCTTGTTGAGTTTTAAGAAATGTAGGCACTGCAATGCAAAAAAAAAATGTATTATTATTTATCTGACATTCGTTGACCGGGTTAGTCCAACTGGGACAGAGCCCTTTTATCAGTGGAGACCCAGGGAGAAAAGCTCCACAGTAAATACATTCAAATTGAGTTGACATATATTAATACAAAAAAAATTGCATAGCATAAACAGTAACAAGTTAACATGCATGGCAATTAGAATATACATTTCAGCATGAGGAGGTACAGAGGAGAAACCAAGAAATAATACAGATAGACATTTAGCTATTGAAAAGTTATATACCATAACAATATTAGACTGGCTCTGAATAGGAGAAGAGATGGTCAAGTATGAAAAGAATTTTTAAAAGAGTAGGATAGAAGCAGAGAGGATGGAAATATGGGTGGCAGAGTTACAATAAAGAGAAATTAGGAGAAAGGTAGGGAAAAAAAGAAAAGTCTGGTCAAAAGAGTATGATACAAACGGATTGATATGCTTTTTCTCATTCTTGCATGGGGAACAGGTTTTAAGAGAAAGCAAATAAATAAAAAGAACATTGACTATAATAAAGCTTTCTTCTAGCAAATAAATAGACATTTTTGTAAAAGCAACTCTGTATCTGGCTCTCATGTCTCCATGGAGACTGTCTGATAAAGAACAGTACAAAATTAATACTACTTTCTTTCAATGGCTGAGCGCCAATGTTTTCTGAAAGCATTCAAGTGTTTTTCCATTATGGGAGAGCAATAAGGATAAGATAAAACCAGACACCACTTAGTAGAAGCACAGGCTGTACCATGCAACTTAGCATGGATAACCTTCATTTTAGGTTAACCCAAGTTTGTGAGTGCGGCTGTCAGTTTGGGACAATTCATAGGTTCATAGGTTCATACTAGGCTATCTGCCCTAGGGCATTTATAAGCCTAGCCAGAGTGTGTCTGGCTTTCGCCACCCCTTGGAATGAGTATACTGTGCCCATTTTAAGGTTTAGTTTACTGTACCTCTGTCTAGCAGTGACACAGAAGTGACCCCCGGGGTAAACCTACTATCTCCCATCTACTCATCAAGATTTATCTTGAAGAGAGTCAGTGAGGGGCTCTGCCTAACATGGACTGGGATTTTATTCCAGAGTGAAGGGAGCCTCTGGGTTATGAGTCTGTCCCTCCAGCATGTCCTATTTATTTCTGTGCTGAGGTTCAAATCTCTCACTTGCGTAGCTCTGGTGGATTTAGATTTTCTGAGGTGGAGCATGTCCATTAATTCCGGGTTGGACATGGCCTTGTATGTCAGGCATAGATCGCCTCTGAGTAGGCGGTATGCTACTGAGTAGAGCTGGAGTTTCTTTAGCCGGGCAGCATATGGCATATGTTTGAGTCCCTTGATCCTCTTAGTGAGGTACTTTTGGGGTCTTTCCAATTGCTGCAGGTGTCGGGTAAGGTACATCCCAAATGGGGCATTGTACTCAATTATGGGCCTGATGAGGGAAGAGTAAAGGGGCACAATGACCTCTCCTGATCTAGATGTGAATCCCTTCATGATAAGGTGGGCAATATAGAAGGTCTTTCTAACCACTTTGGTAATGTGAGTGTCAAACGAGAGGTTACTGTCAACTTGGGTCCCTAGGTCCCTAATTACCTCTTCCATACTTAATGGATTACCACCTATGTGGTAATTTGTGGGCACTTTGTTTTTCCCAAAGGGTATGACTCTACACTTTTTGGAGTTTAGTTTAAGGCCATGGCTCTGGCACCAGCTTTCCATTTCTATGAGACCTCCCATGTTAGCCTGTACCTCAGAAAAATAAATACCGAACAAGAGAGGTCCCAGGACCAAGCCCTGTGGGACGCCACTTGTGACTGGTTTAGAGTCTGACATGGCTCCAGCAGTTCTGACCTTGTGGGTTCTGTCCTTGAGCCAGTTTGAAACCCATCTTATGACATAGGGGTTTATATTTAATCTGGAGAGCTTGTCTATGATGCCTGAGTGGGGTATTGTGTCGAAGGCTTCTGCAAGGTCAAGGTAGGCTGTCTGAACTACCTTACCCTCGTCAGTGGCCTTGGTGACTGTTTCAAAGAAGTCGACCAGGTTCAAGAGGCAGGATCTGCCCTTAACAAAGTCAAATTGGGTAGGATCCAGTGTCCGTAGGTCCTCAATGTCTTTGTTAATGAGTTCCATAATGATCCTCTCCATAGCTTTGCAGACCAGGCTCGTCAAGCTTATGGGGCGGTAGTTTCCAGGGTCCATAGAAGCACCTCCTTTGTGGAGTGGGACCACTGTTGCTGTACACCATTCTTTGGGTACATATCCTGTAGTAAGGCTGAGATTAAACAGCTGCCTTATGTGTGGGTTTAGCTATTCTTGGAGTTCATGTAGCACGCAACCCGGGACACCGTCTGGTCCCATTGATGGTGTGTTTTTAGCTTTGGAGAGGGCAGCTCTCACCTGGGCATCTGAGATGTCAGGGACGCAACACTCTGTTGGGATAGATATTTGTCCCTTTGGGGGGGAGGGGGGGAGAAAAATTTGCACTGAACCTGTCTGCTAGTATGTTGGCAATGTCTGTGGGTTCAGTGTATTTTTTATCATTTTGGACTAACTCTGAGCATATCTGGGAGTTTCCACTCAGGTTTCCAACATAACTAAAGAAAGCCTTGTGATTATCTTTAGTGTCTTGTGCAATTTATCTCTCAAAGTTGGCCTTGGATGATTTTATGAGTGATCGTAGTTTTTTGCTAGTACTGATCAGAGATGCCTTCCTTTTTATGGATTTTGCTCTATCATGTAGTAGCTTCCTCCTTCTGTTGTATAGCTTATTAATGGCTGGGGTCCACCAGACAGGACGCCTGCCTTTGGGGGAATGGGTCTTGGTTTTATTTGGGATTGCATGATCCATGCATTCCTGTAGGTGTCCATAGAATGCGTTTATAAAGGATTCAGCAGAGTGGGCTGTGGTTTCCACTGGCCCAGGGGCCTTGAAGGATTCCACTTCGATCTTAAGAAGTGTGAAGTCAGCTTTTGAGAAGTTCTTCACTGTGGTCTTCTGTGCTGGGGGTGGGGGCGGGATGTGGATTTTCAGGGAGATTAATTTATGGTCCGATCTTACCAATGAGGGGTATACTTCAGGTATGGAGCATTGTGTCCCCATGTTTGTGATGATCAGGTCTAATATGTTTTCCCCTCTTGTGGGAGAGGTGACTAGTTTGTTCCATAGCATTTGAGTTTATGAATTCTAGGAACCTTTGGGCTAGGGTACTGGGGCTTGAGTAATGCTCCCAGTCTATGTTTGGGTAGTTGAAGTCCCCCCAATATGATGGTGTTTGGAGAGACCTTCATATTCTCCAGTGTCTTTAGGAAGGCTGAGTGGGGTTCCTGAGTTTGAGAGGGTGGTCTGTAGCATGCTACAAACTGGAGGGCAGTTTTGCCCACTGTTAGTTGCACATGGATGGTCTCCGATGCTTCGTGCATTGCCACTAACCTGGAGGTGTGGGTATCCTTGATGAATATGAATACTCTCCCTCCTTTTGTGGGTTGGTCGAAGTTCTGGGGCCGAAAAGCATGATATGAGGTATAACCTATTAGTGCTGGGGTGCTCTCTGGAGCCTTGAACCAGGTTTCTGTCACTGCACAGACATCGATGTTCTCCATACTGAGGAGGGCTTTGAGAGCATGCATCTTGAGGTTTAGACTTCTGGCGTTGAGCAGCATTACCCTTAGTTTCTTTTTACTTGTGTTTTTTAGGGAGGTGGGTTTGTCTTTTGAGCCTTGCCTAAAAAAGGCACTATGGGGGTGGCAAGAGCCTTTGCCAATATCCGAAAGCCCAGGGGTGACAGGTGCAAGCCGTCCCTTGTGAAGCAGCGTGGCTTGTCGAGCATGTCATCCCAAGCAGACAGACATTGGATCCCCTTAGAATGACACCAATACTTAAGCCAATTGTTAAAATTGATCATTTTGTCTTGTACTGTGGCATCATTCTTGGTGAGGGTAAGATGCTGCTCAAGGTCAGGGTCATACCGTCCTGGGCTACATAAACAGAGAGCTCCTCTATGTCTCTTTTCATGTAGTCCAGGAAGGTACATCTCAAGTCATTCACACCAGCATGGACAATGACTGAGTCATATTTGTACCTGCTTTGTGGTGACCTGAGTGCTTGTGTTATGTGGTGGATTCTAGTGCCCGACAGGCAGCTTACTGTGACCTTTTCCTTGTTCAGCCTGGTGAGCGGGACGTCAGTGTGTCTGACTATAGAGTCACCTATTACAAGTGTGTCAGGTATGTTGTTTAGCCTTAAGGGCTGTGACTGTTTGGCACACTGACTTTGTGAATTATGTGTTGCATGTGTTTTGTTTTGAGGTAGTGGTTGCTTGGATGTCTGCTTTGGAGGTCTGTGTTGCTTTGGTAGATTTTTATTTAGAGCCTCCGAGTATGTTTTTGTGTGTTTATGTGTTTGGTTTGCAGTTGTGGTAGGTCTATGTGAGACTGGATTTGTGGTGTGTGTGGTTTCCTTCTCCTCCTGACTGGTTTTGCCAGTACTGAGTCGAGAGAGCTCAGCCTCCAGTTTGGCTATATGGTTGCATCTCTCAGATGTATTTGTATTTGTTGGGAGGAGGAGAGGGTTGTCTCTGTACATGAGGCAGTTGTAACATTGCTTCAAGATTCCCAGATTCACCAGCTGAATTGGAGAGGAAGCCAGCAACTGTCGCTTTGACATGCTAGAATAGTATGAGGAACTGCTATGAAACTGAATCAGAAAGGACCTATAGGGGATAGGGTACTCAAGGGGATTTTAGGAGGATGTAGTGCTTTTTTAGTTAAAAAGTGCTTACCTTATACAAAATGCCTATAGGAGCAAGTGTGGAGTTTTTAGATTGAGAATAGAATGCTTAGCTTGAGAATTAGAGCAGTTCTAAGGGAAAAAATGAAGAGCAGACTTTGTAGAGCCGGGAATACTTTAAACCTGATTAAGCGGCGCTGCCCGATGCCGCGCTATGCACAAATTCATGCAAAAGCACACTAAAGTGGGCTTTATAGCAGGGGATTAGAAAGAGCTAAGAAATGGCCCAAAATGGACAATAAGCTACAAGTTACTGGGCTTATTAGGAGAGTAAAAGTTCAATATTTGAAGATGTACATAGTTCTGTGTTCTAGTATTAACTTAATAGGTTTTAGAGGTGTATTGCAAGTGTATATTTTTGAGAGCTTTCAGTAAAACAAAAATGTTTCATAAGATGTGATATAGTCTCAAATGGATATAACGAGAAACAGCTGTATAAAAGATCAACATGCCAAACAGTGTGTGGATATAACACAAAATCTGGAACTAGATAATTAAAAACAGCTGTTACAAATAAAAGGTGGGAATAACTTTTTAACAAAATGAAACTTTCTATATTATCTTTAAATATTAACTGCCTCACAGGTACATAAAAAAAGAAAAAGTAGTGAACTATATTAAAAAATGTAGAGTACAAATAGTTATGCTACAGGAGGCACATTTGGGTAGAACTGAACATGTGAATTTAATAAAGAAAGCTTTTCAGGATGGTTATTCAGTAGAATACCTTGGACAAAGGAAAAAAGGGTGCTTATATTAATTGCAAGAAGAGCTCCAGTAGTGATAGAAGAGGAGATAGAAAGATAATAATTATAGATTTGTAGCACTTAGGGGCTTCTGGCATTTATATTCCATTTATATTCCACTACTATAATGGAGCCTCAGAAATTCTGCTAAAATCAATCAGTTTTTAGCAGAGAATATTAGTTATAGATGGGAACTGGAATTTGATGTGATTTGATTCAGGGGGCCCAAAAGGGAAATATAAAAAGGGAGGTTAGATTTCTGAAGAAATTTATAAAAATATTTGGCATGGAAGATGTGAATTCAGTAGTAGGTGTTTGGAGTGAATTTACATATTATTCCTCAGGATGCAAAAACTTGGCTAGGCTAGACACAACTTACATTTCACAGGAACTTGTGCATTTAATTGAAAGTTTTGATACACATCCAATAACTATTTCAGATCACTCACCAATAATAACTAAAATAAAAATGCAGGGTAATGAAATAAAAGGGAGGCACGGGTGCTTTCCCCTCTATCTGTTGAAAAGAGAGGAATTTAAAGAATGTGTCATGGAAATTATTTGGGAGTTATTACAGAAGATAGAAATTTCTTCTGAAAATATAGCTATGGAGTGGGATACAATTAAAGTTGATATTAAAAATAGTGTAGAAATTCAAGAAAGAGAGATGTGGTTAAGAAGAAACAAGAATTATTTAGAGGGACTGAAAAATGCAAAAGTATTGCAGAATAGGGGTATTGTTGCAGAATAAGAAGAGGAACCATTGCAGAATGCTAAGTAGAAAATAAAGGATTCCATCGATAATATGCATGAGTTTAGAAAGATTACTGTTAAGCAACTGTTTTTTGAGAATAACACCAGACCACAAAAACATTTAGAGCAATGACTCAGGAAAAAGAAAGTAGAAAGGGTTGTCTTCAAGCTTAGGGAGCCTATAACAAGGAAAATAACAAGAGATTTTGTAGAGGTACTAGAAATATTTTGGAAATTTTATGAAAGTCTGTATAAAGCAGACAAATATGGAGATCAAGAAAAGGTACAGATGGAAATGTTTATGGAAAATTTAAATATGCCAAGGTTACAGTTAGATGAGGCTGAATTAGAAGGAGATGAGATAAAAATAGTGATGTATAATCAATCTGTAAAAAAGTGCCCAGGAATAGATTGTATTCCTGCGGAGGTTTGGAAGCCAGGAGGGAAAAACTGATAAAGATCTGGGAGGTTTTGTTTAACAGCATTTTAAGAGAAGGAGAAGCACCAACATTCTAGGAAAGAAAGTGGTGGTGACTCTAATATCTAAAGAGGGTAAAGACTCAGCAGATCCAGCTTCCCACAGGCCCATTTCAATCCTAAGCCATGGTTATAAAGTGTTTATGTCTATAATGGCTAAAACAATGGCAAAGGTTAATCCAAAATTGATAGATATTAATCAATTTTATTTTGTAAAAGGGATGTAAACATTTGAAAATATTAACTGAATATTGATGATCCAGAGGGAAACTGAATGTAAGAAAATATCACTGTTTTTTATGGGTCTTGATGCAGAGAAAGCATTTGACAGAGTAAGCTTATGAGCAAGGCAATGGAAGCATTTGCATTCCCCTGATAAAATTATAACACTGATTTGGAGGATATATGAGGAATCAGAGGCAAAAACTAAGGTGGCTGGGTTCCTATCTGAAAATTTCTGTTTGAGCTGAGGAGCCAGGCAATGGTGTTCTCTTTCCCCTTTGTTATTGGCACTATATTTAGAATGATTGGCAAAGAAAATAAGAGATTCAGAAATTCAGTGACATAATTGGTATGATAGTCAAGAAATGCTGGCTCTATTTGCAGATGATATTATTTTATACCTGACAATACCAGAAAAAAACATTTCAGTGTTGTCAAACATTATGAGGCAACAGCTGAAAATGATGTGCCTATGCATAAACTGGTTCAGCAATATCCATACTTATGGGGATATGATAAAATGAAGTACTTAGGAGTATGGATTAAAAATTATTCTGGTGTGGCAGCTAAGGATGTGTGGCAAGAGACTAAAAATATAATACAAACACTGAGAAATTGGAAGCTCTGTTATATGGATATAGATACCAAGATACAAGCAATTAAAATGTTTTTAGTCCCTTTAGTTTTATACACAGGTCAGGCATATTTTTATCAACCAGAGGAGAAGTTGTGGATAGCAATTAATAAAGAGCTGAAGGATTTTATCTGGGAGGGGAAGATGGCAAGAGTCAAGTGAGATAAAATGATTCTTCCAATCGAACAATGCAGTTTGGGATTATCAGATTTGAAAGGTTATGTCAGAGCTACACAGTTAAGGCTACTATACATAGCACAAGCAGAAACCTATAATTCAAAGTGGAAAGGAATGATGATGAAGTGAGGGGCTCAAGAAACAAGGAGAGACTGGGATTTTGAATGCAGATCCTTAAGGAGAATGAGAATAACCATGAAGAATATTATACTCCTAAAGTAGCAGAAAGTATTATAAGAACTAAGCCAACATAGGAATGGAAAAAATAGATTCTGCTAATAGGGATGACTCCAATTAAAGATACAGATGATAGGAAAGAGGGAAATGGAATTTGCTGTAGAAAACTACCAAATGAACCAATAATTAGAGAAACAAAGATAATAGAATGGGAAGAGCCAAGAAAGTATTTGGAATGCAGGCTAGAGAATGCCTTCCCTATCAAGGATTGATAGTGTATAGGCAAAGAGAAAGAAATAGGTTGATCCTAAGTGAAAGACCAGCACTGGTAGAGTTTTCAGTAGGATCTAGAACAGAAGCTGTTGTTAAAAAAGGAATGCTTAGTAGAGCATACAAAATAATGCACAATAACTATAAGAATCATTCAGAGGAGGTTAGAAGGGATTCAGAAGAGATCAGATAAGCAATTCAAAAAGAAACAGTGGGATATATGTATGTCTCCCAAATATGCAACAAAGTCTAGATAATTTAGATATTGAAAGAGCACACAGGTCTCTTGTGGTCCCCTCATCATTAAAATAAATAAATAAATAAATAAATACACATCCAAGATCATTAACTGTCAGATTTTTTTCCTGCCAGCATAAGGAACTGATATTAAAAACTGCTTGGTCACATTCTCTGATTAAACTAAATGAAAGTACAATAAGGTTTGATAATGGCTACTCTTCATCTGTGATTTCAAAGTGAAAAGAACTTCTTTCTTTGATAAAAGCATTGAAAAAGAGACAGATTAAAGTACACTTATTATTTCCAGCTAGACTTATTTTTTTTCTTACAGAATGTACTAAAACATTTAAAACCCTGGAATTGGGTATGTCCTTTTTTAAAAACAAACATTTTGGAACAAACAGAAGAAATGGAATGGAACAATAGTTCTTTGAAAAGACGAGCAAAAATGGGTGGAAAACAATTGAAAAGAAAAAGTTAAAAGACAAATATTTGTCTTTTTTTTCTCTCTGATCTGTTTGGTTTGTAGTCATATATTTTTGGTACTACTTTCCATTTTACAATAAAAAGATATAACTAATTCAGACAGGAAAATAGAGAAAAAAAAGGAAAATATATATACATATACACAACAGTAAGGTAAAGTGATTTAACTTTCTGTATCATTCTTTATAACATCATAAACTATCTAATGTAATCAGTATTTATTTAGATGTAATTTGAAAATATTCTATTAGCTATAACTACACTTTGAATAACTATTTGTTCTTTTCTTCTTTTCTTAACCATAATTTTCCACTTATAAAGTTACTTTGATTTAACAAACAATCATTAATTACACACACATATATATATATATATATATATATATATATATATATATATATATATATATCTAGGACGAATGTTCAATAGTCCGAATCCACAATCACTGAACACACTTTGACGAAAGCGCTTTCACTGAAAAAAGCGCTTTTGTTAAAGTGTGTTTAAAAAAAAAAAATTACTTTTACATTAGTGTGCCCTCCACACCCCCCTACTTAAATATTCCCACTCTAAGGTCGCACTACAGTGGGGAAAAGGGAACTTTTCCCTTACCCCCACTGTAGTGCGATCTCTGCAACAGGCATATTTATGCGAAAGTGCTTTTCGGTGAAAAGCACTTTCACGCAAGTATGCCCAGCCGAATCTCTTTTGGTTATGTTGTCTTTCGGTGATTCGTACGGATCCCATATATATATATATATATATATATATATATATATATATATATATATATATATATTATATGGATATTGATTCTAACTTGAAATGCAGATAGCTAAGGTCCTATTATTTGTTTTACTATGTGTTTTTTTAGCTAGGTATTATGGTTCTGCGCATCTATATCATGAGCAAGTGTTATGTTTTGCAGGATAGATTCTTCTTTGGTACTCTGTCATTGGTATAGAGATTTCTTTGGGGTGTACACATTTCTGGAAGTTTAATTGTGTGCTGGATGTTTGCACTATGTGTTCCTTGCTTAAATGGAGTTGCAGGTGATGTAGGTTTTTGTTTTATTTGCTTTTTTGTCTTTTAACTGAAGTTGTTGATTTTTTGTGAAAACTATGGATAAACAGTGTCTCTTATGTGTGGAGAGATGCATTTTGCCATTGCTATCTGTGAGTTTGCTTTTCTTGTCTTAGATTTCATGAGTGAGTTGTTTTAAAAAAAAAAAAAAAAAAAAAGCTAAGTTCGAGCTATACCTGGAGCTGTTTTGGACTGCGTTATTACTTCGGTTGTTTTGGGCTGTGTTGTTGCTTGAGTTGTCGCTGTGTCTTCCTACCAATATTGTGAGCTAGAAGGCCCTTTTTTCCTTCTGTTCTTTTGCCTTTAGATTACGTTTCAGTTTTGTGGATCATCAGAAAGGAAACTAGATGGCAAAGTAAAGATGTCATGTTCATGGGTCAAAGGTTATACTAGTGACAATCCTGGTATAACATTATTTAAAGTGATCTCTGCCTTTATGTACCATACTTAAACTAGTAATATGTAAGATTATAAGCCCACATCTTGATATATTTTCATAACTGTGTTGTACACTAATGTAAGTGTTTTGCAGACTAACTTATGATGATAGTTTTAATTTATTTGGTAATGTTATATAATATAATTCTATTTTCTTAGTAATTATATAGACAAAGATAAATTAAGATATTTGTTGGTTTACATCTGAAAAGGACATGAACTTTTAAATAATTAAGTAATGCAAGTACTGATTGACAGACTCAAACATTTATTCTTGGAGACATATGACATATTCTGTAGTAATGATCAGGCTTAATAAACAAGTTGCTATCAAAGATATATAGATCCTAAATAGGATGCAAAACCTTTTTTGTGTTCATATTAAAACTGTATCACTACAAGGTATAATCCTGACAGAGTGAATTTTACATAGCTGGAGTCTGAGAATGGCCACAATAGTTGATTTAAGAGCTCTGAAGCATCTAGCAAACTATGTCTCATGTCATTGTTATTGTTAATTCATTTCCATAATCTTATTATATAATTCAACAGTTCATAAATAGATATAAAACTGCATTTATGTTGAATTTATTTTAATTAATCATTTGTAAAGTCAGATATATAAATAAAAGCTTTAGTTATTTGTAGATTCATAACATGGATTTGAACATTTATTTATTTAACATTTGTTGACCGGGAAAGTCCGACTAGGACATAGCCTATTTTTAGTGGAGGCCCTGGGAGAAATGCTCCATTCGCATGTCTTTGGAATGTGGGAGGAAACTGGAGTACCCGGAGGAAATCCACGTGAATGCATGGAGGACATGCAGAGTCCACACAGAAGGCATCCCAGCCAAGAATCAAACTGGAGAACCTCTTGCTGTGAGGTGACAACGTTAACCGCTGCACCACTGCACTGCCCAAATAATAATTGGTGCAGTTGTACTTAAAGATGGAAACTTAAATAAATCATTTTGTATATACTTAAAGATGGGTCTGTATTACTACATCAAAATTAATCTCTCTTCATTGACACAAAACCATCAAAATTCACTTTTGTAAATTGCAGAATTTTTCCTAGGGCAATGTAACAATTGCCCCATACCACAAAAGAACACACACTGCACTAAATCAACCCCACTCAAGTGTGGGGGATTTACCCGACACCCTCCCAATTATATATACCAACTCTGATATCGCACTACAGTGGAGAAAAGGGCAAAGTTGTGGAGGCGGCCAACTACATCCTTACTCTAGGAAAAATTACACAAGTCACGGAAGTGAATTTCGATGGTTTTGTGTCAATGAAGAGGTGTTTGACTTAAAGGTCTTTCAACTTAGCAATATGGACCCCATAAAAATACAAAATGAAAGACATAAGATATTACATATGGATAAATTTTAATTGTTAATCCAGTACATTTCATATTATAAGTATGAAAGTTCATATTGCAATAGTATTCGTAATCGATTGCTTTTCACTCAGCTATTGAAACTTGTCTGTTCATGTTAATAACTTGCCTATTCATAGTCATAATATATATATATATATATATATATATATATATATATATATATATATATATATATATATCATTACTTAGCTTTAATGTGCATCATTAGTTACACTTTTGCAGGTAACTGTTGACGCAGTAATAGTTATAGGTGTTATGGTTTCTTGAGGTTTACTTAATTTGAATTGTGGGATCTCCTTATATTGTTCTTTTAAGTATTAAATGTAATTAGAGTAAAAAATTACATTATTTAAAGTTATCTTTCATTTACATATTATTGAAACATAAATATAAAATAATAAGAAGTATATATAATTTATTACTTAATATTTGCCTAATAAGTAACATTTGTATGAGGTTAATTCTCAAATAGATAGAGAGGGGGTTAGTTTTGGGTAGAGACTTTAGAGGGAATATTTGAATAGAGATGCTATTCAAACATTGGGTCTTAAACTCTAGGGATTGTGTGGTTTACTTTTTATATAAATGCTTAATATTTCAATGTTTAACTACTTATAGTCTGGTGTCTACAAACATTAATAGCTTAAGCTCGATTGATAAACATATACAATCATTTTCAGTCATATTGTTAACTATAGTCTTAAGAAATTATGATTAACTGTACTTCTGCTGATGCATTGTATATGAAGTGTTTATCTATAAATCTAAATGATTTGAATAAAAGTTGTGAAAGGGGGAGTTCAAACAATTATTTAAAAATCCACAGCACAACAGCACAAAGATACACCAGATAAATAGCTTGCTCCAAAGTACAATCAACAGGAAAATCATAAAATGGAGCACAATAAAACGATGCCCAGCAATTATAAAAGTAAAACATCTTTAATGGAATCCAAATGTAAGTGCTTTCACAGTTACATAGACTGCTTCTTCAGATGATACTATTAGTCAAAAACCTTCATCCCTTAAATACAGTGCTTAACATTCAAATGCACTACTTTCCTGATTGCTTGTTGCACATTGACAGGAACACCATAATTGCTACTGCAAAAACAGTTAGTACTAAATGCATAGACTAAAGCTAGTTACATTCAAAGCTATATAATAAAATATGTAGCTATAACCACATTACCTATTTAGTATATGTATCTGTACAATATATAAATTATATATATATATATATATATATATATATATATATATATATACACAACCTATAAAGAATAACAATGTTTTATAAAAAATACGTATTACTCTGCTACCCCACCAGTATACACACATTGTTTGACATCCTGTTAAAACTATGTTTTCTATGCAGAGGTCTAGCTTTCAGTATTAGTTTGATGGTGACTTTGTCATTCAAACCACTGCCACTATCAGCTCTTAATTTAATAACCCAGTGGGTTTCATTTGTTTTTGTCTTATTTTTAACATCTCCATGTCTACCATCCAATCTAGTTTTTCCATAACTAGGAAGAGAAATTTGTGTGTGTCCCCTTTGCGAATGACATGTTTAGCTAGGTTTACTATTGAAAATGCGAACGGCACTTGAGCGACAGTCGGATAGTCGAATGTATAAGGTCGTAAACACGGATGTCGAAGACATAATAATCAATCTAGGAACGGTTTTAACATGGTTCGAGGTAGGGAAGATGTTTGTAGTAGGGAATAATACTGAACACCTACCTCGACCCATGTTAAAACCGTTCCTAGATTGATTATTTTGTCTTCGACATCCTTGTTTACGACCTTATACGTTCGACTATCCGACTATCGCCCAAGTGCCGTTCGCATTTTCAATAGTAAACCGTTTAGCTAAGGCATTAGTGGTGGTTCTGGTATTAATATTATATATATGTTCCTTTATCCTATCACGTAGTCTCCGATCAGTTTTGCCCACATAGAATGAGCCACAGCTTATGCAGAGGGCTAAATAGACCACATTTGTAGTGTCACAAGTAGCTGCAGTATTAAATGTAAATGTCCAGTCAAAATCTGGATGATAGAACTGTCCTGTTGGATTTATGTATTCACAAAAGTTACACCTATTAGAGGGACTAATACCCATTCCAAACTCAGTATTTCACTGAATTTTCCTATCCACTGAATAACATAACCTTCTTTCCAGGGATTCCATATTTTTATATGTAAAATTCGGATTATTACCAGTGATACCTAATATCTTTTCATCAGCTGCTAGGCCCTTCTCAAGTACTGCTTTCTCAGTCTCAGTTAACACTCAATTAGAAATGCTCCAAATCAACGATTGCACTTGACTGTCCACATTTTCTTTATAGTTGGTGTATGCTGTTGGTCGATTTCTTGTTTCCTCTTGACCCATTTTCTGCTCCGACTCCTGGGGCAATGAAACATGCTCCCCTTTTCCTTGGACATAGACAGACAGTCTTTATTTCATTCCTTCTCAGAAAGCAATGGTAACAGACTTTATTTTGGACTTAAAGTGTTTTACAAGGAATGTAATGTTAAAGCTGAATTTTGCTGATATTATACCCAACATTTACTCTAATCTTGAATAAATCAACCCAACAGAATTCTCAGAATCTATAAAACAACCAGCGTGGATTTGGACCAAGGAAGCAATTACCACACAAAATTACATCCGCTCACGCTCGCTTAATGGAACTCCACAAAAATAGTGTAACGCTATTTATTCACTAGGCAGTAAATGGTGTCACTGAAATTTCTTCAGATTTAAATGTGTGCCATTACAAAACATTTAAATATATTACCTACAAGTTACATGACCATTTTCACTTTGTCTTTTTTTTTCCTTTGTACAACAAAAAAAAAATCATATCCTAATTGTTCCTTAATTATAAAATGTATGAAATTAACTATTTAAAAATTATTATAAAATCCATAATTGAGGGGAATTCTGGTTAAGATGATGAGCTAATAGCATCTGGGTTAGATCAACTCCAGCTTAATTTTCTATTATAATCCTTTTAGGCAAAAACCTTCACTAATTAAGCCCTCAAATTCTCACCTAAGCTGCTAAGAGACACTGGATGAATGAGAGGACGAATCAACAAAAGAGCAACAAAATCAAGGACCCAATGCTTTCCTTGCAGGTGGGGAGAGATCATGTCAGATGCTCAAAGGGAAACTTCCTGCTACAAGCATGCCCAGAGATCAAGAAGCCTCCTCCCCTGATAATACGTTTGTGGTAATAATGGGTGAACCTAACAAATTCGACAAGTAACTTTCAGAACTTATAAGGCAAAATGAGGCTCATCTGACTGAACTTGAAAGCACTCTGAAACTCCATTCAGACCAAATTCAAGAGCTTATGCAGGTATCATATTCTTCTATGGCGAGAACAACTGGCTCTGAGGTAGCAATCGAGGCCTTCGCGTTAAATTGCCAGGATTTGGAGGACCATGACAGACACAAGAACCTATGGTTTGCTGGCATACCAGAGAAACTAGAAGGAAATTAATGCATTGGATTTATCGGACTGAAGTTATCAGAATGGCATTACTACTGAGTGGGGAAATAAGTACTGAGTGAGCTCAGCATGTTTTTCTACCAGCAGTGCAGAGGAAATCTCTCCTTAGACCTATTTTGGTAAGGTTTACTACCTATGAAACAAAAGAATGGGAGAGGTGGGCTTTTTTGACACCAGGAAAAGTGGATAATTTTAGCAGTAGCAGAGTCTTCTGTGATAATAACTACAGCTTAAATAACAGGCAGCCATGTATTGCTTCCCTGCCTGGTATATACTAGCCAAGAAAAATGTGATTAAATTTAGACTCAGTTACCCAGTCATCTTCAAGCTTGCAAGCTAAGGAAAAAGGGACTGGCATGCACTTCTAGGAATGGCAACTCAGAACTGTTTCCATGTTTTTAAAGAAGGATGAAAATGAAAGAGAAACTGGCACTGGCACCCCATCTGCTACCAGTCACCAAAAATGACTGAGGGGACCTACTTTAGCATTACATTGGCTTTGGTCTTCACCTCTGCGGAAATTCCCTGATGGGTGCTAACATTATACGACCTATTCTTGGGGTGTGACCCAATTTATAGTGCAATTTGGTCTTAGTTTTTTTTTCCACTTTCTTTTTTTCACTCACAGTTAAGGTTTGACATAAAGTCCATCAGGGATAATTGGGACAGAGTCCATAAACTAGATACTTACTGTTGTAACTGGGAGCAGTTAACGGAGTGATTGGTTAAACAATATACATCTTTATCCTTCCATGCCATGATAAAAGGTTTAGGTAGACTGGTGTAGTGGGATAATAAAAAGGAAATTATGAGACTCAACCTATTTCAGTTTTTAAATCAAAAATAAAAAAAAGATCAAACAGAAAATGTTTGGGAAATAGAAATGATGCTTCAAGAACTGCAGGCACTTGATTTACTGCCTAATAAAAATGGAATGTTAAAATATTTCTGCTTATAGACCCAGTTGGAAGGTATCAATGAGGGTAAGGTCCAGAAGATACTAACGGCTTGGAAACCAAATGACTTAACTTATTCTCCAGCATCTCAGAAGTTGCAGGCTGAGATCACAGACTATACAGGGCTTGATAACAAAAATAAGGAGCTAGCACACAGGACTGGTAGGAGAAACTCCTGGAAAAATCCTGAAAGTAAGTTGAGACTACATTTAGTCAACTATATAAGGGGAAGATTTTTGAGCTGATGCAAAACTCTTCAGGTTTCTGAAAGGTTTGGAGTTGCTCCAGCTATCATATCAACATAAACACAATATATTAGTTTCAATCAACAGAGAGGGACTAAACTTAGTGATGAGGAATGCAGCTAAAGGTAAACCTTCAGGGAAGGATGGTTTTCCATTAGAAGTAGTTCTAACTATGGGCAGATCATATTAGATAACTTGTTAGCATTTTACAACCAAATATTAGCAGATGCCACCTGCTCTAAAAGTTGGGGTGAGGCACTGATATCGGTTATACTAAAAAAGGGCAAGGAACCTTTTTCTCCAGCATCATAGTCCCCCATATCAGTTTTAAATGCAGATTATCGACTTAACCATTGGTTGCAATGGCTCATCCACCCAGACTAGACTGGCCTTGTGAAGGACCGACAAACATTTGATAATGTATTAAAAATAATACTTATCATAGAGTTTTCTTGGATGAGTTCTCACCCACTACTGGTCATGAGCTTTAATGCTGAAAAAGGTTTTGACTGGGTTAATTGACATTTTATGTTAGTTTAGTGTTAGCTAGATTTGGCCTACCTGGCTAATTCATTCAGATTATTCAAAACCTTTAAAGCAATGCCTCAGCTAATGTAAAGCTAGGGGGTCTTCTGCTGCAGGTCATTAGGACTGGCAGGGGAGATAGACAGGGGGTGCCCCTTTTGCCTCTCTTGTTTGCCATATACTTGAGGCCATTCACATGTCAACTTAGGAGTGGAGAGGCCATGGGCTACAAATTGGGAGAAATCATTAGAGTGTTCTCCCTTTGAGCTAATGATCTGCTGGTATACATTGGAGACCTGGAAAGTCAACTGGACTGGCTGATGACCATAGTAGGAGATGATGCTGGGATGTCGGGTTACAAATTTAATAGATATAAAACAATGATTGTACCTGTAATGTATAACATACTCTTAACAGTGAAGGCTGAATATGCCTTCTTAATTACTTGGCAGGTGATCAGTTACTTGGGAGTATACATACCACTGTCTCTAAGCAGTTCAAACAGCTATGGGATATGACCTTCTACTGATAAATTGTAGTGAATTCTTAACCCACTGGGGAGACCTGAAGCTAGATCTCCAACAAAGGATATCAGTGTTAATATTCTTCCTCCTTTCAAATATTCTATGCCTAGTGTAAGGGGTACACGGTACTCCAGCAGTGGGCTTTATCAAAATGCTACACTGGGACACTGAGAACTACAGGGTGGCCTGGAGGTTCTTTACTTATCCTGCTAATGCAGCTGGACTTTGGGTCCTGGACCCTGAGCTATACTTCCATGCTGTCATACTAAAAATTTCCCAGAATATCATAGACCTATCAAAATGCTGTCTGTGAGGAGATTTTCCTTAATGGATGTCAAAGGTCTGGACACTTTTTATAAATGTCTGTTCCTTAGGGATGATAGGTTATGCTCTCATGCTAACACCCTCTTTGAACACATTCTGGAAACTTGAGGAGGACCTTTAGCAAGCCTAATATAAAGAACCGGGAGGAACAGATTATTTCTGTGGAGCTGAGCTCTGCATGGAGGCCTGCTGAAGCAGACTTAGTCCACCGAGTTGAGTAACATTGGCCAATCCTATACTGGGAGCATTTAATAATATATGGTTAGACTGCCTTGTGGGATGAATTTGTTACCCACAACCATTAAATTGTAGGGGCATCCTCATCATCTGCAATCTGCCTCAGAGATGTAAGTCATTAAAACTCTTAAGGGTTCCTGTACAGGACTGCTCTATGATCATGAAGTGGATTTTAGAAATAAGAGCAGGAACCCTAAAGTGGAGAAAAAAGATAGCCCAGGCATAATGGTTATTAATGGGACTGTGTCACAAGGAAGAAGAAAAAACATGGAGGTATTGGGAGAGAGAGAAATCCATACCCTAATTTTGAAGGTCTGGATTAAAGTTATCTATTTTTACAGATATGTTACTATCGCCAGGAAATTTCATTTTTTTGGATGGCAATGTTTACACAGGTTCTACACTTCAGCGCAATTATTTAAAATGTCAATATCCGTGATCTGTTTTGCTGGCAGTGTGAAGAGCCACAGAGGGGTACTTGGTGACATATCTTTCTAGATTGCACTAGGCTCAATCTGTTTAAATCTCAGGAACTGGACCTCATTTGGAAAATCCTCCCTGGGCTAGTTCTGTTACCCATTAATCTGTTACTGCCCCTATGTGTTTCACAGGTCAAACTTGGAGACTGCTTTAATAGGTGTCGTAATACTTTTTCCAACAAGTGTATTACCAGATGTTGGAAGAAGCCAAAGGCCCAATTTTGCAAGAATTAGTTGAGTTTATTAATGTAATCTACAGTCAGGATATGAATTTGAGGTTTGAAAGGCCAAGGAGAAAATTTACCACTAAATGGTCTCCATGGTTAGTGGCAATAAATAATCTTTTTTAATAATAGCTGTCCTCCAAAGGCTCCTCTTTTTAGTTCAGGTTAGATTTATCTGCGTAGTACTTATAATACCACAAAGATATGGTAAACTGGTATATGCTAAGTGCATAAAGCCAGAATACTTATGTTCAAGTAAGCACTACATACCGGACCGGCAGTTATTATTAAGTTGAATATACCATTAACTCTTAAAATGTTGCTGTGTTTAATTTTATAGTTGTTGGTTTGGAATTGCTCTTCAAGCATATGTAATGCTCACTGTCTGTGGATCTACTTGTTATGTTCATATATGTTAGTCTGACTTAATGAACATTGCTAATAAACATTGATTATTTAAAAAAAAGATATTATTGATAAAATGCATTAATTTCAAATCTTGCTTGATAAGCAAAGGAACCTCCCATCCATTTTAAGTAACTTCAGCAAGCATACAAGGAAACTTGCCACTTAACTTATTATCTCTGCTACCATCTCCCACATCAGCTGTTACTGTCTTAAGCACTGAAAAACTTATTAAAATTGTCACAAATCTAATGGCTAAAAATGCTCATATATTTGAATTTTTAACTGTGTTCATTTTGTACATTGAACATAATACATCATGTGTTTTATACATTGAGTACATCACATATTCAGATATACATGTAAAAACATTTGCAGCATATGTCTTAGTAGTATTAGTACAATAAGTATGTGGGCCTTCATTGATATATTTATATACTTACAAGTGTGACACTTATGTATGTCCTTCTTCCCACTTATTTCTTTGCTATCATCTTTCACTTTGTCAGAATAATTGCTGATATCAGATGGCCTAATATGGTGTCTTCCCCTTTGGTTTTGAAATATCTGTGTCAGTTATTCAGCAATGGCTTATCTTACACATCTATCAAGGTACATCTTCCAGCCATTGCAACTTGTCTGCCCATGGATCCCCTCTTTCACCTGTTTTTGTGGTTAAAGGGTTGCATGCGAGACATCCTTGAAAGCAAATTCCTCCTCCATGGTATCTCCATTTTGTTCTTGAAAAATTGACCTTATCTCCTTTTTTACCTGCCTTTTAGGCTGATTTGAGGTTCATCACTTGGAAAACTATTTTACTTATTGCTTTGACATTTGCAAAATAAGTCTCTGAACTGCAAGCTGTCATGGTGGGTCAACCTTATCTGATTTTCCAAAAGGACAGGGTTGTTCTACACATTAATCCTTCTCTCATATCAATAGTTATTTCTGAATTTACCTTGAATCAAGCTATCAGTCTCCCAGTTTTGTTTATGGAACATAAAAACATGGGAGAAAAGATTATGGGTACCTCGTTTGTGCACAGACAGTTCAGGTACTAAGCTGACAGAACTAAGCCCTTCAGGAAAGATGAACAGCTGTTTATTTCCTATTCTGGGGCTAAGGAGGGTCAACCTGCCTTTAGGCAAATGATTGCTCATTGGTTGTCAGCTACTGCTGTTTGCTACTCCCACCATGGTACATCTATTCTAGGCAGGGTTAAGGCACATTCTGCCTGAGCCTTATTCTCTTTGGACGCATATTGTAAGGGTGTGGACTCTGGAGGCAGCAACTTGGTCCAATGTTCACATCTTTACAAAGCACAGCAAACTGGATTCTTTCTTAGGTTCCAGAGCAGGCTTTATGAGAACTATTCTCCAGGATCTTCTGGATTCTTATCCTTGAGACTATACCCACATGCCACGGAGGCAATCTGAATGAACATAGTACAGTTGCATAAGTCCTACTTACCTGTAATAATGGGTGTTCAAATTTCACACTGCCTCAGTGGCAGCACCTACACGCCATTCCCCAGATTTTGTGTATAGTTTGATGGTATCAAACCATGTTGTGTTCTTGGCTGGCTTTGGTTATTTGTGTTGGTATAGTATGGCTGTGAAATGGTTGGCATCTGGTATTTCCTGAATTTGGTCCTTCTTGGTTCATCCTTCCTTGCATTAAAAGCCTGAATAACTGACTCTGACAGGTGTTAGATTTCCCCTGATGAGTCAGTGGAGGGATGCTGAGCTCTGGAAAGCTGCCAGTGTATGTGTTTGTGCAGACATAGAACCCATATGCCACTAAGGCAGTGTTTCATTCATACATCTACTGTTATTGGTAAGTAGAATGTTTGCAACTGTACTTACCTCCTTACCATCTTCAAGATTAGTTTCTCTGTTTCGCATTTACAGAGCCTAGTCTTTTTCATTCTTTGACCCTTCACTGAACTAAGCAAGTAAAGTGAGAACAAATAAATTGTGTTCAATAATGAATAAACTTTGTCGTACTGGTGAGATTGTTTTAATGCCAGACACCAGATTAGTTTTGTAATATTCACCATTCTCCATTGTGTTTTCCAGTATGAGTAGCATTTTACTGCTGTTTTATCTCAGTATTTCTATATTCTCTTTTCCAGGTTGTAGCTTGATGGCTGTTATGCTCTTATAATGGTAGTGTGATGCAGATGTTGCATCATACTCTGTAATGCTTTCAGCCTGTAGACTTGCATTTTATAGCTACCTTGGCATATAATAATAATTGTGTGATGAATACCTACTTATGATATATGGCTTAGTTAAGTACAAATGCATTTTAGTTGGAATGCAGTGCACTTTGTAAGGAGTGATTTCCTACTGTATAATTGTTCTGTTACCAGGGCTAAAACTGCTTTGCATTTAGAGTGCTCTGTACTGTAAGGAGTACAGAATGCAGAATCTTCTTGTGAAAAGCTATAAGCATTCAGAGGTAAAGCTGAAGTCCAAAACTCGAAAAAAAAATCTTCTGTCTGTAATAATATAAGGACATAGTATGGCTTGTTTAAAGTAAAACATTTTTTCAGAAGAAATATTTTTACATAGTCTGAGTGTACTTTCACAAGCTGCTAGAACATGTATTGCTTTATTAAATTAAATGTATACATGGCACTGCTGTTTGGAGTAAAGAATCTTCACATGTATTCATGTTTTTAGTTTCACTGATTTTTGGGACGGGTTTATATTGGGGTTGTCTCATTATATCCTTACTAAAACTGAACTCCAGAAAACATCATTGTCATTCATTACTGTGGATGATGAACCACCAAATTTTTGCATAACAATATCCATGTTTTGTGTATGAGGTGTTGTAACTACTACTGATAATTCAAAGTCCAGTCTAAGGCTTCAGTAAAACAGAATACATGGCATGTGCATAGTACAGCAGCATTACTTTACAATTACTTAAGTGAACAAAATGTAAGCATTTGGTGCACTACTACAACACTCCTTCGCAGTTTCACAGGTGATCTCAGGTTTAATGTAGTTCCATTTTGCATATTTCTTTCGTAATATGAGCGTGGTAATCATTAATAAGAAACAAGGACTCAGTAAACAGAAAAGAAGTGAAGACATGCTAAGATTTCTTTTTGAAAAAATGTTTACGTCAATAACTTGTCATTTTCTTACACTTACAGATCGATGAACAACAGATGGAAATAATGAGAAGTGTTTTCTGCAGTAAGGGTGGGTGTTTTTATCTCCATTTCTTAATTGAAATAGTATTATCTTGGGATAAATGCTGGTGTTCACAAGTAAATAAGATGTCATGAATTTTAATATTTATTTTAATTTGTAATAGTAAACCAGTTTAGAGGAAACCATACAGTTCTTTTATTGCATATTATTGACTTTACATTAATTTCTATATATTTATTCAGAAGATACTTTAGAGAGCAACTGATATTCAGATTATGTTTGGTCACTGTGTGAAACTTATTTTGAATCATTGAGCATGTAGTTGTTTATTTGTAATCTGTAATTTAATGAGCTGTATGTGTTAGAAAAAACATTTTACGTAAAAATACTTCATCTCACATATCTAGATCAATTTTAAGGTATCTAAATCACATAGTTAGGCTGCTTTTGCAAGAAAATGAAAGTGCCTGCCTTCATCCAGAAGTAAAGGAAAGGATACTGTGTATAGGATGCTAGTGCTGCAGCTATGTAGATAACATCAGTGGCAGTTTTCTAGTGTTAGAAAACTGGAAGCAACTTTAAAAAACAACAATGCCTACGTTAAAAAATGCTTGTTAGGCAACTATGCTAACTTGTTAGAACACAAAACTATAAAGAGTGAAAAGTAACTGTAAACAAGTAAATATGCTCTGGGATGGATCTAGATTGTATATCCTTCAGAATAGTATGAGATGTAGAATGAAGAACCACAAAAAGCAACATGGCTTATCCTGCTCCTTTTCCTAAAATAGGACTCCATAGTGATCACATTTGTTCAGAATGTTTTAAGTCGAGACAGTTTAGTAAACTATTAAAAGTTAGTAAATGTTTAGCACTTTCATCCACAGCATAAAACTTGGACTTCATTATTTATTTTACTTATTTATTAGTCATTTGTTAACAGGGTTAGTCTGGCTGGGCAGGGGCCCTTTTCAGTAGAGACCCAAGGAGAAAAGCTCCGGTACAAAAAATAATTTGTTACAATGAAGTACATAATTAAGCAAACAAACAAATTAAAAAATGGTATGAGTTATACATTGAAGAAAAAATAAAGATTTCTGTTATACAATGTTTGAAGAATAAACAAAATACAAATAATTATATGCCATACAATATCAGATTGCAGTCATGGAAGGTTTGATCATGTGAGTGACATGAGGGAAAGATAGGGAAATAGAAATATCAAGTATAGAGTGGAATCTAGTTGGAGACTAAAATGACAGACAGAACAATAAAAGGGAGATACAAGAAGGATGCTTATGGTGTAAGAAATAGAGTTATAACTGTGATTGAAATTGAAATAAAGTATAGGAAGGAATGTGCATAATGTAAGCAAATAAGGACAGTGGAAGAGGAGAAGCTAACCAGAAGGAGGTAGTGATTCAAGTAGGATCGTTATAGGGGAAGGTCCAGGAGTTGAGCAGATATTCCTCTAAAGCTCGTTTGAAGTTACTAGACTTTTGAATAGATCTGATATAGGGAGGAAGTTTGTTCCAAGAAGTGGTAACAGAGTGACTATAGAGACTTTTTCCTATGGATGCATTAGGTTTGGAAATTTGGAGGAGGTGTTGCTCAGAGCTACAAAGTTTCCAGTTGGGGAGATGAGGTTTGCCAGTGAAGGATGGGTTAGGGTTTGGTGGAGGATGGAATGAGTCAGATGAAGCTGAGGCAGAATGAGTTGATTATGGAATTCTAGCCAGTTGAGTTTTTTTAAGGAGAGGCAGTGTTGTGAGCAGTAGGGGATGTTAGTGGCAAATCTAGCTATTTTGTTGTATGTTAGTTCGAGTTTGGTTGACAAATTTTTTTGGAGGTTAGTAGAGATAAGGGCTGCATATAATAAAGTAGGTCGAAGGTAGACGAGCTAGGGACAATTTAGAATCTTGTGTTAGGAATTGTTTGATTTCTGTAAAGCAATCCTATTTTTTGGTGAGTCTTTTTGATGCAGTTATTGATGTGGCTGTTGAATTTGTTTGTCATCTATATAGACCAATAGAAGGTTAGTGTGAAAATTGACCTTTATAGTTGTATTGTTTAGTGAATAGACAGAGAAGGTTGATTTGATGTGTTGGAGGGGTTAGAATGTAACCCCACCCAACAGTGCACTGTTTAAAAAATTAAGTCATTAACCTTTTTGAACGTTTATAACTACAGCATTAAAGACTTGTAAAACTGACAATAATAGCTTAAACAGTAAATGTCACCAGAAATAAAATTCAAACAAATCAATTCACAATTTCACTGCTTATAATTTTAAGACAGGTTTTATCATAAATGCATCATTTAATCCAGATTTCTGAGATGCATCTAATTTCAATTGCCATAATAATTCAATATATTCAAGACATGATTCCCAAGAACCTCCCCTTAAATTCTGTGGCCTGTATCAGTTATGCTTAACACAAATTTCTTCAAATTCTGACATTGAATAGAATGTTTGTAAAGTGCATTTTTTCTCATTATGTCTACTTATATTGCAATTGTGCTCATATTCTCCTTAGTTGACACTATGTTTTACCAACATAAAATGCTTGACATGTGTGGCATTTAGCCATATATAACACACCACCAGACCAGCAATTACCATGCGTGAAAATAACATTACTTTCTAAAGAGTTTTTCAAAACAGTATTGTTTCTTTGTCTTTGTAGACTTGGAGAAAGCATATGACAGGGTGCCTAGAGAAGAGTTGTGGTATTGTATGAGGAAGTCGGGAGTGGCAGAGAAGTATGTAAGAGTGGTACAGGATATGTACGAGGGTAGTGTGACAATGGTGAGGACTGCAGTGGGAGTGACAGATCCATTTAAGGTGGAGGTGGGATTACATCAAGGATCAGCTCTGAGTTCTTTCTTATTTGCAGTGGTGATGGACAGGTTGACAGATGAGATCAGACAGGAGGCCCCGTGGACTATGATGTTTGCAGATGACATTGTGATCTGTAGTGAGAGTAGGAATCAGGTTGAGGAGACTATGGAGAAGTGGAGATATGCTCTAGAGAGCAGAGGAATGAAGGTCAGCAGGGCTAAGACAGAATATATGTGTGTAAATGAGAGGGAGGGTAGAGGAATGGTGAGGATGCAGGGAGTAGAGTTGGTAAAGTGGACGAGTTTAAGTACTGGGGATTAACAGTTCAGAGTAATGGTGAATGTGGAAGAGAGGTGAAGAAGAGAGTACAAGCAGGGTGGAATGGGTGGAGAAGAGTGTCAGGAGTGATTTGTGACAGATGGGTACCAATAAGAGTGAAAGGGAAGGTCTACAAGAGGGTAGTGAGACCAGCTATGTTATATGGGTTGGAGACAGTGGCATTGACAAAAAGGCAGGAGTCAGAGCTGGATGTGGCAGAGTTAAAGATGTTAAGATTTGCACTCGGTGTGACTAAGATGGATAGGATTAGGAATCAGTATATTAGAGGGTCAGCTCATGTTGGACAGTTTGGAGACAAAGCAAGAGAGACAAGATTGCGATGGTTTGGACATGTGCTGAGGAGGGATGATGGGTATACTGGGAAAAAGATGCTAAGGATGGAGCTGCCTGGTAAGAGGAATAGAGGAAGGCCTAAGATAAGGTTTATGGATGTGGTGAGAGAGGACATACAGGCGGTTGGTGTGACAGAGCAAGATGCAGAGGATAGGAAGAAATGGAAAGAGATGATCCGCTGTGGTGACCTCTAATGGGAAAAGCTGAAAGAGAATGATGATGATGTATACATTAGCACTGGGCACATGCCCCACATTTGTGGTATAGCCAACTGTTTTTCCATTTTCTATTAGTTTATGTTCAAAGATCTTTAAATTTTTACCAGTCTTGTAAACAAACTTGAACCAAAATCGGAAAGTGCTTCTTGTAAACTAATAACAAAAATAAAAGCACAAAGGTCCCACCGGTTCTAAAACTCAACAAGCTTTTAATAAATAAATGCACGAACAAACATTAATGCTGACAGATTAAATTTTATGTTTTCATCCAACAACTTCCTCAGATAAATGTTCTCTCCAAACCAACACTTTTAAATAGATGACAATTAGTTTATGACTAATAAGAACAGAGTTGAAGTAATATGTAATACAATTAATATAAATACTTAAAACCTTTTACAAAACCACATTCTATCTACTGAAATACCCAATTCCTAAAATGCATAAAATTTATACAATTTGTGTATTGCTAGATTTTTGATTTAATAATCCATTTAAAAATATTCTATTTAATTTATTAATTTAAAATATATTAATTTAAATATATTGTAAACAAACTTGGGTTGATATCCTGTAGTATCAAAATAGGTTCATTTGTTTTAAACATGGTCCAGTTGTATCTTATAATATTTTTAACATCATTAGAACCATTCCAGTACTCAAGAACTAGTGCATGTTCAAAATGGTTGTGTTTAAGAGAACCAGAATTATTCTCTAAAGGAATTTCTGGTCTTTGCCTGATCTCCAATAAGGGAATATAGACAGCCTTCCTTTTAGAGGTAACTTTCTGAATATTTTTTTCCAAAAGGGACTGAGGGTATCCTCTGTCTAAAATCATAGACATAATTGTTTGCACTTCATGTTCATATAATTCATCTTCAGAAATCATATGAGATAGCCTGATAAGTTGTCCCTTAATCAACCCAATTTTTGATTATATGGATGGCAGCTAGTAAAATGTAAGAAAGAAATGCTGTAAGTTGGCTTCCTATATATGTTAGACCCAAATCTCCCATGTCTTTTAAAAATGGAGGGATCCAAATACTTGCTACTATTTATATCATATTTATCAATAGCTTAAAGGAAGTCAGTGGTTGCATTCATATAGTCAATAAAGTCCTTAACCACATTCTCTCTAATATCGCATAAAATAAAAGATAGCTCAAATATAAAATGCAATGTGCAAAAAACTGATTGTTGTTAAATATATGTTTATTTTCCACCCACACATAACTAGATTTGCAAAAACAGGTGCACATGAGGCACCCGCAGCCACACCTTTTGTCTGCTAGTTTATCTCCTCTTCAAAGAAAATGGAATTGTTTTCAAGTACTATAGTCATAAATTCAGAAATTAACATCCATTCACATGCTGATAAAAATTATATTCAAGTAAACATTTGTTGAAAAGAAACATCCCTTTATCCTGTGGGATACAAGTAAACAAATCAATTATATAAATTGTAAGAAATACTACCTTTTCAAAAAAAAAAAAAGTTCAGGTTTAATTCTAACTCAAAAATCCCATGAGTCTTTCAATAAATATGATGTATGTTTGTACATAGGTCTTAATTTCCTGTCAATATAAATCGCTAAAGGATATGTTTTTAAGTCCTGTGCCACTGCAGTTGGTCCAAAGGGGGTTGTAGAATATCTTTATTTATATTTGGTATTCCAAATATCACAGGAATAATAGGATGGGACATATGCAAAAATTCATATAACTTTAAATCAATTGCATTCTGCCACTACAAATCTTCCAGATATAAATCAATATTTTAGTAAGCTACCACAATTTCATTTCTTGACACATGCTCATAAGCAATATTATCCTGCAACATTTCAAACATAATATTTCTATATGACAAATGGTCAGATAATACAGTGCCCCTACCCTTGTCTGGTCTAATAATCTAATATTCCTATGGTTTTTAATACCAGATAAGATTGTTTTCTTTTGCAGTCAAATTGTTGTATTTTTATATCTTGTATTTTTTAAAAGTTTATATAAATTAACTTCACAAGCCTTTTCAAATGCTTGAACAATAGGGTGGTTGCTAAGAATGAATGTACTTTCTTTTTGTAGTCTATCTTCCATTTATACATAGAATCAGTTTGTCAATGAAAAATAAAGCTTAATTTACCTTATGAGTAAAAAAATTAAGTTCTATCAACCTGCTAAATTGCATTAATGCAAGCACTAGTTTAGATAAAACAGCTTGGACACTTGCTATGGGAATGACTGTTTTGGTATATTGACTAGCTAGAAAGGCATTATTGCCCATGCTGGAAATATTTGTATGTATGTATATGGGTCTTCTTCTAAAGCTTGACTCTCAGATGACCGACTTTCAAAATCCCAAGATGAAAATCACGATAGTTCAGAAACCTGAATGTTGACTAGGGTAAGTAAACACTTGGCCAACATGCCTTGTTCTCCACTGTAGTGCAATCCTGGAATTGTTATATTTAGTTGGGGGGATGAGGGGTGTAGCCCCCCAGCTAGGTGGGTTTTACTTACTGGTTAAATGAGAGAAAAAAGACTGCTTGAAGAACAATATATGGCAAGGACACAGACGCACTACTAAAACTAACTTACCACAGACCCCTGAAGAAGTACAGACATTGTTCTTTATGAAAGCGCTAACATATATTAAAAATTAAGTGAGTTTTAGTAGTATGTCTGTGTCCTTGCCATATATTATTCTTCGATGGGTTTTACTTACCTCGGTGTGAAGTTCGTTTACAGTTGGCCACGTATTTACTTATCCTGGTAAAAAACGACGTTCGTGTTTCTAAACTTTCATGATTTTCTTCTTGGGATTTTGAAAGTCTGTCATCTGAGTATCAGGCTTTAGAACTAGACCCCTGTCTATATGTTTGTATGATGTAGGTTATGCAAAGTTAAAGCCTGCAATTTTTGTAGTATGTTCTCTGGAAATCATTGAATAATCCCTGTCCCGTAGTGTCCAGTGAAATGAGTAATCCACTCATCCCCCTTGATTCCGCTTGTGGGAGATACAATTTAACACGCTCAAGTATAGTATCAATATCCATACTGATGTAGTCTATGATAGCCTGGTCACTGATGTACAGGTAGATCAGGCACTGAAGGTAACATCTGTGATGGTGCAGAAAATTGCAGCATGCCACATTGCAGGCACTTGCTCAGGGAGTAGCTCAGAGATGTCTTAGTTGGTTACAGCAACTGTCATCACAAATGTTGTAGATTGCTTCTACAGTCTTTTGAGTTTAGAACAGATCTGTGCCACAGAGTTGTGCACCTGTCTTGTGTGTCAGAGACACACTGCCATGTTTAATGCCTTTGTTTGCAAAATCACTGTGCTTAATTCACATTAGTAACCCATATCATTATGCAGTTATTTGCCTAAACTGAATACCCAGAGGCATAGTTTGCGTACAGCATTGGGTGCAGCTACCTTGGGCACAAGTTGTTAGAGGGCATGATCAAGAGATGCTGACTGGTCATTGGTGCACAACCAGCATTCATAAATGAATGCCAATAGTGCATTTGCAGTCAGGGCTGAAGTGATACAACACTTTGTGTGAGGTACAAGATGTAGCATGTGGTTTGCTACAATTTTTAAACCTTTTATTTTTTTATCTTCGGGTATGAGAGGATTTTTTTTTAAGGTCCTCAATTAAAAAGTTGGGGGGGGGGGGGCAGATTGAGAATTGATGCAAGGTGCCAAAAAGGGCAGCTGCGATCTGTACTTGTCTTACTATTTTTATCATAACACAGCTGTGCTACTTTGTTTCTGAATCACTAACTCCCCGCACATTTCTGTTACCTGAGCTATTTCTTTCAACACTTGTTGAACTGCTGCACAGAACATATGTTATCTATGAATACCAGACATAGTATACCACCAAGTTTAGATGATGGTTGGAAAATATTTTTCTGCTTGAACATTGAGACATTTGACTTTACTGTTTTTGACAGGATATGTCTGCCCATATCAGAAGTGTCCTTTACAAACAGTAACAGATAGTAGCCATATTTAAATAATCCCATAACTAAATACTTTTATGGGAACTATCTTTTATTTTATACATAATTTCAAATCTATAAGCATTTTAGTTGGAAGTATTTACCACATCACCTGGAAGCCTTCAAAGGGACTCCAAATCCAGCTGTTACAAAGTTTGCTATATTGCCCTGTATATAGGCAATTACTATCCTCAGTTGCTTCTCCCATCTGAAACAAACATCTCTCTTAGGATACTAGGATACTAACAAGGATGTTAGGGAAGCTTCTTCCCATATTAGTGATGCAGACCTAGGAGGGTTTCATAAATGATAAACCTCATGCCTGGAGCTACTCATTCGGTTCTTCATGGTGAAGTAGACAAGGAGGGAATCAGTCTCAGCTCAAACAGTCCATGAGACCCAACTCAGAACTCAACTGAAGCAAACAGTGCAGCAACCATAAAAGTTCAACTAGAAAAGAAAAAGCAGCAAATGCACTGGTGTTACAATAAACTTTTATTCACTTCTACCTGGTTTCATTGAAGGTGTTGTGGACTGTTATGAGCATTGAATAGAGGTGAATTTCCAAGACACAGAGACGGAATTTTGCACACAGTGCATTTGCTGTTTTTTCTTTTCTAGTTGAACTTTCAGCTCAAACAGTCTTATTCTTAAATTTCAACACAGCCCTCGGTTCCCTAAAGCATATTTTCAATCGCCAGTGTGTTTTGCTGTCAAAGACAAATTTTTTGCCTGGTGCCAAATCCTGTACGTTTCTGTATACACTAATTTTTTCACAAAAGTCCAGACTCCCCCAGTCTTTTTCTTTATCCACGGGGACCAAAAAGGGGTGTCTATTATCCCACCATTATTTATATGGGCAATGGGAACATTAAATCTATATATTAAGCAGCATTTCAGACAATGGGGAAGTAGCAGTGATGAGGGACACCACACGTTTGTAATGCTGGTTTACTAATAATTGCATCTTGTGGCTAAGTGAGCTGTTATGGACCCTGTCACAGGTTTTGGAAATCCTATTTTTTTCATGGAAATCTCAGACTTTACAGTGAAAAATAGTAAACCTTTCATTATGTATTTATTTATTTATGTATTTGCATTTGTTTACTGGTAAGGTCACTAGGCCAAAATGAGCCCATTTTCAGTGGAGGCCCAGGAAGAAAAGCTTCATAACAACAGTTATTTACAATACAATAGTAACAACAGCAGAAAAACACCAGTCTTTGGAACATTTAGATTCAACAAATGACTTATAGTGCAATGTAGGATTCCAAAAGTAACAAATATGGACTTATACATAAGGTACTCTGTCATAGTTAACCAAACTAAGTTAGCTTGTCAGTAGCTTAGGTTCTAATGATATAGTATGAATATTAACAGCTTGTACAGTCAGAAATAATTTAAAGCCTGTAATGTCAATGTCTAGTTCAGTAGGTATTCCACAATAGAGGGCTTAAGGAAGTTGTAGTGAAACAAAAGAATGAAAACAGAAAGTTGTAGGTTGAAGGTTGTGATAAACAGAGGAGTAGTTAATGGTGAGAAGAGTGGAGGAATATGGAGTCAGGTTTTGAGAGGTGTGGTATTAGTGCATATACATTGCCATAAGGAGGAAAGATGTTGCTTCAGGTTTTTTTGAAGCTAATTGGATTGCTAGTGTTCCTGATCAATGGTGGGAGAATGTTCCACAATATGGCAACAGTAAAGGAGTAAGGCATCTGGCCAGCAGATATGTTTGTTCTTTCTAATTTTAAGAGTAGCTGGTTTTCAGATCTGAGATGTCTGTTTGTGTGGTAGTGGGTAGGTAGAGTGGTAAGTGCAGGGCAGTCTGCTGGCTTGAAGATAATTTTGTGTGCTGTGATTAATTACAGGTATGAAAGATAGAGGGGAAGTTAGAGCCACTCTAGAAGGTGTAGCAAGGAACAGTGGTGGCAAGAATATTTTGCATTGGTTGCGAACTTAGCACTTTTATTGTAGCACATCTCAAGTTAGAATTTCAATGAGGACTAAATATTGGTAAGCAGAGGGGCACCATGTAAGAGAGAAGGTAGTAGAAAGGTGGAGGCAAGGGCTTGTTTGGTGGAGTGGTTGAGGAATTGTTTTTGCCTATAGAGCATACCAAGTCTTTGGAGTGTTTTTTTAATACTGTTGTGTATCTGTAGGTTGAATGTTAGGTTTTCATCTATGATTACACCTGTGTGAGACTAACTGCATGGTCGTTTTATTCTGGGCCTGCATGGAGAATTCATTTTTATTTAGAGAAGTAGTTTTCTTAGGGGTGAAAAGCATGAGTTTAGTTTTGTTGGGGTTTAGGGCAAGGTGGTGGTTGGCCATCCAGGTTTCATTGGCTGTGAGGGCGTTTTGGGTGATTTGTTTTAGTTCATATGTGGAATTAGCAGAACAGATGATGGTTGAGTCATCTGCATATTGGATTATAGAACCTTGAGTAAGGGTGGTATGAAAATTGTTGATAAAGATGCTGAAAAGAAAAACCCCTAGTATGGAGCCTTGGGGGACACTTCTGGTTGTATTAAGGAATGGAGAGAGAGAGAGAGAGAGTGAGTGCTGCTGTTTGGTTGATTGTTGTCTGTTTGTGAGGTAGCTTGTGAACTAGGTTAGGGTTGTGGGTGACATGCCTAGATTAAAGAGTTGTGTGAGGAGAAGAACATGGGAAACAGTATTGAAGGCCTTAGAGAGCTCAAGAAATAGTGAGGAAACAATTTTACCAGCATCTTTAGCCCAGGTAACTGTATCCAAGAAGGAAATGAGGTTAGTTGTGGTACTGTGGCCTGGCCTGAAGCCATACTGACTGGGGAATAAGATTTGGTTGTGAAGCAGATGGTTGAGAAGTTAAATGTGGATGCATTTTGTCCATAATTTTAGAGATTGGTGAGAAGACTGGAATAGGTTGAAAGTTGGAAATGTCTGTACTGTTTCCATCTATCTGTAAGGGGAGAATATATGCCTTTTTCCAGGTGTTAGGTACATAGGGCTCTTTGATAGATCTCTTAAGTAGTATGCTGATAGGGTAGGCAATGGAGTTTGTTTGTAGGAATTCGGAGGGTAGGTTGTCAGAGGCATTAGTGCAAGGGTTGAGCTTAAGGAGTAGTATTTTGTATGATAGTGGTAAGTATAGTGGAAAAAGAAAAGCTAGGTGGAGAGGGTGTAATGTTTTGAGAGGACTGGTTTGGACATGTTGGGGTAGTATTAGAGTTGATTTGTGGGAAAGAAGCTGTAAGATTAGATATAGTGTTGATGAAGTAAGTGTTAAAGAGAGTGGCTAATTCAGTAGGTGTTTTATTTGGATTTGCACAAAGATTATATTTTGAGCCTGTGTTCAGTAGGGAAGTGCTGAAGTTCCAGAATTGTTTGGGGTTTTGCCTATGGTGACTTTGCAGATGTAGGTAGTGTGCTTTTTTTTCTTAAGTAACTAGACACTTAACTTGATTGCAGAGTTGCTTGGATTGTAGTAGGTCTGGGGGGGATTATTTTTTTGCCATGGTTTCCAGACATTGTCCCTAGCAGTGATGAGTTGCTTAGTGGGTCTCGTGAGCCAACTGGCATGGTTAGTTTTTACTCTTTTTTGTCAAATTGGAGCTACATTGTTTAATGTCTAGAGAAATTATGAACTGAATAACTAAACAGTCTTATCAAAGGGAAGAGTTTTTAGGACTTCCCAGTTGAGGTTTGATAAAGTTTGGTTAAAGGTGGTGTAGTTAAAGTGAGAGAAGTTTCTTGTTAGCTTGTATTGGTGTTTACTTGGTGCTGGAGTGGCTTTACATACTATATAGTCGGGGAGGTATTCACTAATACTTTTGGGAAGTGTGCAGGTGAAGGATGTATTGTTTGGATCAGAGACTAGGATACAGTCCAAAATGGAGCCATTGTCGTTGTTTCTGTTTGGCCTGGTTATATTGTAAATTAAATGGGCAGAGTTATGCAAGTTAATGTTGGAAGAGGGATTGTGGTGGGAAACATCAAGCCAATCAGTGTTGATGTCTTCCAGGATGATTGTTTTATTTTCTATATTATTTGATATCCAGGCAATAATTTCTTTTAGTAGAGGAATGTTATTGCCTGGGGGATGTACAGGGCTACGATGCAGAGATATTTGTAGTTTATTTTTAGAAAATAAATTATTATTTTAGCTGTGGAAAATTGTGGAATTGATTTGCAGTATGGGACAATAGCATAGGTATTAGGGTAGACTATTGCCACACTTCCACCTCTTTTGTGGCATTGATCTGATCTTAGGCAAGCATAGACTGGGGAGAGGCTTTTATGTAGGAGTTTAACCATGTTTCAGTGGCTGCTATTTTATCAGGTTTGTTGTGAGCTATCTAGGCATGAAAGTGTGGGATTTTTTTTCTGATGCTTTGTAGGTTCAGGGTTGTAAAATTTAGAGATTTATAGGATTTAGGGGAGTTAGGAGGGGAGGAGGTGGGGCCAGGGTTTGGGTGAATGTCTCCACATTTGGGGTAATTTAGAATGGTTGTTTGGGAAAATAGTGGGTAGTTGTTTCCGTTTTGAGTTGGTTTGCTAATTTAAGAGAGAGAGGCAGTGGGTGTTGTTTTGTAGGGGTAGGATTTTTATTTTGGTGAGAAGAAATGTACTTTGAGCATATAGGCTAGGATATATGTTAGAGTAGCTAGCTAATGGTGAGGTTTGTGTGGATGTAGTACAATTTGGCTTGAATGGTTGATAAGATGACTGGATAGCTGTTAAGTTTATTAAGAGAGAAGCTTACAGAGAATTAGAGGAGAATTGTGCAAGAGATGAGGGGCATGGTAGATAGGGGATTATGTTTATTTGTGAAATAAGCTAATGGCATTAGGTTAGAACAAGCTAGTAGGCAGTGTATGTATGTAAGATAGTTGTAGAGCAGTTATACAGTGATGTGAAAGTACTGATTAGTTTGCTAATTAGAAGTGCTTAGTGTGGGTGGGATGTTAGAGATGGTAAGATGTACTTGGGGAAATTGATTGAAGATTAAGTGTGATTGGCTGATGATTGAGAGAGGGTGGAGTTACTGTAAGAATAAATATAGTTGAAATGAGGGTGTGTGGGAATAGGGGAAGGGTAGGGGACCGGAGAGTGCCCAAGCTTAGCGAGGGTGAACAGAGTGGGTTGGACCAGATCAATTGTGGCTGCAGGAAAGAAAAAAAAATGTGTGTTGCTGTAATTAGTGGCCAAAAAGCAGTCACTTGTTTTGAACAATTGAAAGGTGAGCAAAGGTCAGTGAAAAAGTAGAATTAGAGGGAAGGAGTGCAAGGTAAAAAAAGTTTTGTGCTGTAAAGGATTAAATAGTGAGAACAGGGATAATGGAATTTAGGTACCATGAAAGACTTTTGTATTGAAGCATGGGTTGTAATGGAGCAAGCAGTACAGGGATATGGAGTTATTCAGTAAGACTAGACTGATTTCAGAATTCAGACATATGCTCAGATCTGGTCTGAGCTAAAACAGAATGGCATTAAATATACTGATCCGAAGGATATTGCCAATGTCCTGGCAGATCGATTCAGTGCCAACTTCACCCCCCTATCACCCCCTAAATGGCCCATCTCAATACCGGAAGATTGCCAAATTCCAGTAATAACGGCCACACAGGTACAAAACACACTCTCTAAAGCCAAGAATACAGCATCCATGGGACCAGATGACATCCCGGGCTGTGTACTACATGAACTACAATATGAACTGGCACCTCACCTAAGTGTCATGTTTAATCATAGCCTCACCTCAGGTTTCATGCCCACTGAGTGGCGCAGAGCTACAGTTATCCCAATCCACAAGGGGGGATCCACCTTGGATCCCGGAAACTACCATCCCATCAGTCTGACAAGCCTTATCTGCAAGGCCACGGAGCGTATTATCATGGAACTTATAAACAAATACATTGGCAACCTTCAAACACTGGACCCCACCCAGTTTGGGTTTGTGAAGGGCCGATCTTGTCTCCTGAACCTGATTGACTTCTTTGAATCAGTCTCCAGAGCCATGGACAAGGGTAAGGTGGTCCACACAGACTATCTAGACCTTGCCAAGGCCTTTGATACCATCCCCCACTCTGGAATCATAGATAAACTTACTAAGTTGGGCATTAATACCTATGTCAACCAATGGGTTGCTAAATGGCTTACTGATAGAACCCACAGTGTAAAAGTAGCCGACTCCAAATCCAGCTCCAGACAAGTGACAAGTGGAGTACCTCAGGGTTCAGTCCTGGGGCCACTCTTGTTTGACATCTACTTCTCTGAAGTACAGGTCAACACTAAGGAACTCTGGCTAACAAAGTTTGCAGATGACTGCAAACTGGGAGCCATTATTGAATCCCCAAATGATGTGGATACTCTACAAAAGGGCCTTACAGAAACAGATGCTTGGTGCCAGAGCCATGGGCTCAAGCTCAATGCCAAGAAATGTATTGTTATCCCCTTTGGGGAAAAAACATGTATCCATGAATTACCATATAGGTGGCAGTACACTAAACACAGAAAGTGTGATAAGAGACTTAGGGACACAGGTGGACAATGGTCTCACCTTCGATAACCACATCGCCACAACAGTCAGGACATCCTTCTATATGGCACACCTCATCACTAAGGGCTTTTCATCCAGAAAAAAGGAGGTCATTGTCCCACTGTACTCATCCCTCATTAGACCCATTATAGAATACAATGCCCCATTTGGTATGTACCTCTCAAGACATCTGCAACAACTGGAAAGGCCTCAGAAATACCTCACTAAAAGAATCACAGGCCTAAAGCAGATGCCCTACGCTGACTGCCTTAAAAAACTCCAGCTATACTCTGTCGCATATCATCTACTCAGAGGCGATCTCTGCTTAACATACAAGGCCATGTCAAACCCAGAGCTGTTGGACATGCTACACTTAAAGAAATCCCAATCCCTCAGAGCTACATGCTCCAGGGATCTAAACCTTGTCATCACAATAAACAAAACATGCTGGAGGGATAGGTTCCTGACCCAGAGACTCCCCATACTCTGGAATAGATTGCCCATACATGTCAAGCAGAGTGCCTCTTTGGACCTCTTCAAGAGGAACCTTGACGATTGGATGGGAGAAAGGAAATTCACCCCTGGGATCACGTCAGTCGCCCTGCTAGACAGGGGTCCAGGAAAGTAAATAATGTGGGAAGAAATAGCCAGGGAATTGTTATGGCTAGGCTTGTATAGGCCCTAGGGCTGATAGCCTAGTACCAACCTATGAACATTTGCTCGGAGGTGGAGATCCTCTAAACTTCATTTGTTGGCAAAGAAAAAAAAATGGCTCTGCAGGACCCCCCCCCCCCACCCCAAAATTCCTCCAGTTGTATGGGTATATCCTCTCTCTTGACAAACCAAATAAATTGAAAACTAAACCAAACCAAACAAACAGAAACCTTTCAGTTGCTCTCCGGTCGATGTAGTAATCAGCAAACTGTCAAAAACACTCGAATGATAGCAATAGTATTCCACACTTTATTAATTTCCTTAAGCTTAAAATTAAACAGCTTTTCGTCGGATGATCAAAAACCATCTTCCTCAGAATGGAAAACACATCAGTGGCATTCAAACACCTTACTTATAATTTCCCTCACGTGATTTCTGTGACAAGAAAAGCATTAACAACATTCAAAAAGTCATCAGTTAAATTTAAAGAAACATCCTAAACAGCTAAAATATAAATTATAAATTATAAAAACTATATGTAAACAACATTTAAAACAATCAGCGTGTCAAAACGTTTAAAATTATTAAATCTGTAATATATGAACATATAAAACCCTGAAACATCCGACAGCTGAATACTGTCCTAAAAAGTTTTCTAAATCGGTGTTCACTCGTGGAATTATTCTGAATACAATAAAGATAAAATGCAAAGGAAAAGATAATAAATAAAAATGAAAAATAAGAAACAAAATACTTGATATTAAACAAGTTTCCCAGTCATTCTCATATCTCCGATGAATACCTAAATGTTATTCTCCAAATAACTACATCACTGTACAAGGTAACTTTACAACAAAACTAGCAAGCAGATAATATTGCCCAACAAAACAGAGTGCTAATATATGCGCTCACCTTTTAGCCCATAAAGCGTGGCATACAAGGTTAGCCGAAGGGCATGCATGTAACCTATAAATATAAATACAATTTGAAACTCAATTCTTGATTTATTACTTTATTCTAATCACATGGTATTGAATCTAACTATAACCATAGCACTACACTGAACATATGAACATATAAAACCGCTTAAAAAATAATAATGAAAACAGTGAAAATGAAACATTGGCCATTTATATAGCCCACCCATCCTTTAAACACGACTCCACATAAAGTAGGGAAAATTCAGAGGTCATCCCTTATGACTTGACCTTTGAATAAACATAGGAACAAATACCTGTCATTATGAATACACTAAATTTCATCTTTCAAAACTCTTTAATTTGAGTAAACATGTTATAGACAACATTCCATTTAGACCAGGGGGGTGACAAGCATCCATATTTAACTGCCAAATCAGTTCCTTCATCTCCAACATCAGAGACTCAGCCCCCCCCCCCCCTATTTTCTGATTGAATCTGATCGATGACAGAAAAAACAAATACATGGTGGGGGTTTTCCACTATATGTTTAGCCAGGGCATTCTCCATTTTTTTTTTCTAATAGCATACATGTGTTCATACATACTTTCCTGTAATTTCCTGTTTTTCCTATATAGAGAACAGGACAGTTGGAACATCTCGCCAGATAAACTACATGGGTGCTGGCACAGTTGAATCTGCCCCGGATTGCATACTTAATACCCCTCACTATAAAGGAGGCACCTGGTTGGATGAACCTGCAATATCTGCACATGCTACATTTATACATGCCTGATCTAGAATTGGAAAGCTTCGGCTTCATCCCAAGTAGACTTTTGAGATTAAGTCCCCTTTTAAAAACTGCCTTAGGATGAGCTACTAATTTATTTTGGACAGAACTGTCTTGTGTCACCGGACTCCAATTTTTCTGGACAATGGAGACAATCTCCTTAGCATCCAGACTATATGTTAGGATGAAATTACAAGGGTGGACAACTCCTTGGATGGCACATTTCAACTCAGGTACTGCAATATTAATGTTAGACATCCTCTGGTACTGTGTAGATACCATGTATCTCATGGCATAAAGTATCGTTATCAATTTCCTACAGATCACTGACATTCTTAACTTCATGCACAGTATGAATGTGGCTATGAATAACCAACACCTGCAAACCAGTTCTAACCCTCACCCTTTATGGGTATTTGAAGAGGCCTTCTTTTAGCTCTTGCTTGCACCCTCAAATCCTGGGCATTTTCATGTGACAAGTGTATAATCTTTGAGAACTGGATGGTAGAATTAGGAGGTTACTGTCAGCATTTCATACGTTGATGCCAAGATTAGCTTGTCTAGGTAGGATATGGAGTAAGAATGCTGATCAGATCAGTAGGACCACTGTTTTATGGGTAGAATAGGTAGACTGTAATTGTTTCTGCTTTTGCAACCTTTCTTTATGCTGTCCATGGATACTGTTAAAACCAAAACCGGAATGGCTACCTGGCAATTGTTGCAGTATTTCCAGTTGTGTAGTCTTTGTAAAGGTGAAAAATCACTATGAGTACTCAAAGTTTAATGCTAATATCAGATTTTTTTTTCACTTAGCAAGGGATTCCTGTCTAAGCTGTGTAGAATACATGCCTAGTATTCACCAAAAACATTGTAGGACTTGATGATTAAATGGAAAGAGTGAGTACCTGATGTCCTCACTGATAAAGAGTAGGAAAAAGCATTATACTTTTGGAGTAAATTCAATTGTGCCCCTGCTCTGGTTTTTACTGGCTTTAAAACTTTGCATATCTGGCAACATCATCAATATCATCAACCCTGGTTTCCTTTTTATGGGTTTAGGGGTGTTAGCTCAGCTATAATCACTTATCTTGATTTAGTGCCACTCTCCTACCTCCTTCAGCCATCAAGTCTGACTGTCACAGATCTTCTGTCATGCAGTAAATTCATCTCTTGACAGGACATCCCCATTTTTTTCCTGCCTTCTTATTGTCTGTACCAAATCTTATTCATTAAATAATTTTCTTTTTTCCTGCACATGTGATCAAACCGCTGCAATCAGTTCTCCTTGACCTTTTGTGCAAGTGGGACTACTTTAGCTTCTGCTCCAATGTCCTCATTTCTTCATCTATCCCACACTCTTCATCTTACTACTGGTCCCAGGCTCTTTATGTCCATCATCTCAAGTTTCTTCAACTGCTGTGCCTTCACTGCCCAGGTTTCTGTCCCATATAGAAGTACTGGTGGCATTGGTGTTTTACATGACTTACTTTTCTTCTTCTTCTCTGATATTCTTCTGTCACACACTTTCCCTGACACTCTATGCCTATTGGCCGCAACACCTCTGACCTCCTCATGTAGACTTCCCATCTTCTCAACCACTCCTTCCTTACACTTGAAGCTATTAACCTGTTCCACTTGTTTCCATCTGTTTCAATTTTCAGCTTTTCCTGATTTCCTTATTTGCTTCCATGGCAACTGTCTCATCAGATCTCTATTTCATCCCATGTGCTCTTAGCTCTGCATTTCAGCCTTTTGTCATTTGCTGAAATACCTCTACATGTGTCATTTGATCCTCATACATAGTCTGCACTAATTTTGTCAGTGTTTCCAGGACTTTAAATTATGCAAGACTGCCCAAACTGGGCAGACTGAGCTTTCTTGGGACCTTGTCATATACTTTCTTCAAGTCTAGAAATGCCTATTTAGATTTTTTCCTCAACTCCAACTTCTTCTGCAGTATCTGTCTCATTGCAAACATCAGGTCAGCTGAGCTTCACCTTGATCTGAATCTGAACTGTGCCACCACACGCCCTGCTAATTATATATAGAAACTCTGAGATCGCAGTACAGTGAGGAAAGGGCAGGTAAGGATTTGTGTACGCTTCTTTTATTTTGGCCAACTATCATCATTCAATGAAACTCTTTCAATGAACATGCTGTTCGATGATTGACCATAGAGCCTGTTTAAAATGTATCTATAGATAGAAAGGCCACAGATCATGTAGCTAACATTTAACAACATATTACTTCGTAATAATAATGAACATTGTAAAGTGGTCTATAAACACACAATTTAAAGAGGCAAAATCGAACCCAGTGTTATACATAGAAACATTTATCCAAACGTCTACATTAAAACCAACTTGTATTAAACTATAGGAAACACCAGACCACAGCAGATAGTATCAAATAAAGCTCCAAAGTTTAATCCACAGTACAAAAATGGTGAGCGTTAAAATATCCCACATCAGCAAAGACCAACCATGAGGCATTCTATAATGTTGTAAGGAACCTCTGAAATAATTTCAAACATAGCACCAAGCATATCTCTAATGGCATCACACTCACTCAAACCTCGAGGGTATGGCTAACATCCTTGGTGATAAATTTCCCTCCAACTTGTCCCCCTTGTTGCCTCCAAATCTCCTAATGTAAAATATTGGGTCCATACTCACCCTTCTAGTCACCTTTTAACAGTTACTAAAAGTACTATCTGGGGCCAAAAGCACCAGCTCTGTGGGACCAGATAACATAGCAGGCTATTTCCTAGTCAGTATGAAACATCCATTCAGACCACCTCCTTAAGCTATTCAACTTTAGCTTCTAAGCTAAATACTTAAAATCCTGGAGAGCAGCTATAAATAGTGCCCATCCACAAAAAGAGGGCCATATACAGAACCTGGCAACTAGAGTTCTGTCATTTTCAACAGCATTATTTGCATTGTGATGGAACATATTGTCATGGACTCTATAACCAGTTACCAGATACAAACCACTTTGGCTTTGTGAACTGTAGATTAAACATAGCTGATTTATTTGAAAGAGTCACAGAAGCACTAGATTAAGGTAAAACAGCGCACACAGCTTACATTGATTTAGCTAAGGTGTTTGGTATTGTATCCCACTCTGTTATCATTGACAGACTGGATAAACTTAAAATAAGTCCCTGTGTAACCTGTTGAATTGTCAGCTGGCTCACCAATAAAACCCACTGTATTAGATTTGATGAGATACTATCATGCAATAGACTTGTCAACAGTGATGTACTCCAGGATACTCTTCTGGGACCACTTCTATTAAGCATTTGCTTCTCTGATGTCAATTCTAGCACTAAAGATCTTTGGCTGACTAAGTTCCAAGAGAGTTGCAGGCTTGGGGCCATCATCAACTACCCAGAAAGTATTTGCGTCCTCCAAGAATGCTTAATTCATACAAACTTGTGGTGCCAGTATTATTGTCTAAAGCTGAAGACCAAAAATGTATCATTGTACAATATGAGAAACAGGGACTCTTACACAACCTCATACATGACAATTCCCTTAAAGCAGATAATGTCATTAAAGACCTGGGAACCTTAATAGATAATGAACGTTCCTTGACCACCATGTACCAAATGACCTCAGGAGATCCTTCTACCTTACCCATCTGATACTAAAGTTGCTTCCTCTCAATCAAAAGTGGTCATCATTTCCCTCATCTGGCTCATTCTAGAATGCAGGGGGCTCTCTGGTATGTACATTTTCAAGCACCTCACCCAACCTAAAAAATGTAGTGGTTCCTCACTAAAAATTCTCAGCTATGAGCTCCCTAAGTTGCCAAGAATGCCTAAAAGCCCTATCTCTCTCTTCTATTGTTTCCTACAGACTCCTCCTCCATGGTAATCTATGCCTGGCTTACAAAGTTGTAAATTATCCATTGCTGTTTGGTCTACTGCAAATCCACAAGATTTGTTTGTCATAGGGACCTAACATTTTATTTATTTATTTTATTTTTATTTTACATTTGTTAACCGGGCTAGTCTAACTGGATATATGTCCATTTTCAGTAGAGGCCCGGGGAGAAAAGCTCCTCACATAAATCAATTACAATGAGACATATAATAAAAGTACAGTAAGGATATACCTTTTGTAATAAGAGTCACAATAACAAATAACAACAACAACAACAAATAGCTAAGGCATGCTAATAAAAAGTATACTAGGTCATTTGAAGCGTCACAAATAAAAAAGCTAAGGATTAGCAAATTTTTTGATAAACTGTTGGTAAAAAAGAATTAATACAGGACATATGAAGAGGTAAAGAAGAAATGCAAGGGAGGAGAAGAGTGAGATACAAAGGTCTAGTAAGGAGAGGAGAAGGAGATGGAAAAGAGGAGAGGGTAGAGAAAAGGTGAAGTGGGACAGAGCATGAGAGGAGAGCAAGAGGGTGAAGAGAAGAATGTGTATTTCTGGTTAGTAAAAACAGAGAAAAGTTATGGTAGAGAAGGGGAATGAAGAAGCTTAGTCAGGAGTCCTACATGAGCAAAGCCAGTGATTTTGGAAGTGCAGTTTGATTTTTTGTTTGAAGAGTGGTAAGGAGGGGATTAGAGTGATACCAGAGGGTAGCTGATTCCATGTCCTACCTATAGTATTGGTGAATAGAGAGTCACCAGCTAAGTTATAGGATTTTACAGATTTGGTCATGACCGATATTTTTCCTAATGATAATTCTCTGCCTCTGAAACAAACTTCTGCTTCTTTATTCCCTTTGTCTGAAACAAACTCTTGCTTTTTGTAAAGCAAAGCACATTTTATTTATTTATTTATTTATTTATTTTATATTTGTTGGCCAGGCTAGTCTAGCTGGATACATATCGATTTTCAGTAGAGGCCCAGGGAGAAAAGCTCCAAGTATGAGAAGATTACTCCATACAATAGTTAGAATAAAAAACAAGCTTAAAATACATTATAAAGCAAAAAATGTTTGTAAAAAGAGTACAAGTAATTTGTGTGATCCAAGTTACAGAGTCATGGTATAGGTTTAAGCAGAACTCAAGCCATGAGTTTTCTGGTACAATCAGCACAAGTTTATACAATATTTAAAAAAAAAACAAATTGACATTCACTTAGTCAAAGAGGGAGAAAGAGAGTAGGCTGGAAAATATAGGTAATGTTTAGTCAGGCATTGAGCAGGGACAAAGCCAATGTATTTTAGGTGATCTTTGAGGTGTTTCTTAAAGAGTGGAGTAGATGAGAGAGAGGTTAGTGTTTTAGGAAGGTTGTTCCAGATTTTGCCCACGACATTGGTAAAGAGTGAGTCACCAGCTTTGTTGTTGGATTTATTGTTGGCAATTAGTAACTTGCTAGCTGAGCGTAGTGTTGTAAGATTTTTATATGAGGAGATCAGGTTAGAGAGGATAGGAGTATTAGTAGGGTGGTACAGAATTTTTTGTGTGATCACAAGTTGATTGTATCGTAGTTGGTTTTGTAGTTCTAACCATTTGAGTTGTTTGAGGTTGAGACAGTGGTGGGTTCTATAGGGAGAGCCAGTGGCAAATCTGACTATATTATTATAGCTAGTTTCAAGCTTGGTAAGATTGTGCTTATATAGATGGGTATAAATGGCAGAAGCATAGAATAGGGTAGACGTAAGATGAGCCTGGGCAATGGTGGTTCTAGCCAGTTGTGTAAGGAAGGGTTTGATTCTATACAGAGAGCCTAGTTTTTTATTGATAGTTTGAATAGTATTATTGATATGATCATCAAAGCTGAGGTTATGATCAATGGTTATGCCCAGAAGGCGTGCAGTAGGATCAGGGGAAATACAAGTTCCATTATAGGAGGTAATAGTGACGTGGATCTGTGGAGATTTTTGGGTGGGAGTGAAGAGTAATAATTTGTTTTTTTTGGGGTTGAGGAGGAGACATTGATCAGTAAACCACTTTTCAACAGAGTTAAATACAGTTTGAGTAAGGGTTTGGAGAGAGGACGAGGACTTAGTAGTGCAGATTAGAGTAGAGTCATCAGCGTATTGTATGCAAGTGGCTTGTGGAACAACAGTGTAGAGATTGTTAATAAAAATAGAAAAAAGAAGAGGGCCTAGGATAGAGCCTTGAGGGACTCCAGTGTTCACAGGGAGGGGTGTGGAAAGATTATTGTCCCAGAGCACTGCTTGATGTCTGTTATCTAGATAGGATTTAAACCAAAGAATAGCTTGTAGGTCAAGAGATTGGGCTTTTAGAGTACTGATAAGTAAGCTATGGTTGACCATATCAAAAGCTTTTGATAGATCTATAAATAGAGCAGATGAGAGAGAGTTATTGTTTCGATTCCTGTTAATACAGTCAGTAAAGCTTAGTAGGGCAGTAGTGGTGCTATGAAAGGGCCTAAAGCCATGCTGACAGTTAGCAAGTAAGTTGTTATGGAGCAGGTGTTGAAGTAGTTGATGGTGGATACATTTTTCCATTATTTTGGCTAATGGAGAGAGTAGAGCAATTGGTCGGTAGTTGGAAATGTCAGTGGATTTACCTCCTTTATGCAAAGGGATTATATGGGATACTTTCCATATGGAAGGGATGGTACCTTTTGTGATTGTTCTGTTTATAAGGATGGATATTGGATAAGCTAAGGCTTTGGCAGCTACTTGAAGGTATTCTGCTGGGAGGTTATCAGCAGAGGGAGTACAAGGTTTGAGTTTCTGAAGGAGTTTACAGATAAAGGAAGTTGGAACAGGTTGTAAATGTAAGAAGGGAATTGAACTGTTTGTAATTTGTAAAGGAGAGGGGGGGTGTTAGTGTTTTTGTTAAAGTTTGAATAGCTTCAGTGAAGTAGTTGTTAAAGGTATTGGCTATTTGCAAAGGACTATCATGGGGAATAGAGTTTGGGGCTGGAGTTCTAGCCTGCCCTGGTTTGAGAAGTTTATTAATGCCTGACCAAAACTTTTGAGGGTTGTTAGAGTGTGATTGTTGAAGTTTGGAATAGTAGTTTTTTTTGTCTAACAAAATGTCTTTTTTGGTAGCGTTTCTTAATTGCTTAAAGTATAAGTGATCAGCAGAGTTCTTTGACGATCTCCATTTAGCCCATATTTTGTTCCGTAGGAACATTTTTTCTCTGGTTTGTTTTGTGAGCCAGGGGGCTATTTTAGTCCTTACACGGGAGGAGTGGATGGAGGCGTGGCTATTTAGGATTTGAAGGAATGAAGTATTAAATTAAGAGACTGCTTCATCCAGTTTGAGTTGCGTTAGAGGTGACCAATTACAGGCTTTTAGCTCGTTTTGAAAGTTTTCTGCTTGGAAGTATTTTTTAGAATGAAAGGTGGCCATATTGTTATTATTAGAGCTGTATTTCTTTTTTTTTTTTTATTATGAAGGTTAGTACATGATCACTAATGTCGTCTGGGAGTGTTCCGACTTTATAAGAACCAGGATGACTGTTTATAACGATCCAATCGAGAGTAGTTTCCTTTTTACTAGGTTTATGGAATCTTGTGGGGGAGTTTATAATTTGAGTGAAGCCAAATAGGTTTATGTGGGTGTTTGGATTAGGGGAGTTACATGTGGTCCAGTCTATGTTAAAATCACCAAGTACTTTAGTTTCTTGAGGTGGGAGAGTAGATAAGCTGCTAAGAATGTTTTCGAGAGTGGTAATATTATTACCTGGAGGGATGTAGGAGCAGATTATATAGATAGATTTAGCACTATTAATTTGAAGTTTGACAGTAAGAGTTTCAGCATTGGTATTTGAGGGTAATAACACATCAATGGGTGAAACAAGAAGTTCAGATTTATGCAAGATGGCTACACCTCCACCTTTTTTGGATGTACGGTTGGATCTTAGGATGTTATATCCAGGTGGGGTTATTTCTAGGTCATGAGTAGAGGGTTTTAACCAAGTTTCAGTTAGTCAAAGGATATCAAATGCATGAGCTTGTAAAAGAGCATGCAGTTGGCTAATTTTGTTATTAATGCTACGGATATTGAGTTGAGCTATTATGAGTGAGTTTCCTGATGTTATAGAGGAGGATGCTTCGTTAAATGATTGTTTTTGTAGATTGTCAGTTTGTGGAATTGGGCCAGGATTAGGATGAATGTCTCCGCCTATTAGAAGGTTTAAAGAATGTGTCATTGCAGTTTTTATAATTTTATAGTACTTGGGTAGACTTATCTTGTTGGGGAAGTAAGTAATGTGGGTATATCTGTGAAGCCTAGGAAGTAGGTCGGTTGAAGTAAAGGTAATGTTGCTGTTAGAGAGAGAGTAGGGGTGTGTAGTTGGTATTGTTTGCTGTTGAGGAGGTACTTTACAGACCAGAGACTAGTGTTCATAGCAGGTAAGGGTATAAGTTAAGATAAGGAATATTAATGAAGAAGAAAAGAGAAGAGAGTTTTTGAGGATAGGTGTATGTACATAGGCCATATTGTAATAGTATGGTAGAAAGGTTAAGTAAGTTATAAGGTAGGCTAAAGTGAATAATTATGTAGGGAAGAAAGATATATAGTATGATAGGATAGTTAGAGGAGGTTTGAGAGAGAGTAGGTATGAGGCTGAAGGTAAAGAGGAGTGGTCTAATAATATGCAGTAGTGTGCAGATGATTGAGGAGGGGGATTAGGGGAGGAGTTGATAAGTTTATGTGTTAGGTGATAGGTTGAGAGGAACAGTGGGTGTGGCTAGATAGGTATAAGTTAAACAGCACTGGGGGTGGGTGGGAATTGGGGGTAGGGTAGGGGAGCGGAGTGAGCCCACAGGGCAAATGGAGCGGGTCAGAGCAAGTAGAGAAGGAGATAATCAGTAAGCAGTAACAACACAGAGAGAGAAGGTGGAGCAGGTAAGAAGGTTTCAGTGGAGCAGGTATGATGGAAGACTAAGGGTAGTGAGGAGGGCAGAATAAGGAAATGACTAGTCTGCAGAGGGTAGGGGATGAGAAGAGTGCAGAGAAGGAGCAGGAAGAGATAGATTATGAGAATAGCTGGGCAGTAGGGCAAGGGAAGAGAAAAGAAGGAAAGAATGTAATGAGCCGAAGCTAGTAGAATTGAAAAGAGAGTAAGGGTTCTAGGCTAGGTTAGGCTGCCACCTAGTGGTCAGAGTTAGTATAATATCAGGTGACAAAGTTCAGAAGTATAGCAAGTAGGGAAGGGTAAGCTAAATGGCAGGGAAACAGTATATAGATGATAATGGTCCTAGGGAGGAGTCTGGCTGCTGGCTTTCCTAACTCAGGATCTAACAATCAGTTAATAGGGTTTAAAAAAAATGAAAACAGATTTGTTTACAACAAGGGGCAATGATAATACATACTTTGCCAAGTACTGTTCAAACAGGTGAAAAGTACTGGGGCAGCAGAAAAGGAAGGTCCAAGTTGGCAGGCTGGAGGTAGATGAGGGAATCCTTAGTAGTCAGGCAGGTCCCTTATTGCAGGGTAGTGGATAGAAAGTTTGCCAAGTACTGTTCAAACAGGTGAAAAGTACTGGGGCAGCAGAAAAGGAAGGTCCAATTTGGCAGGCTGGAGATAGATGAGGGAATCGTTAGTAGTCAGGCAGGTCCGTTATTGCAGGGTAGTGGATAGAAAGTTTGCCAAGTACTGTTCAAACAGGTGAAAAGTACTGGGGCAGCAGAAAAGGAAGGTCCAAGTTGGCAGGCTGGAGGTAGATGAGGGAATCCTTAGTAGTCAGGCAGGTCCCTTATAGCAGGGTAGTGGATAGAAAGTTTGCCAAGTACTGTTCAAACAGGTGAAAAGTACTGGGGCAGCAGAAAAGGAAGGTCCAAGTTGGCAGGCTGGAGGTAGATGAGGAATCCTTAGTAGTCAGGCATGTCCCTTATTGCAGGGTAGTGGATAGAAAGAGCTATGAGAGTAATACCGGGTCATGAGCACACAGCAGCCGGGAAGAAGACTGAGGAGTAAAAGATATCCCTCATTGTCTTCAAATCTAAGTTAGACATATAGATGGGAAGCCATAAATTTACCCTGTGTCTAGCTCTCCCTATGTTTTATGGACAGCAGGAGAAATTAGTTGGATGTATTAGTAGGAATAGGCTTCAAATGGCTTACCTGGTCTATTGCTTAGTAGGAACCTAACATGTATGTCATGGGTCCCTTATGTTGCTAAAAGAGCTGCCAGCTAGATCTAACTTTTCGTACAAGAAAGCATTAAACATTACTAAAATGTGACCTTTTAAAATCTTACCAAACTGTATCATTGGTTTACTATCAGTTTATCATGCAGTGTTTTTCAGTTCTGTTCAAAAATACTTTTTACTTGTATGAGCTGCTTTGGTGGTTAATTACATGTTTTGCAGCTGTAACCCAGCTGAATGCTATACTGAAAAACAAATACAATTATAGTCTTCTCACTCTGTAGCTTAGCATGCATGAGATTCTTATACAGGTAAGTTTGTGAATCTTAAATTCACAGTGCGTAATATTCCATGCTTCTGGGGAGTTTATAAACTAAGGGCAATAGATATATTAGAAACTAAATTATTTTTAAATTATGACACTGCATACCCCATAGAATTAAAACTGGAAGTTCACTGGAAGCATTTGGTCCATTATTATTATAATTTAAGGTTTTATCTCATGTATATTTTTATCATCAAACCCTTGTCAGTCATTATAATAACATAAGAGATCCATTGCATAAATGCTTTAGAGTTAAATAAATTGGGTACAAGATTTTGGGTCTATATCACGTAATCAAAGTTTTATAACTTCAAACACTATATGGCCGAAATCATACGTTTGAAGTTGTAAAACTTTGATTACGGTAAAAAAATAAAAATAAAAAGCTTACTTGATGGCTTTAAGCAGGGGGGCAAGCCTCCGTGCACCCCCACACCCCCCATTCTTTAAATATACCAACTCTGAGACCACACTTCAATGCAGTACAGTGTGGAAAGGAAGGATTTCCCTTTACTACACTAGTAGTGCGATCTTGGAGTTGGTATATTTAAAGAGTGGGGGGTGTGGGGGTGCAGGGGGGCTTGCCCCCCTACTTTTACCCATCAGGTAAGCTTTTTATTATCTTTTTTTACCATAATTGAAGTTTTACAACTTCGAACATATGGTTTTGACCATATACTGTTCGAAGTTATAAAACGTTGATTATGTGATATAGACCCCAAGCTTTTATGTTTTATCTACACCTCTACTTATATCACATATTTTAGCAGGATAAGGAACCCATTACATACATATCTTTAATGATACACAGCAGTATGGATGCAAGTTTCTGTGTAATTATATTCATATTTCTGGGGCCCCTTTATGCTTATACTCCATTATTACTATTACAAAATATTGCATCTTTAAATATTAACTGATTAATATGTGGTGTTTTTTATATAGGCTAATTTGGCAGTAGTTGAACTTTTAAGTCCCTAGAAAACTTCCACATGTAATACTAAAGGCTTTCATCTGAAAGTCTTGGAGTTTAGAGTGCAAATTAATAAACAAATACAAAGTAATGGTGTTTAGTGATGTGTTTGATTTGTATTATATTACTTTGTACATGGTAACCATTAAGTGCAATTATTGTTAAACTGAGCATTGAACTCCTCTAGTAAGCTGCGGCATGCTTTTTCACAATCACAAATACAGATTCTTGTCAAAACCATAAAGCAAATATTTCTGCAGTTCTGAGGTAGTAGTCTTGTTATTTAATTTACTCCTGCTGGTACAACACAGAAGCCAATTTACAAATTGAATCTCTAATTTATAAGTGGTAAAATAAATTACATTTTTTGATTACTGCAAGTTCTGATTTTTTTACATGGACAAATACAAGGTATCTAATATTACTGAGTGCTACATTTATTTATTGTTTTGCTGAACAGCTTAAATTATGTTGCAAACCAGTATGATTGGATTTATACAATTTCTGGTGGGGCCCCAAAGACCACAGGGGTCACGATCAAGGTTCATCTGGGGTGAAAAAGCAGGAGTCACATCCTCCTTTGAGATAGAATGATTGTTTGTTTATATGGAAATTTAGCTAGGTCATTTGGGCCTTGTACAGTGATCAAAGTTTTACTCATATCAACTAGAAGTACTTAAACTGAGATTAAATTAGCAAAGAGCTCGGACTAATGCATTGCAACAGTTATAAAGACACACACACACACTCACACCACAGCCAATGCATTTGTTTAATCAGTCACAACATTGGTCATTGCTTTTTAAATGAATCTCAGAATGCACTTGTACACAATAGGCAAACTCTTCAGAGTTGTTGATTTTGCACTTAACAGTATGCACCCAGGGCACCCCTTCTCTCCTTAGCTATGGTACTACATTTATACCTATTCAGTATATCTGCATTATTTGTTTTCATTTTAAGAATAAATCCTATAGCAGCCAAGAAGAAAGCAGGAAACACGCCAGCAAAGGTTCCACTGTTTAATAACTCCAAATAGCAAAAACACAGAGTTGAAAGGCACAGATTAACGCTCTTAACAGATGAATTGCGTTTTCGTCTTTAGCAACAATGACTTCATCAGATAGTAATTAAGACAATCAATTAAGCCTTTATATACTAATGCTTTTCAAATATTACCCTATCAGTCAGAGTGCATCAAAGGGCAGCCAATCATGATGTTGACTTTCATAAAAAACAAACACATTCATTAAAATATTTATATGAAAAAACAATATAATTTTTCCTATTTATTAAAATAAATATGTTAAAAACTCCTTAGTTATCTAGTACTAAGTACTTTTTACTCATACATATAAACAATTCAAATATTAAAAATACATTAAAAACATATATGTGTAGAATTGATGATGTACTAAGTTAGTTACATTCTTTGCTTGCCTTAAGCAAACAGCACCATCTATTGTTTTCATTTTAGCCATTTGTGAAAGTCTACTGGGACCATATCATGACTTTAATTTTGAGCCCTTTAAAAAAACTTAACATTAACTTCACTTTAGTTATTACCTGGATCCCTTTCACACCGATTCACCATGAGAAAACTACAGAAATCAACAGTACATCTTTCAATCTTTGAAAGCAGACATTTGGGAATTTCTCACTTAGCAAATATGGCGCAGCTATATTGGTCTGTTTAACTAATTTTCTCAGAAAGAAACAGTTTTTCAATGAGGGCAGTGGAATTCAAACTGGTAAAGAACAAGATTCAGGTTACTTGCTTCTTGCCAGCTTATCTTCTAAGCCATATTGACAGTCATTATTATTTATTTATTATTTATTTAACATTTGTTTACTGAGAAAGTCTAACTGGGACAGAGCCCATTTTCAGTTGAGGCCCAGAGAGAAATGTTCCAGATGCATGTCTACATTAGGAACAAACATTACAGTTAGTAGAATATGAAATACTCACTACCCTGTTCACATTCTCAAATAGGCATCATCCATTGCATTTCCCCTTATGTACAATTTAGTGAAACAGAGCTAACAGCATTTCATAAAATATGTTCTAATAAGATGCAATTAGCTTGGTGGTTAACTTCCTCACCTTTGGCACTTAAGAGCATGGTTCAGTTCCCACAGAGAGAACTGAATAAAATTGTTTGAATTTGGGGGTTTACATAATGGATAAGGTACCAAAGAAAAACTACAACCAACTTCCCAGAGCCGCAGAGTCCAACAAAAATAAAAGCAAATAATCCAAGAACACTGATGGACCCAAGGAAGGCACGACTCTCCAGGTTAAAAATGTAATTTATTGTAGATCATAAGCACTTTCGCAGCTACTGCTGCTTCATCAGATAACAAACGCATTGAACCAAAACTGGCTTTTAAGTAGAAAAGTGAAAGTGTGTCAGATCACATGACCACAAAATTTAAAGAAATACAGCTAAAATATATGTTATTTAAACAACACATAAAAGCATGTACATATAAATGCAACATAAAAACTGCATAAAAATATATACAAAACCTCCCAAGAGCAATTAAAATACCGCTTTACCCAACAAGAAATCAAACATATATAATTGTAGATGCAAAGGCAAATACTCTCATCTGGCTTGTGGTCTTGACTTCAGTTTGGGTTTAATGGGCACAAAATTCATTCAACCCATGCCCAAAATCTCCCCTCAGCCTGACAATCTACTTAGCTTCCATCTGTTCTGTTTGATTCCTTATATCTCCACCCCTTATAGTCTCATAGACTGTACCAATAACAAGAAATTTGAATGTGTGCCTAGAATCAGTAGCCAGTATATGTTTTGACAAAGCACTAGCTGTTCTTCCCTTTTGTATATAATAAACATGCTCCTTTATTCTCTCCCTTAAAGCCCTATCAGTCTTTCCTATATAAAATTTGGAACATCCCTTACAGTGGGCTAAATAAACAACATGTTCTGTACTGCAAGTAGTAAATGTATGAAACTCGTAATCTCTTTTTTGGTCAGGATGCCACAAGGCATCGTAACTTTATTTCTGTGCTGCACAGAATCCATGGTGGGGTAACAAAGTTGCCTTTTCAATGATTTCATATTTCTAAAGAGGAATCTGGGAGTAGTGTCTATCAGCTTACTGATGTCACAGTCCATTGTTAAAATTCCCCAGTGTCTCTTGATAACATTTATATAGGAAGAAACATCAGAAGAATAATATAGGGGAACCCTAAGTTTATAATCCTTTCTTCTATCCTTCATTGCCTGATGTGTCTTTCTAGAAAAGTAAGGTTTAGCTGTGCTAGATCTAAGATACTGAACCTCACCTATATTCCTTAAAATATTATGTGTATCATAACCTCTGTCAACCAGTTCCATGTGTAAAATGTTAAGTTGGTTGTCAAAATCACTGTCCTGGATATTAAGCCTAGAAGCCCTAAATATTTGATTCCTAACAACATTCTGAAAAATGTGGGGCTGCATATTGTCTCTAGCTAATAAATGATTAACATGACAAGACTTCCTGTATAATCTAGTGAACAACCCCCCAACACCATCCATCTCTGTAGTGACATCCAAAAAATCTATTTTACTAGAGGCCACATTAGAAGTAAATCTTAAAAATATTGTAGTATTATTAATATATATATCAAATTCCCTAAGTTCGTCTTCTGTTCCATTCCACAGAAGGAGAAAATCATCGATGAACCTTCTATAAAATAATACTTGTTGTTTATAGGGTCCATTGAAAATATATTTATCCTCCCATACTGCCATAACTGAATTGGCATAGCTATTGGCACAAGATGTGCCCATAGCTACGCCATTCTGCTGCCAGAAAATTCTTTCATTAAACAAGAACACATTGTTCTCTAATGCACACTGTAGTAGAACCTTGACAAGCACAATCTCTGACTCATCAAACTGTGAATGCAACTTCAAAAAAATCTTGTATCATACCCAAACCCAGGTCATTGGGTATGACCGTAAATAAGGAGGTCACATCTAAAGTGACCAACAGCAAATTCCTAGTAGAAACAGTAGATTGTTCCAAATGGATGTTCTTTCAGAACATGTGGTATAACACTAAGCAGTGGTCTCAGGGGCTTTTCTAAGTAAATAGATATGGGCTCAGTACACCATTTGTGTCCTGCAACAACAGGACGCATAGGTGGAATTATTCTATTCTAATGCAACTTGGGTAACTCTTGTATAATGGGAAGCAAAGGAACTTTTACCAAAAAATAATCAAGTAGCTCCTTCTGTAGTAATCCCTGCTGATATAACTTATTCAGTGTGCATTGAATACTACTCCTTAATATTACCTGGCATCGGCAGTTAAATTCCTTGGGCCATTTCCATCAGCATGGAAATGACGTGCAAATGTTTCAAAAATGAATTGTAAATATCATTTCATTTGGATACTCCTTAAGATGACAGTTCACCAGTATAGATTGTCAGAGACCTCAAAAATGTTCCAGCCTGTACAGCAATCATTCTCAGCAGGACTAACCTCTGAAAAGTCATCGGAGTATGGGGAAGACACAGACACCAAATGAAGCTGAATGTGGTTTCCTTTCTACTTATCGTTTTTAGCATACTACCTCTAAGGATGAATCAAAATAACTCAATGTCATTATGCATACACACCCATGTTTATATGTTTGTGTGCTGGGAATAGTCACAGGGCAGTGCTATAAGTCCAGTGCAGCTAAAGAAATCTTGCATGGTTATGGCAGTAAAGAAATGCTATTGAGAAGGCACAATTTTCTCTGGATATTAATGTCTGTGCTTTTTCATCTTCTGATTTGATTGATCAGTACTGAAATAATAATGTCATTTTTGATAATTATAGTGACTTTGAACCACAATTTCTTATAATTTTTTTTTTTTTTTTGTAAAGATATTAGAGGCTCTGTAATTTTAGTATTAAAGTCTGGGATTAAGTATTTCCCAACTAATACCTCTCATCTGCATTTGAGACACAGACTTTTTAAATTTGGTAAGAAATCTTCAGTTAAAAGACTGTTTTTAAAATCAGCCAAAAAACGAAGGAACCCCAGAGCCAAGGCTTAGCAAACACTGATATTTAATAAAATATGTAAGCGCTTTCAAACGGAACTCTTCTTCAGACAAGTTAAAAATGTAGCAAAACCAACTTTTAAACACACAGCAATTAAAAACAAACCAATCATTAAAGAGACCTTGTCATTAATACCTGGTTTTCTATCAGCACAGAACTTAAAAATCCAATACAATTCCCTTTCTTCAGTATAATGTTTTAAATCACCTCCATGTTGTCCTTTAAACACAGTTTCTACAACCTTAAATATAAAACTATGTGAAGGTCCTGACTCATGCATATGTTTAGCTAGAGCATTGGTTAAATCACCTCTCCTAATTGCATATTTATGCTCACGTATTCTTTCATAAAACATTCTATTAGTTTTTTCTAGATAAAAACTTGCTAAATAGACAATGTTTCTAGTTTTACAATGTGCATGTACCTTAAAAACAAATCTTTGTTTAGAAGCAGGATGTATAAACAGATTTGACGTTTCTATAAAAGAACAATATTTACATCCACCACATGGAAAGGTACCAAAAGGTAAATGCCTATCTGAGCTGTTTTCCTGACATGATTTGGACTCCCTATGGCAGAGCCGTCTTTTTAAAGACATCTTGTTCTTATATGTATAAAAAGGGGAAACCCCCACTATAAGAGCTTTATGCTTCTAGATAGCATTTCTGATGTAATTTGGAATCTAGGAATGTTTTATGTTACAGTGGATGTTTGTAATTTATATACAAGTGTAAGATGTTGATGGATGGGACTTTTTTATATTTCCAGGTGACATACAATGTATACATATGATTTTAGAGTTAACTGATTTTTTTGTCTGAAACATATTTTTGTTGTTGTTTTTAACAATGAATTTTTAAATAACTAAATGGCATGGCTATGGGTGTATCCTTCAGTCCTTCTTCCATGAATTTGTTTATGGAAAGATTTGAAATAAACTTATTTATACCTTTTTTAGAATTTGTTGTTTCTTATTACAGATTTATCAATGCTATTTTATATATAGTTAATAGAGACAAAGAACATCTGAATGCTTATTTTTTACTTATTTATTTGTAGATTTGAATAATTATAGGTTTAGACTACAGTTTAGATATAATTCTCGATTTTTAAGATAAAAAGCAAAAACGTCCACATCTTTTATGTACGGTACTACTTTTCATCCATCACATACTCCTAAAAATAATAATATTGAAAAGCCTTACTGGAAGGCATATAACATGTATGAGTTGCAATGTACTAATTCATGTTTTTTGAGGTTATCATAAGAAGAAAAAAGCAGAATGATGGTATATATAATACATGATAGAATATGGTTTATTGTCTAGCAACTTCAAACTGATATTTGACAAATCATGGGCTTATAAATGATGACACATATTTAAGAAGTATTTTTCTAAAAGGACTATTGTCCACACCAGGATAATAATACTGCAGATTATTTAGTATATAGTAATTTGTCTATGCTTATTGAGTTTAACATTTATTAGTTACTAGACAGTGGTACTGAACCCTGTAATAAATGTGTTAGTTGAAAATATTTGGTGAAATTAATGAATAAATAAATTGTATAAATGGTAAATGTTTCATACCTGTATGAAAATATAAATTGTGATTCAGAGCAGGTGCTCTATGCCCTGAAATATTCTTGTATAGGAGGAAACAAAAGTTTAAGAAAAGAATTCAGGAACATATTAAGGACATTTCTTGTCTGATTTCAGCCCATTTTAATAAAGTTCATTTTCAAGAGATTAATCATAATTACATTAAAATTTTGGGTGCTGCTATTGTTTGTCAAGTTAGTACACATATAAGTTATGATAATATAATAAAATATTTTAGGAATGAAGGCAGCACAATTGATTATGACACTCAGTACTTTAATATCATAGGGTCTAAATATTGATTTTAATTGGAAGGCATTGCTTTAATCTATTGTTATATTGAGTTAGTGATTGTTTAATTATTTAATTGTTTAGAATTGTTTAATTGATGTTTTGAAATGTTATATAATGTGCTTGCTTTGAATCTTAAACCCTTTGAAGGTCTGTTGTGACAGAGGTTCTGTTTTTTCAGCTGTCTTTATTATTATTATTATTATTATTATTATTATTATTATTATTATTATTATTAGTAATATTATTATTATTCCTGACTGCCATAAGCCTCCATTTAGCATCAAGCTTGGACCAAACTGAAGATTCCTTTAATAGTGGTTGTCAATGCATTCCCCAGTAGGTATTTTACTAATAGCACACTATAAACCTAACGTAAAAATTGTATAACCAATGTATTTGTTTCCTGTCTTCTAATCATATTCTTACGGTAAACTGAAGTCTCAAGGATTATCAGATAAAATGCATTTATGCTGATGGGCCGGATTTCAAAACACTTGCACTCATTTTAGTCTGAAAAGTAAGATGTACAAAACAGTAGTGCGACCAGTACTACTATATGGTACAGAAACCTGGGCAGTAAGGCAGAAACAGTTGTTGAAGCTAGAAGTTATGGCGATGAAGTGCCTGAGATAGGTGATAAGATGCACATTGTGGGACAGACAAAGAAATGAGGACATCAGTGCAGAAGCCCAAGTACTTCCAGTTACAGAGAAGGTCAAAGTGAACAGATTACAGTGGCTCAGGCACATCTGTAGAAAAACAGATGACAATCTGGTGAATCTGTTGAATCTGATGAAGAAGATTTGAGAAGGACAAGAAAAAGACAAGAAGAAACAAGGCCATCTAGAAAAGAGATGGATGAAGTGTGTGAGAGAAAAAAAACTAAACCTGAAACAGACAGATATGCATGACTGTTGAAGTAGGTAAGACAGTGGCACTGAATCAATAGGGATGGCAACAGCTGATGCAACACCCCAACCCATGTAGAAAATAGGAAAAATGATGATGATGATGATGACAATGACGATGACTTTATTTCTGTGTCTTTTTCTAGGATGTCTGTCCTGTTTCTAATTTCAGATGTTCATGATATAAGCACACTGAAGTAAACTGGACCAATATTTGTTTTGCTACACTAATTACTTTTCTTAATGCAAATAATATTCATCTCACCAGAACCTTCCAATCATACAACAGTCTATTTTCACATTCACCTTGCTTGTAGTAGTTGCCTGTGCAGGACAGAGTCATATTACAGATACTGCCCTGCTAGCCTTCACTAATTCACTCAACCTGAACAGAAACCAAGGCCTTTCTGCTACCTCTAATTCCTGACCTTTCCAAAGTATTTGATACAGTTTCACATTTCTTATTTCTCCTAAGGCTTGCCAAATTGAGATTTGACAGCAGTACCCTAACTAAGTTGATTCAAAAACTACCTGTCTGGCAGATCAGAAGCTCTACATCAAGACCACAGTTGCTCTTTCTTCTAACCTACATGCATCAAAGTACCACAAGGCTCCATCCTGTGACCTCTGTTATTCACTGCACCTGTACCTTTTTTAATCTTACCTCTGAAGGAGTGCCATAAAGCTTCATCTTGGGATAGCTTTATTCATTATCTTCACTGTCCACAGTACCAAGCTATTTCAATATGCCAATGACTATATATTCATTTTCTCAGCCAGCAATGCTGTTGTTGTTGTTGTCTTTCGGCTTTCCCCGGTTAGAGGTCGCCACAGCGGAACTCCGGTCCGCTAATGATTGGCAGTAGATTTTCACAAACGCCGAGTTACCAGCTCGACGTTCAACCTTCAGTGAAGGCATGCCCATTTATGCATGTCTTTCGAATGCCCACCCAACCGCAGGGAGGACATGCAGACTCCACACAGAAGGCACTCCCCGCACTCCAGCTGAGAAACGTCAGCCAGCAATGCTAATCAGCTTTAACAAACTATACATGGAGTTTTTTGTAGACTAGAAAATGGGTAATTAATTCCTACAAAAAAATTAATCCTATTTGGTCCTAATTCTAATCTAATTTGGTCATAATTCTAAGCACTTATCACATCACTAAACAATAGATCTGTTGAACAGATCACTCATAGAAACCTTTTTGGAGTTATCATAGATAATTATAATTTGATAACTGTATAGATTATGTTACATCCTAAACAAAGAAACAGATGTCAGCCTGCTTTACAAATGCAAACCATTCTTAACAAGATCTGCTCTGTTAAGCAGTGCCTTCTGCCTAGTTTGCTATACATATCTCAGTACTTCCCAACATTAATAAACCATAATTCCCAATGGTTGAATAAGACTGACACTCCTCCTTGTAAGGGGACTAATTCCACATTCCTTCTCCCAACAACTGGTACAACTTTGAATGTTGCTTTCCAGCTTCAGTGAAAAAAGGAAATTAAAAAATATGTAGTCACCCCCCCCAAAAAAAAAGACATTGCCTCAGATTTAAAGAAGAGCACTGCATGGATAGACAACAACAAATTTTGGAAATTTGTTTTTCAGAGTAGCATACAGCTAAGATTATCCAGTATGTATTGTGTTTGAATTGCTGTACCTATCCATAGCTATTTTGTTATGCACGACCTGACTATTAATCTGAGATGCAATTTTTTTATAAAATATTTATGGCCTCAAAGTAGACAGTGCACCTGAAACAGTGCTACAGCTCTCAAACTTCATCATGCTTATCTCAACTATATTCTCTGCACGCTGACTTTAATGAAACTAATCAGGATGATTTATTATAATACTTGGATGGTATGGTTACATATGAAGAATGTTTGCTTGCAAATGATGGCATATCCTTACTAAAAGAAATGTCAACCATTCCATTTTGGCACTGCATTTCCAGTTTTCTTTTCTGCCTTTTGGCTTATCACCACCTCTGAAAATCTTAAAAATTCCTAGTCTCATTTTTTATTTATGCACCAAAAGAACAAATTTTAATTATTTTCATATGGAAATTATTAATTTATCGAACTGTTCATCCCCACAGTTGAAGAATTATTTGGTAGCGATAACAGTGTTGTTTCTGATTCTGGGGTTGTCAAATTGAGATTTGACAGCAGTACCCTAGGACTAGACATGAGCAACTCCAACACAAATTCATTTTCCACAAGCACTTTATTTTTTATTTTAGTTTATTTTAAATTTGCAACCGGGGTAGGCCACTGATTCCACTGACCTATTTCAGTCTCAGCCCAGGGTAACCACAATAGATGCATGACATATACAGAGTGAATGACAGAATGCAGTATGTAGATGTATTGTACAGAAAGTGAATACCATACTTGGCTTGAGAGTATAATGGCAATAAATAACATTATATACAGAGTGAGCAATAAAAAGCAATATATGCATGCATTATATATAGAGAGTGGAAATCATTGAAGGCATGCAGAAAGAATCACAATCAAAAGGTCCATAGGTCCATAGGTCCATAGGTTAGTACTAGGCTAACTGCCCTTGCGAGCCATTGTAAGTCTAGCCAATTATCCCTTGTGAGACTCAAACCCTGCACCTTGTGTTTGTAAGGCAAACACCTTACCCATTAGGCCATCCTCCCTTAACAGCGTCAGAGCAAGGTATGGAGAGGGAAGAAGGGTCAGAAAAGGTTAAATTATGTGACCACAGAGCTAGCAGTTCAATTTTCCTAGAGTCTTAAAATTTGTGTTTATATCTAATCAGAAAATGGGGTAAGGGGCATGTCCTTTAAGAAGTGAAGGGAAAGAGTCCCACAGTTGTGAACCAAGGACCAAGAGTGCAGTGAGGTTTCGGAGGTTTCCTTTCTTTCCTGTGGAGAAAGTAATGGAGAACTCAACAATCATGAGGCAGCCATTCCTCAGATGAGACATTAAACTAAGTTCCTTTCTGTTAGAGGTGAGTGTGGCCCATTTGGGTGATAAAGAAACAGTTTTATTTTTATCATCAGCGTTTTCATATTATAAACAAAAAAAAAAACTGATTCCACATGCACATTAATTTATCCTGCATCCCCTTTTTATAGGCTTATCTTTTTATTACAAAATGAAACTAATTGAAATCGTATGCTATCAGTTCCTCAGTGCTCTACTTTTTATTATATAAAAACATTCCATGCGTCTCTGCATATAGCTTGTTACAAACAACATGTACTATAGCAAAGAACATTTTGCCATCATTTTCACTTCCTCCCTCACATACCTTCACTAAACCCTGTTTCTTCAGAGAAATCTGCATGGTCTTCTTAGCCCTAACTTTTCCTCTGCGTGCCTTCTAAACTTGGATATCTGCTTTGTTTCATATGAACTATTCTTTAGGCAAAATTCCTTACATTACATTCCTTTCTTAGCTTTTCCTCTTACATCTAATCACCCTCCTTATTTCTTGTATGTAATTCATCAAATGTGATGAAACAAAAAGCTTCCAGTGTTTCTTTTGCCCTGCATTTTACCTCTCACACCTTCATATTCAGTTTTCCACTAAATATCATCTGTGCTCCTAAGTATTCTGTAATATGTCCGCTTCTTTTTATATTTCTACTGCTCAATTATCCCTACTTTCCCTGCAAATTACCAGCACACCATAGATTCAATATTTTTCTTTTTAATTCTTTAGGCAAATAATAATAATAATAATAAAACTGCAGAGAAGTAAATAAAAAAATGGCTGAGCAATATTACAGGTTCCCCTAACATACCTCTTCTTCATCACATAACTGACCATGAAGAATTGCTCCATTATCTCTCTTAATTTTCAGACAGCAAAAAAGACCCTGCTAAGTCAGCCACCTCTTATTATAAGGGTTTATTATAAATATTTTTTATAAAAATAACAACACAAATGTTCCCATTTCAAAACTAACATCATACACTGGCTTGAGACCAGCATGAGCTCTCTTACTTTTTACAATTTAAAACCTGGTGGTTTAGTTATATTATTCAGTAGAAAGAAATGTTATCACATTTTTCAAGCACTTGCTGCCTTCTGCAGCAAACCTTCCTGCAGACGACTGATCTCACATTGTAGCTGATGCAGTTTTCTAAACCAAACCATGTAAAAGAGTAAATCCTGTTTATGTATTGTGAATTTTTTTTTTTTTTCTTCTCTAGCTGCAATTTCTTCAAACAGGTTTTTTTTCCACAGTATGACAGAAACAGTGGGTCAGACTTTAAAACTGCTGTGGAATCTTCCCCAGAAGTAATGCAAATAAAACATACACATTACTACATTTACATGGTATACAAAAAAAAGGGAAGGATATATGTTTAGTCCTATGCAGAGAGAATGTGAAGTTCAAATCCAAATTTAAGTGCTTAAGAAAACTTTACAAGTCAGTAAAAGATATATCAAGCTAGATGACTAATCTCTATCTATTAAACCTAGCACTTGCTCCTACAGTACTTATTACCTTGATACGGCACTCTTGTCATAGATAGTACCCCAAAAAGGCAACCCCCCATTTCTCGGTCACCCACGTCCCCCGGAATCTTTTTTTAAAGTTTTTTGTCTACCCTTCTAGCATGTCGAGGGATCAGTTGCTAGTGTCCTCTCCTGCTCAGCTGGTGAACCTGGGAATATTGAGGCAATGTTTCAATTGCCTCATGTACACAGACAACCCTTTCCTCCTCCCACAAAACACAAATACATGCGAGAGATGCAACTATACGGCCAAACTGGAGGCTGAGCTCTCTCAACATAGGACTGGCAAGACCAGTCAGGAGGAGAAGGTTACCACACACACTATAGACCCAGTCTCACATAGTACCATTACAACCTCAAATCATACACATAAACACACAAAGACATACTCGGAGGCTCTGATCAAAAATCTACCAAAACAGCAGAGGCCACCAAAGCAGACACCCAAACAACCACCACCTCAGAACACAACACCCGCAACACATAGACCTCACAGTCAGAGTGTCAAACAGTCACAGCCCTTAAGGCCAAACACAATGCCAGACACACTAGTCATTGGTGACTCCATAGTCAGACACACTGATGTCCCGCTCACCAGACTGAGTAAGGAGAAGGTCACAGTAAGCTGCCTGTCGGGCGCTAGAATCCGCCACATAACGCAAGCACTCAGGTCTCTCAACAGCAGGTACAAATATGACTCAGTCATTGTCCACACTGGTGTAAACGACCTGAGACGTACCTCCTTGGACTACATGAAAAGAGACATTGAGGAGCTCTCTGATTATGTAGCCCAGGCAGGTATGACCCTGACCTTGAGCAGTATCCTACCTTCACCAAGAATGATGCCACAATACAGAGATAAGATGATCAGCTTTAACAATTGGCTTAAACACTGGTGTCATTCAAAGGGGATCCAGTATCTGTCTGCCTGGGATGACATGCTGGACAAGCCACGCTGCTTTGCAAGGGACGGCTTGCACCTGTCACCCTGGGATTCCGGATATTGGCAAAGGCTCTTGCCACCCCATAGTGCCTTTTTAGGCAAGGCTCAAATTCTAAACCTACCACCCTAGAACACAAAAGGAAAAAAACTAAGAGTAATGCTGCTCAATGCCAGAAGTCTAAATCTCAAAATGCACGCACTCGAGGCCCTTCTCAGTATGGAGAACATTGATGTCTGTGCTGTGACAGAAACCTGGTTCAAGGCTCCTGAGAGCACCCCAGCGCTATCAGGTTTTACCTCATATCATGCGTTCCGCCCCAAAATCCGGACAATACCAAGAAAGGAGGGGGGGTATCCATATTCATCAAGGACACCCACACTTCAAGACTGGTGGCAACGCACGATGCATCGGAGACCATCCAGGTGCAATTAACCATAGGCAAGACTGCTCTGCAAATTGTAGCATGTTACAGGCCACCCTCACAAACTCAGGAAACTCACATGGCCTTCCTGAAAACACTAGAGGGATAAATGTATCACCAAACACCATCATACTAGGTGACTTCAATTACCCTAATATAGACTGGGAACACTACTCAAGCCCAAACACCCTAGCCCAAAAGTTCCTGGAATTCATAAACTCAAATGCCATGGAACAACTAGTCACCATCCCCACAAGAGGAGATAACATACTTGATCTCATCATCACGAACATGGGAGCACAATGTTCAACACCGGAAGTATACCCTCACTGGTGAGATCAGATCACAAACTAATCTCGCTGGAGGTCCTCATCCCACCCCCACCTGAAATAAAAAGACCACAGTAAAGAACTTCTCAAAAGCCGACTTCACACTTCTAAAGACTAGTGTGGTCTCCTTTCAGGCCCCGAGCCGGCGAAAACAATACTCAAGCCGCTGAATCACTTACAAACGCCTTCTACCAGCACCTGCAGGACTGCATGGATAAGGCAATCCCAAGCAAAACAAAGACTCTTTGTACCAAAGGCAAGCGTCCAGTCTGGTGGACCCCAGCCATAAACAAACTCTACAACAAAAGGAGGAAGCTACTACAAGATAGAGCAAAATCCTTAAAAGGTAAGACACCCTTGATCACTATAAGTAAAAACTAAGAGCTCTCATAAAATCATCCAAAGCAAATTTCGAGAGAAAAATAGCTAAAGACTCAAAAGACAATCATAAGGCCTTCTTTAGCTATGTTAGAAACCTAGGAGGAAACTCCCAGATATGCTCAGAACTAGTTCAAAATGATGTGAAGATTACTGATCCTACAGACATTGCCAACATACTGGCTGACAGGTTCAGTGCAAACTTCTCCCTCCCCCAAAAGAGAGATATCTATACCAAATGAGTGCAGCCCCCAAACATCTCCAGCGCCCAAGTGAGAACTGCTCTCTCCAAAGCAAAAACACAGCATCCATGGGACCCGATGGTGTCCCCGGCTGTGTGCTCCACGAACTCAATGAGGAATTAAACCCACAGCTAGGACAGCTGTTTAATCAAAGTCTTACCTCTGGATACGCACTCCAGGAGTGGCGCACTGCAACTGTGGTCCCACTTCACAAAGGCGGTGCCTCCACAGACCCTGGAAATTACCGCCCATTAGCTTGACAAGCCTTATCTGCAAAGCCATGGAGAGGATCATAATGGACCTCATAAATAAAGACATAGGAATTTGCAGACTTTGGATCCAACCCAGTTTGGCTTTGTCAAAGGCAGATCATGCCTTTTAAACTTGGTTGACTTTTTCAAACAGTCACCAAAGCCATTGATGAGGGAAAGGCAGTCCATACAGCCTACCTCGATCTGGCTAAGGCCTTCGATACAATACCCCACTCGGGTATCATTGAAAAACTCATCAGCTTAAATGTTAACCCATACATCACAAGATGGGTTGCAAACTGGCTGAGTGACAGAACCCACAGGGTCAGAGTTGCTGGCGCCATGTCAGACTCAAAGCCTGTCACAAGTGGTGTCCCACAGGGCTCAGTCCTGGGCCCACTCTTGTTTGGCATCTACTTTTCCAGTACAAGCAAACACAGGAGGGTTATGGCTGACAAAGTTTGCAGATGACTGCAAACTGGGCGCCATAGTAGAAAACACATCTGACACAGATATCCTTCAGAAGGGTCTCACAGAAACGGATAACTGGTGCCAGAGCCACGGCCTAAAGTTAAATGCCAAAAATGCATAGTCATACCCTTCGGGAAAAACAAGGTTACCCCTAGCTACCAAATAGGTGGCAATCCACTGAGCACAGAAGAAGTTATCAGGGACCTGGGGACCCAGGTTGATAGTAGTCTGTCATTCGACACCCATGTAGCTAAAGTAGTTAGGAAGTCCTTCTACATTGCCCACCTTATCATGAAGGGATTCTCATCTAGATCAAGGGAGGTCATAGTCTCCCTTTACTCATCACTCATCAGACCAATGATTGAGTACAATGCCCCATTCGGAATGTATCTGACCCGACACTTGCAGCAGCTGGAGAGGCCACAAAAGTTCCTCACCAAAAGGATAAAGGGTCTCAAAAATCTGTCCTATGCTGCCCGACTGAAAGAACTCCAGCTCTATTCAGTCGCACCGCTTGCTCAGAGGTGACCTTTGCCTAACATGCAAGGCCATGTCAAACCCAGATTTGATGAATATGCTTCACCTCAAAAAATCTAGATCCATCAGAGCCACAAGGGCGGGAGACTTAAACCTCGACACGGCTATTAATAGGACGTGCTGGAGAGATAGATTCATCACCCAAAGACTCCCTATGCTGTGGAACAAAATCCCGGTACATGTGAGGCAGAGCACCTCGCTGGCCTTGTTCAAGAGAAATCTTGACCAATGGATGGGAGATCGCAGATATACCCCAGGAATTACCTCAGTGTCACTGCTCGACAGAGGCACAGCAAAATAATGGCAGATAGCCTAGTATGAACCTATGAACCTATGAACCTATTAAATCAGTAAACTCAAATTGTCCTAAGGAAGAAATATGACAAAAGTGGTGTCAAAAATTAAAAGTGAAATCAAACAAGTGTGCCCACAGGGATTTCTTGAAAGTTCTCAGTGAAGGCAAGATTCCAGAGGTGTGGGGCATGGAATTTTAGGAAGCAAAAGAAGGTACACCTGAGGAGTCAAACTGTAGCTTTGGAATGACCAACAGCCCCAAGGTTGCAGATGGGAGAGTACAAGAAGGCAAGTTTGTTACCAGCTACCCTTTTTAAGTTAGAAACAACAGTAGTCTGTACAGGCTTCACGGAACTAATATAATAGTCTGGTAAAGAGGAATGCAAGTTAGTAGCTGGGCTACAAAATTCTTCATCACCTATTCTTATAGTGGGAAGTAAAGGCACAAGGAGCTACAGTAATCCAGTCATCCATGTGAGATGGAGTCTTGGGGTTCTCCACTCCCGTTTTCAGCCTTTATCATCAAGCTTCTTGCTGAACATACCAACCAGTCATTCTTTACATGGATGAAACAGTTCTCTACAGACCCAGAACATCTCCTATAATTAAAGAAAGTGTGGAACATGACCTTAACTTTCTCTCAAACTGGCTACACAAGAGGAACTTTTGTTAATTACAAAGAAGACATAAGCCCACAATTTTTGCAGACAATCAGCATATTTTTCCCAACAAATATCACCCAGTGAAACTGTGAACCAATTTTTTTAATCTGCATATATGGCTGGGCCAACAGTGTCGATCACCACTTAATTGTGACAAAAGCTAAAACTGATAAATTACTTTTTTGATCCAGGTAAGGTAATTCTCCGTGTCCAACTGGACTATGGTTCTCTATTCTTCACTTCCATTGCTTCCAAAAAAAAAAAAAAAACTGCCTGCCTTGCTGACTATAACTAATTGGATTTGGTGATTTGGTGTGTAATACCCTTTCTACTATGGGAGAGCTCTACTGTTATACTCTCACAAAAGTCGAATGGCTGCAAGTTAAACAAGGAGCAACACTTTTACATGGATGTGTTTATTTTATACTTTTAAAAGTAAAATCTTCCAATTCTAGCCAGCTTGGTTGCCATTAAAGTCTGTTAATATTACCTTTAATACATCTGCGCTTCAGGTTCTATCTTACAAACTTATGTATTAAACTTCATTGCAGGGGTGATAGTTTCCCTCATGTAGCCTCCCAACTTTTGGAAATGATCCCTACTCATTTAAAACATCTCCACTTGCTACTAATGTTTTTTCTGTGCATAAAAATTAAGCAAATAACTGATGATGCTTCATTATATAGTTCTAAAACTCTGTTGTTACTTGAGGTGTGGAACTCTTTACCTGTATCCATTGGATCTATACTATTTCATAGACATCTACTTACATCAAATTGCTATTCATCGAACATTCAAATCGGTGAATGTTTTTCCCAAGTAAGGAAACCAGTTAGCCAGCACACCAACTGACACATAAATGCATTAAATTAAACCCACACCCCTACTTATATATACCAACTCCAAGATCGCACAATAGTGGAGAAAATAGCAATTTTCCATACGTTGGCCATCTAGTTTCCTTACCTGGAAAAAGAAAAATTGTTGATTTGAATGTTTGATGAATGGGAATTTGATGGTCAGTTTGATGAATAGCAGTTTGATGTAAGTAGATTTCTATGAACTGATATCGACCCATATATATCAGATCAATACCTTCCCTCCCATCCTTCAAAACCATTCTTACAAACTTCCTAGCTAAATGCTGGCTCTGTTCTTGATCAACAACAGGATAAACTATATCCTTAAATGTGAATAAATACCTATTTATACCTTATATCGCTTTACTCTCCCTTCTTCACTCAGTTCCTTACTTCTATCACTTTCTCTCCCTGGCTTTCTCTCTAAATATACCATAATTCTGTTTTTCCCTCACTTTATATTGCAATTCCTGCTTGTATTATACTAACTTACCTTTAATTTCTCTATAAACTGCCTAAAAGTTCTATAAATATTAGATTGTAATATAAATTGTATCTATGTTTAACCATGATGTCTAATGTGGTATAATTATTAAACTGTAGGTTTTTTGCATTATTTTTGAAGATTGTAAAATTATTGTTCTTAAATGTTTTGTAGTACTTTGGTGCTTTTCTCCCTGCACCTCCACTGAAAATGGGCTCCTACCCAGTCTACCTTTCCTGGTAATTAAATGTCAATAAATAAATAAATTCATTTAAATGCATTTGATGCTACTAGCCTAATATATAAAGTTGAGGTTCAGTTAACATTGCACTGTTTACTCAAAAGAGGAGTAGAAATCTTTTTACCAGTCTCCAAAAGATGATGCAAACAAAGCTGATAGTTGGAAACATTGCTGCTTTGAGCTTTGAGTAATGTGTTAGCAAGTTTGAATTTTCAGCCAAAGGTTGTAATAAAAAGAACTTATTGCATTAACCAGGTATATTTTTTTGACACTGGTTTGGGTATCTAAAATCAGAAATTTAAGGAAAGGAAGAGTGCTGTGGAAATGCCCACTGATTTAGCCATAAAAGGTATGGGTCTATAAGGAATAATGACCATCTAACTAAGGTCAGCTTTGGTACTCAGTGTTTTTACATGGCTAGGCTTGTAAAAGCCCTAGGGCCATTAGCCTAGTAACCTCTTATGATCATATGAACCAGATTTCTGAATCATAGACTTTGCTGTCATCAATATACACGAGACTAGTGGAATTGGAAATCGATAATACTTTTACCATTCTTTGGCAGTACAAACCCAATACACACACACACACACACACACACACACACACACACACACACACACACACACACACACACACACACACACACACACACACACACACACAAGGTTCAATCCATTATTCTCCTTGAAGTCTGACAAATTTTTGAAGCTAACTCATATATTTTCAATCCCACCATAGAAACTTGACAAATGTTTTATTCCCTGACTTGAGCAATTATGAAAGAATAAGTGAAACATTTTTGATGTAATAGATGAGCTTTGGGAAAATAGCTTACTAACAGAGCATCTAGCTAAGTGGCCAAATTTTCATTTACTCTGGTTATGTAAATTATTTTAATGTTATTTATAACTTGGTTGGTTAGTGTTTTACCATACTTGAGAGCATAAATTACATATAGAGCTTCTTGTATTGAAATAAAAAACTTTGATCAGATGACTAATTTTGTGTTCTTGGAGAATGTTATGCATTAAGTGATTCAAGATTTACCTCATTATGTAAATTAGCATGCAGTTTAGTTGAATCATTTATGTTAACAAATGTTGTGTAAAGGCTGACAAGATAACTTCAGGATGAGTACAGAGCATCCCATTTTTACTTTTTAAGCAATGGTCTGATGTTATCAATCTTCATTTATTCCTTGACCTGTGGGTCTGGTTCTGAAATGGGAACCAACACAGCCCTACTACAGCCCACAAAGACCAAAAACTCTCAAGCTTTTCTCCCTACCCATAATGCTCCTATCCATTTTACCTCAGATCTTGTTTGCTGCTTCCAGTGTCAGACGCGTCGCCAAGCCTCTCAAGCTAAGTACAATTATATTTTAAAATTCTTTAGTTGTTTATCTATTATAGTCTCTCTGTTACTTCATTAGTTCTGTACATTAGTTAGGAAACTCCCTACTATACATATTTTCTCCTTTAGCTCCTTTCTGCCCTTTTTTTCACTTTGGTGAAATCTTAGTTGGTAGACTTTCTTACATTCTACCTGAGAGAGAGAGAAAGAGAGAGAGAGACATTTCTAATTGTGTCTGTACATATACCTTTGTACCCTTGGGTATTCTGGGCCTACCATTGCTTGTAGAACTCTATTGTAATGTTTCCCCTATCTCTAATTTCTACTTTCTTTTTTGTGTGCTAGATATGGCTGATATAGGAAAAGGTGCTGGCTTTAAAAAATGTCAGAAGTGTGATAGGAAAATGCCAAATTCTGATGGTCATTCATTGTGTGTGGATTGTTTAGGCTTGTTACATGTTCAAAAAGACTGTTCAATATGCCATGGATTGAGTCACTGAGCCTTAGCTGAACAAAAGAATAAATTAATGTTAAAGGGCATGCTTAACTCTTCTTTTGAGGAAGCCTTATTTGGTTGCAAATCTTAGATGGACTCTTCTTCCTCTTCATCAAAATCCGAGAAGCATAAGAAGAAAAGTCACCGACCTCTGTTTCAGTGCCAGTGACTAAGAAGCCTAAACTAGAGGGTCCACAAATGGCTATGAAACTGAAAACCTGTGTTCTGAGACTACTTGCATCTTCAGCACTGGAGCAGACATTAGAAAAACAGGACAAGACTTCAAAACTTACAACCTTGGTTCCATCCACTATACCTGCACTGACACCTACAGTCCCAACAATAATTCTTGAGGAACCAGAGTATATTTTTCCAAGAATGCAGTATTCCCCATCTATAGATCCTTATTTGGGACAATTGCCTAGTCTGTTTCTGGAGAGACCTTAATCTCCATCCAACCAATCAGTTCACTGCACCAAAAGCTGATCAGAATTGGACATGCTAAGGCTGGTGGATCAGGTTCTTGCGGAGAGAGGATTGCCTTCTATGTCCTTGGTTCTGACTACCTCCAGATCTGGAACTACTTTATCCACGACAGCACCAAATCTTCCTCCTCTGACCCCAGCTGTGGTTTTGGAGACTCAGGCTCTGATCCCTTTGGCATCGACTGTTTCAGCTATAGCCAGATCTTTTTCTCCTGGATGAACTACTACCCTGAGCTCTTCAGTCCTCTAGGAACTGGAGGGCTCCTGGGGTGTGGACTCCACTTTAGGTTCTGAGGGCCAAATTTTGACTCCAGTTTTCTCACAGCCATCCCTGCACCTCTGGGCCTTGGCATGCATGAGCTCTACTCTGCCTTTGGCATCAGGGGTGATCTGCTTGGAGCAGGGAGTGACCTGGGTTCTGAGTTCCAGGCTCCCTTCTCTCTTCAGGGGGACCTGCCTTCCAGGCAATGGAGAGGGCTTTGTCCTTGGTGCGCACCTAGTCATCTGCCTTCTGATTGGAGTTGATCCCTGACCCATCCTCTAGTTCTGACTCTCAACTAGCCTCTGCATTGGGACAGTGAGGGCCAAAACCACAGGATACATCAGTCCAGGTTTTATTCTCTTCTGACACTTCTCCAGATTCTCTCACTGAAGAAGTCCCTCACAAGAGAAAGTGCATGAGGAAGCACTTGTACTCCCTGGAAGAATCCATCACTGATAATACTGACTGTGATAAAGGGGAGGGTTCCCTAGGTCAACCCCTGAAGATGTCACCTTTGGAGACATCCTTGACATCCTTAAACAGAGGTGTGGCTGGAAGTTCAAACATTCTTCACCCATGGAGTCAGTATACCTGCAAGCTTTCGGATCTCACTCATCTACTTCTTGGGTAACTCCAGTGGCTGATGATCTCATCAAACTGATTGCGCTTCAGGTGTGGAAGACTCCTGATTTCATAGAGTCAGTCCCTAAGAGGCCAGATAAAATTATCTCAGCTCCTGAAGATTTTCAGTTTTGAGCTAAAGAGGTAGCAGTAGAGGCCATGGTGGCTGTGGAAGTCACAAAGAAAGAACTGTCTGAGAAGAATTTATTTATTTATTTATTTATTTCACATTTGTTGAGGTTCCACAGAGCCTGTTTTCAAAGAATTCTACCATCTATCCTCCCAATCGAGAGTCTCAGGTGATGGATAGCTTTGGGAAGTGGTTATATGCTTCTTCAACATTTGCTCTGCAGTCATTGAACTTTATGGCACATTTCACTTGACTCCAAGGGGATTTGAGTAAGGAGTTATCAAATACCCTTGTAGGAGCCATATTTGAAGAAGTTCAAGAAAAGGTTGGCTCTCAGTTGACCACCCTCAAGTCCATATCCAACTCATCTATGAGGCTCATAGCACATGCAGCCAAAGAGACAACCAGAGCAGTGGGTTCCAACATGGCTATAAGGAGACATGCTTGAATGCACTTATGTGACTTTGCAGAGACATTCATGTCTTCGTTTGACAATGCACTCTTTGACGGATCTTCTATTTTTGGCCCAAACGTTCATGAGACTTTGTCCAGGTGTGAGAAAGATGGAAGCCTTTCTGCAGTGTGCATATATTTTTCTACTCCTCAGCAGTCCTTCTCTAGGAACCAGAGGAGTGGAAAGATGTGGTTCCAAAAGTTCCAAGGGCCTTTCCAGGACACGTGGTAGTATCTCCCCCAGGGCCAGAGGGAGGAGTTTTAATGGGAGATGCTGTCCACACAGCAGAGGTGGCCTGCAAAATCAGGGTTCCAGAGATTCTTTTTGTGCCATACCCTACCAGCTCTAGATTGCTTGCCTCTGGAAGCAGTCAGGGATGATTATCCTTACACCAATACATCTGGCACGAAGTAAATACAACTGTTTGGGTGCAAAGGATTATTACCAGAGGATACACTATTCCCTTTCACACTCATTCTAAAAAAATCAAAAAGATCCCTGATGTTCCACCCAGTCAGAGGGAAGTAGCAGCTCGAGAAATCAAAAAACTGCTAGAAAAAGAGTCATCCAACATGTACTCCCAGACCAGAAAAAATCGGGAATTTACTCAAGATTCTTTTTAGTGCCAAAGAAGACAAAGGACTGGAGACCAATTCTGGATCTTTTCAACAAATAAAATTCCATATGATCATAGTTCAGTCCATCCTTTTCTTCTTAAGAAAGGACAGTTGGATGTGCTCAATAGATCTCCAGGATGCATATTACCACATCAAGATGGGCAAGCTTCCGTCTGGGAGCCAGTTACTATCAATGCAGAGCCTTGCACTTTGGTCTCACTACAGCACTCAGGGTGTTCACCAAATACATGGCAGTGGTAGCGTCTCACTTGAGACTATATGGACACCGAGTATTTCCTTATTTAGATGACTGGATCAACACCGCTCCCACCAGGCGTCCCTTAGAAAAATCAAGTGACTATGCCCTTCAGACTTGTACTCACCTCAGAATCACAATAAACCACGAGAAAGCTCATCTGATTCCAATGCAGAATCTGGAATTTATAGGGGCAAATCTGAAAATGAGCACTTGCATAGCTTCCCTTCCTTTTCTCCGTTTAGAAAAGATCAAATCTCATGTCAGGCGAATCATCATCAGCAAGTTAGTAGCTGCACTTCTGGCACTGCAGGCTCTAGGTTCTGTGGCAGCAAGCATTACATTGGTACCTCTAGCAAGATTCCACATGAGAATTCTACAATGTCTTCTTGCATCCCAATGCTCTATTCTTCATCAGCCGATGTAGCATCATATTTTAGTGACCAAATGTTGCAAAAGGGATCCTTTATGGTGGGTTCACTCCACAGATATTCTAGTGGGATGACCTTTCATACAACCCCAAACCATGCCATAATGACCATGGATGCCTCCCAGATCAGGTGAGGGGCATTATCTGGGCAAGACAGTCCAAGCCACTTAGTCACTTACAGAGGCCAGCTTGCATATCAGTGTCCTAGAGATGAGGGCAGTGCTGTTAGTGTTGCAGGCCTTTCAAGCTGTTCATCCTTCAGGGACAATTGTCATACAGACAGACAACATGTCAGTTGTCTGGTACATCAACAGACAGGGAGGAACCAGGTCTTATCCCCTTTGTTGAGAAGAACTCAGAGTTTGAGAGTGGGTGATCTCTTCCAACCACTTTCTAATAGCAATGCACATCCCAGGGACTTCCAGTGTGATAGCGGACAAGCTGAGAAGATGCATCCTCATGCCTCATGAGTGGTCTCACAACCAGAAAGTGGCACAAATGATTTTTACATCGCTGGGGCAAGCCTTGGTGAAATCTCTTAGAATCGTCTGAAAACAACAAGTGCAGCAGCTACTTTGCCCTGTTCCCCCCTTTGGGGGAATCCCTGAGAGATGTTCTCCTTCAAAGTTGGCCCTCAGGACTTCTTTACGCTTTTCCTCCAATACTGTTAATTTCTCAATTTCTGAAGAAGGCAACCAGTTTGAAGAGCAAGGGGATTCTCATTGCCCCATTCTGGCCTCAACAGATTTGCTTCCCCTTCCTCTGGCCTCATCTGATTCAGCAACTGTGGATTCTGGACCCAGTTACAGATCTCCTGTCCCATCCAGAGAGATTACTTCACCTAAGGCTCACAGCATGGCTTCTCCATTTCCAGTGATTGGCAGGCATAACATTATGTCTTCTCCAGTTCATAGGATTATTTTGGCTTCACATAAACCCTCCACTAGAAAACTTAATTGTAGTAAATGGAAAAAATTCTCATGACATCGATCCCCTTTCAGCCTCCATCACAAAAAAATTAGAGTTTTTGACATAGCTTTTTGAAGAAGGAGCTTCTGCCTCTACCATTAGGATTCAACTAGTGGCCATTGCAAATTTTCACTATGGGTTACAGGGCACCTCATTAATGTTTCATAAACTTTGCGAGGCCTTTTTGAAAGGAACCTTGATGCTGAGATCTCCTTATAAAGACCAATATGTCAAATGGGATCTCAACTTGGTTCTTCAGACTTTGATATACCCCCCGTATGAGTCTGCAGGCACTTGTGAGCTAAAGTACTTGTCTTGGAAAATAGCCTTATTAATAGCTATTACCTCTGCTAGAAGAATTTCAGAGATTCAGGCAGTATCATGTAAATCACCATATTTGGCTTTTCACCCAGATAGAGTTTCTATAAAGGCTAGTCCATCCTTTCTACCAAAGTTTGTTTCGGCGACAAATATTAATCAGACTATAAATTTACCAGTTTTCTTTCCAAAATTTGCAAATAAAGGTCAGTATTGTTTGCACTTATTAGACATCCACAGACAATTGTGTTTCTACCTACCTAAATCTATCAGAAAATCTGGTCAACTGTTTATTGCCTTTTCTAGTGTTAGACTTGGTAGACCTGTATGCAAAGTTACACTTTCTAAATGGTTGAAAGATTGCATATCCTTCATATACACCAAAAAGAATGTTAAATTACCTGAACCTGTTAAAGCACACACTACCAGAGCAGTAGCCACTTCTGCAGTTTTTCACTCCAGAGCTTCCTTGGATGACATTTGTGCAGCAACAACTTGAGCTACCCCACATGCATTTATTACTCATTACAAACTGGATCTGGCCTCCAGGGGAAGAGCACCCTTTGGTTCTGAGGAATATACTTCTGTGAGTCCACCCAAGATAAAAAGTAACTGGGGACTCTGTCTCACAGGTCAAGGAATAAATGAAGATTGACAAGATCAGATAAAGACGTTATGCACTCACCATAAAGTTCCATCTGTGTTGTTGATCTTCATTTATCCTTGATGCCCCTCCCTCCAACCCCCAACCTTTGATGTCTCTTGGTGGAAGGAGCTGAGTCTTTATTTACAGTCCTTTTGACCATCCTTTACCAGATATGGTCTCCACAAAAGTACTTTCAGGATACATATCTTATCTGTCAATCAGCAAACTCGATCTGAGGTAAAATGGAGAGGAACATTATGGGTAGGGAGAAAAGCTCAAGAGGTTTTGGTCCTCGTGAGCTGTAGTACAGCCAAGTTGGTTCTGATTTTGGAGCTGAATGCACAGGTCAAGGATAAATGAAGAGCAACAACGCAGATGGAATAGTTTAGTGAGTACATAACTTCTTTTTATACAAGCTATGATTCAATTTAAGCAAACTGGCAAACAAATGCAACAGGACAACAGCTTATTTTGCATATTTGCCTCCAATTTCTGATTCAAAGAAAGATTGACTGGATGTATGTTAAGATTTGGTTAATGCTAGGCTTTAACAAATTAATCATATTTAATGTAATCAAATATATTTTTAAATTAACATTGAATGTAGTAATTATGTTTTTCAAGCTAGAAATGCCTATACACGTATATATATATATATATATATATATATATATATATATATATGTCAACTTTTCATGGTTGACTCTTCAGAAAGTCGACTTTCATATAGCCGAGACCATATGATCAACTTTCGAAAAGCCAACCATGGGGAACCGCTATCTCCGTACAGTGCGGAATAGGAACATTTCCTCTTCTACACTGCAGTGCGATCTCGGAGTTGGTATATTTGAGTTACGGGGTGCGTGGGGGCAGAGCCCCCCCCCCACGGGGGGTGCAGGGGTGCTTGCCCCCCTGCTAACCGTTGAAAGGTAAGTGTTTGGTGTGTGTTATGTGTTTATTTTACATGGTCGTCTTTTCGAAAGTCTATCATATGGTCTCGGCCAAATGAATGTCGACTTTCTGAAGAGTCAACCATGTAAAGTAGACCCATATATATATATATATATATATATATATATATATATATATATATATATATATCTATATATATATATATATATATATATATATATATATATAATACATACAGATAGATATAGATATATACAGATATATATATGTGTGCGTGTGTGTGTGTGAGTGTGTCTGTGTGTGTATATATATATATATATATATATATATATATATATATATATATAGAGAGAGAGAGAGAGAGTTCTTTAAATATATAACTTCAATAATGATGCTCCTTAAGTTTGATTTAAATGCTACCTGATATTAAATAATACTTTATTATCCTATTGCTCCAAAAACTTAGTTTGCAGTACTGAAAATAAGTTGGTCATTTAACTCTTGATCTTTGAAAAGATTAAGGATTCATTTTTACTCAGAGAAATACGGGGATTTAGGAACAATAACCACTTTCAAATGTGTTTGGAGAGAGTGAGCGCAAATGTTCAAGGGTCTGGTGAATACTTGAAATCACGTCTATCTTTGACTAAGATTTGTGGGAATCTGAAAAGAAAAGTATATTTTCCCAAAGGATACCAGGCACAATTTAGATAAAGATCATGAGTATTGATAAAATAAAGCAACAGTAGATTATTCATTGTTTTATCCAGATGTGACCCTAAGATAAAGTTCCAGCCACCCTCTGTATTGTTATATCATGATTATTGAATTACTCCAGAGACATTATAGAAAAGGTGACTAAAAGGGTAGATCTGTCAAAATGTGGCACGTCTTGATGTCAAAATAATAGGGTAATATAGTAAATGGCTATTACATTCAACAATAGCTAATTTATCCTTCTCATGTTTCCTTGCCTGCAACACCTGAAAGGGAAAATTCCTCTTGACCAAGATAGCAACAAAAAGGTAATTAGTGGATCTGACTGACACAAATATTTGCGGAACCTATTCCTTTCTACAGAGGTACAAGCCATTGTGGTAGAATCAGTGATTGCAAAGTCATCTCCAGTGGAACAGTCGGCCCAGAGCATAAACCACGGGTTGCCACAGTCAGCTGCAAGCAGTGGTCTGGGAAGGCTCTAAGGTCAACAGAGACCAAGCTGAAGACCTGAAAGTTAACTGGAGAGAAAGAAGTGGCAGAAGTAGGTGGAGTTGAAAAAGAATGGCATCCCCCTCAAAAGAGCATGTGTGACGACTACAAAACAGATATGTGGCCAAGCCAAGTATGGAAAATAAGGTAGTTAAGGAAAGCTGGTGGTGGACTGCAAAAGTCCAGGAAGTCATCAAAAGAAAGAAGTAGTGCAGGAAAAAATGGCAGTTAGAAAATATGGACCAGGCTAGGAAAGAATACTAGCTGGCTAACAAAGAAGCTAAGAAAGGAGTTGCAAGTGCAAAGAACAGGGCATTGGATGCACTCTACCATCTTCTGGAAAGTGACGCAGTAGGTGGCACAAAGAAACTAGATCAGGTTGTAAGGTAAAGACAGAAAAATAAAAAAGATGGTCAGATGCCCCTCATAAGGGGTGCTATCAACAACCTGCTTACCAGTCCACAGAACATCCAAGGCAAATGGAAGGAGTACTTCCAGCAGCTTCTGAATGGAGAAAGCCCTACAGAAGCCGTACTATTCCAGAGAGCCTACAATGAGAGAAGAAGAGGAGCCAACCCTAGAAGAAATAAGAATAGAAGTCAAGGAAAGAAACAGGCTCAGATGGGGTCACAGCAGATATGATAAAGATGCTGTGTGAGATGCGGGGGAGAAATGGCTCCTGAGGGTACTTATAGTAATGTGGAGAGAAAGGCATATCCCAGTTGACTGGAGAATAAGCATACTCATGCCAGTGTACAAGAACAAAGGGAACATCCACAACTGTGGACAATACAGAGGTATCAAGACTCTTGTCACATTTCATGAAAGTTCTGGACATGGTGACTGATAGACTGATATGCAGGGTAGTAGCAAGTAAGATGGAATATGGGCAGTTTGGATTCAAATCAGGGTGTAGCACAACTAGCTGCAAAGAAGTTAGAGATGAGGAAAGAGTCCAACCAGACATTCCTAGACTTGGAGAAAGCATATGACAAGGTCCCAAGAAATTTGATTTGGCCAGTACTGCAGTGGTTAGAATTCCTAGAAACATTGGTAGAATTGATGCAGGCTATGTATTGTACAAGGACCCGATGACTCAAGTACGAATAGTGTACAGTCTCATAGAAAGGTTCCCAGTGAGAATGGGTGTGCACCAGGGTTCAGCTCTGAGCCCACTTCTGTTCATACTGGTGATAGACTACATTATCAAGCAGGTTGGAGGGGACAGAACAACAGAGCTGCTTTATGCAAATTATATGGAATTACAGGCAGACTCTAATCTAGAACTTCAAGAAAGGATAGGAGAAAGGAATGCAAAACTGAAGGCACATGGAATGACACTAAGTACAGATAACACAGTGGTAATGGCAGCAAACTGGGGAAATCAGAAGAAGCTGGGAACTGTGATAGAAAAGAAGATAGTGGAAAAGGTTAATAGATTCAAGTATCTGGTGAGGGGTGGTTGAATAGAAGGGAAGTCTGAATGAAGAGGTCAAAGCTAGAATCAAAGGGGCTGTAGCCAACTGGCATAGAGTATCAGGTGTAGTGTAAGAAAGAAGAATGCCAAAGAAGCAGAAAAGTATGGTGTACAAAACATTGATGTGACCAGTACTACTATGTAGTACAGAAACCTGGGCAGTGAAGGCAAAGCAGATGAAGAAGCTAGAGGTGATGAAGTGAAGTGCGTGAGAAGGGAGGTAGGATGCACACTGTGAGACAGAAGAAGAAATGAAGATATAAGAGTAGAAGCCAAAGTAGTTCTAGTTGCGGGAAAGATAAAAGAGAACAGATTACAGTGGTTCAAGCACATGACCAGAAAAGCAGAAGACAATCCGGTGAAGAAGATTTGAGACAGACAGAAAGAACTTAAGAGGAAATTAGTGCATCCAACAAAGAAGCAGATGGACTGTGTGAGAGTTCTGTGGCTGTCAGGCATGAGTGTTGAAAAAGGCTGGAGTGTGACATTGAATACAGAGAGATGGCAATAGTTAACACAACACCCAGACCCCATGTAGAAAATGGGAAAAAGGGGTTTGATAATGATGATGATTATGATTTCTCATTACAGAGTCAAATCAAGAGTGACATGCATGTATGTTGAAAAAAGCAAATGTCAGTGTTATTTCTGCATAGTAGATGCCAAAGTACTTTACTTTTGCAGTCTGTTGTTAACTAAGCACATTTTATGATAAAACAGTAGGTTCAGTTATATCCTAGTTAACGTCAGTAAGCATGAATAGTAACTCATAACCTTATACTGGTGTACCACCCACATGACTCCACTTTTCAAAGTTCTGAAAATTCTCACATCTGATTTTTGCCAAATATGTCTGCACATACATCATATGCATATGTGATGATCCACCCACCTCAAGGGGCAGCCTTAGACTAATTCAACAAAGCAGTGCATCAACAAGCACTTGTAAAGCTAGCCTTCTTCCCCAACACCTAATCATACATCATCTCAAAGGAGCTAGCTAAAAATTAAACACTCCTAGCACTAACACAGTCTGTTCCCTCTCCCAAATGTAAAAATTTCCGAGTTATATACATTGGTATTCAGCTGGTTAACAAGAACTGTCGGTGTTTGTTCAGCCCTGATACACCATTGCTGTGCTCTGTAGCTAAGAAAAATAGTCTGTTTGCATGTACTGTCACAATGGTTGAGAAAATGATTGTTAATGCTGTAAGAATGCCTTCTGATGAAACTTTTTTATCATGCCATTTTTTATGTCATACTGCTGGTGCCCACCTTATTTATTTAAGAATTACTCACATGCAGTTGAAATAGTCAGTCACTCTGCTCATCTCATGAAACTAAAACTGAAATCCCTGCACTATCAGATATCTGAAACCTTCCCCCTCAGGCAGCTCCCAGACAACAGACAAATCCTAGAGGCAAACCTTGTTATTCGGGTCTGTATTATAAGCGTGAACGCTTAGGTTGTCGAATATAGCATGATTGACACCTATTAAGCGAACACACAATTCACTGAAACCTCAAAATGCAGAAATACGCATCACCAAATTATTGTGATTGGCCAACACCATTCCACCCACTAATGAAAACAAAACATACTTCCCACTACACCGCTCACTACATACTACCCACCCAAACAAAATAAATAAACCATACATACACTAACCTAAACCCTACTTCTAAACCTACACTAACCCTTACATACATTACTTTCTATGCACTTACCTTAACCTGCACCCTAACCCTAAGGTCCGTAACTATCGCACACTTACCTTATAGAGCTATAACACATAAGGGCCAACTATGCTGAATCGGAATTTTGAATTTCACATTTTCCGGCGTTCGGTGTCCTCAAGGTTCGCTTAATAGGTGTCGATCATGCCATATTCGACAACCTAAGTGTTCACGCTTGCCATATAGACCCTTGGTATTCATATGCTGTTTAGATATTAGGCCCCTTATGAACCAAATATGCAAATCCAAGCAGAGATAGAGACATTTAGGCATGAACTTAAATACTTTTGAAGTTTACAGAGCAGATGCAGCATTGGGAGGACAGATTAGCACATCTCACCTTTTCTTTATTCTCACCCTGTTAATACACTCACTACTGAACACTGAAATTATGCAGTATGGTAGAGTCCTCAGATTCACACTAGCTTCTTGATAAATGCTATACACATATCATATCTATATCAACTTATAATCTTGTCCATAATCATAGAGTATGAAAGAAGTCATTACAATGTTAAAAAATGCAAAATTGCTCAGGTATTAGCTTATATGTGAAACAGGTTCATAGGTTCTTAGGTAGGTACTAGGCTATCCGCCCGAGGACATTTATAAGATTAGCCAGAGTGTGTCGGCTATCGCTGCCCCATTGATTAATTTACTAAATCTCTGACAAGCAGAGCCAATGAAGTGATCCCAGGGTGTATTTTCTGTTACCCATCCACTCATCAAGGTTTCTGTTGAAGAGTGTTGGTGAGGGGCTCTGCCTAATGTAGTTTGGAATTTTGTTCAAAAGCATGGGGAGTCTCTTTGACAGGAATCTATCCCTCCAGCATGTTCTATTTATTGTTGTGGCAAGGTTTAGCTCATTAGAGCTCGTGCTCGCAGTGACTTGGATTTCTTTAGGTGGAGCATGTCCATCAATTCTGAGTTGGATATGGCTTTGTAAGTCAGGTAGAGATCACCTCTGAGTAAGCAAGATGCCACTGAGTACATCCAGAGTTTTTTAATTGGGCTGCATAGGACATATGTTTGAGACCAGTAATCCTCTTGGTGAGGTACTTTTATGGTCTCTCCAGCTGTTGGAAGTGTCTTTTGAGGTACATCCCAAATGGGGCATTGTACTCTATGATGGGTCTGATGAGTAACGAGTAGAGGGGCACTATAACCTCTTTATTTCTAGATGTGAACCCTTTAGTAATTAGATGGGCCACATAAAAGGATTTCCTAACTACTTTGGCAATTTGATTGTCAAAGGAGAGATTGCTATCTACCTGGGTCCTCAGATCTCTTATTACCTCTTCTGTATTAAGGAGGCTGCCACCTATGTGGTAATTTGTGGGTGTTTTGTTTTTCCCAAATGGGATGACTATGCATTTTTTGGCATTTAGCTTGAGGCCACGACTTTGACACCAGGTGTCCATCTCAGTAAGGCCCTTTTGGAGGGTATCCATGTCAGCCGAAGAGTAATTACGGCTCCCAGTTTGCAGTCATCGGTGAACTTGGTTAGCCATAGTCCTCCTGTCTTTGCCTGTCCTTCTGAGAAGTATATGCCAAACAGTAGGGGGTCCCAGGACCGAGCCTTGTGGGACACCACTTGTAACTGGTTTTGAGTCGGACCTGGATGCAAATTTGAATTAAGAAAGCACACTTACATAATGTTTCTTGTTATTAAGCATCCAAAAGATAAACACCAGAGTTCTAGATTATTCAGTAAGACAAACATACTGGTGTATGTGGTATCCCACTCCCCCTCATAAGCCTGAACTAACCATTTGGCTAAGTGTAGGCAAATATTCATGGCTGTTCACTTAATCTATAAAACCAGAAGAAAACCTAAATAGGCTATTGGCTAAAATGAGTATTAATAGATAATTGTCTATATATCTGACAGGCATAAGGTGGGGAAATGATCCCATGCCTGTGCAAACAGTCTAGACTAGAGAAATGCAAGAGTTAGTATTATCTTAATTACTGTGGCTATGAGTATGCCTGGTCAGTGGCTCCATTTATCTAGTTGAAAGCTCATCATAGTCATACTAAGTCCAAGAGACAGATACAAAAAAGAAAATAGAGACAGTCAAATTAATGGCAGGCCTTGATACTGTAACTCCAGAACACCTTCAACAAGAAGTCACCTTTGAAATGAATCTGATAATTTTTAGTTCCTTCTAGCTCAGCACTACCAATTGTGATGGAGAGTTTTAAATTAGTAGGGCTGCGTGAATCTTAAGTAAACATTTCAGTTTGAAAACAGGGTAACTTATACAGAGGCACTGGAAGCTGTTGAAGACTGAAGGGGCAGAGGGTGAGAGGGACACTTAGTGATCTAATAAGGGCAATTTTTTAAAACTATTTGCTACCACAACATAGGTTTACTTGGAGGACATTTTAAGCTTAGCCATTTCCCTTTTGGTGCTTGAATTAACATTTCCTGATTGGTCTTACCTATTCCATGGCTGTTAATTGTATATCATCCCTAGTGAGAATAAATGTGATCATACTACAGATAATTTGAGGGGACCCATATTAGGGATGCAGAATTTAGGAACTGCCTCTATCCATTTGTGGCATGAGGAGCAATCCTGGAGTACATTTTCTATTACCCATCTTTAGATCCAAGTTGTATTTGAATATGGACAGGGGTGAGCTTTGTTTTACTTGAATGGATAGTCTGTTCTGGAACAGTGGTAGCCTCTGTGATATATATCCATCTCTCCACAACATTCAGTTTAGATACCTAGACTGAGTATTTCTGATGCCATTTGACTTGCTGATGTTTAGTAGGTCCATCTGTATTAGGTCGGAGGAGGCTTTGTATGCCAGGCACAGGTCACCTCTAAGCACTCTGTAGGATATAGTGATAAATCTTTGAGGTGGTCCATGCAAGACCTATTGTTTAGGACCCGTATCCTTTTAGTAAGTTATCTCTGTGGGTATTCCAATTGTTGCATGTGTCTGGACAGATACATGCCAAAGTGGGCATTATGCAAAATGATTGACCTAATGAGGGCTTTGTAAAGGGGACAATAACATCTCTAGATTAAGTCACAATCAATTTGTTTATAAAGTTGTGCAATATAGAAAGGCTTTCTTATGACTCTGGGCACATATTGATCAAAAGTCAGATCACTGTACACACAACTTCCCAAATGCCAAACAACTGGGTCAGTTCTCAAGGGGAATTGTCAGTTTGGTAGTTCCCTAGAGTAGATGACTTCCCAATGGATATGATAATATATTTCTTGGAGTTTAGTTTCAATTCATGATTCTGGCACCAGTTATTGTTTGGAACAAACCTTCCTGCATGATGGTTAAGTCATTTGGTGATTCAATAACTGCTCCTAGCTTGTAGTCATCTCAAACTTAGTTGGCCAAAGCCCTTTGGTATTTCCTTTTACTTTTGAGATGTATATGGCAAACAGAAAAAGTCTCAGCACTGAACCCTGGGGGACTCCACTGGTGACTGGTCTCTTCCCCTATTTTGATCACCTGCATCCTTTGAGTAAGCATACATGTATGCATTCTTTTATCCACCTTCCTGATTGTATTAACCTGATTGTATTAAATTATATTCATTGTATAATACAGCACCACTTGTTAGAATGTGTTTTAAATTTGTAGTTTGAAACAATCTTCTAGTAAGCAATGAAACAAAATATATGAACCAATAATGACAAAACTACCCATTTCAGAAAATTTCAACCATAAAAGGTCACTCAACCTTCTGTCATTACAATCCACCAATATCAGTTGTTGTTGTTGTTTGTCTTTCGGCTTTTTCCCAGTAAGGGGTCACCACAGCGGAACTCTGGTCCGCTAATGATTGGCAGTAGATTTTTACGAAACGCGGAGGTGCCAGCTCGACACCCATCCTTCAACGAAGGCATGCCCATTTACACACGCATGTCTTTCGAACGCTACCCAACCACGGGGAGGACATGCAGACTCCACACAGAAGGCACTCCCAAGCCAAGCCGAGAATCGAATGTGAGAACCTCTTGCTGTGAGGTAACAATGCTACTGCTGTACCACCGCGGCATTATCAGTAAATATGAAAAATCTCTGCAGAAGTAAATCATCTAAATAATTCCACATTAAAGGGATCTGTAACTAATGAAGAGGTTACTGCTAGCAAACAATTTTATATTTCATTGTTTCATCTGCAAATAAAGTGCCTGTTGCTCTTGAAGAATAAATTGCCTATGCTACATTAAAAAAAAATGAAAAGCTAGTAATTTTGCAATGGGGAATGGATGGCAAACTGATAACAGAAACATAGTTCATAGGTGTGTACTAGGCTAATAGCCCTGGAGCCTTTACAAGCCTAGCCATAGGATTACCCTGGCATCATGCCACCCAACCTTAGTTCCTAGTGCCTCTGTGGTGTAGAGCCACTGGAGTGATCCCTGGGGTGAATTTTCTATTTTCCATCCACTCATCAAGATTTCGAAGAGGGTCAGTGAGGTGCTCTGCTTGACATGTATGGGAAGCCTATTCCATAGCATGGGCAGTCTCTGGGTTATGAACCTGCCCCTCCAGCATGTTCTGTTGATTGTGGTAGTGAGGTTGAGGACTTTGGTGCATGTGGTGTGGAGGGATTGGGATTTCTTTAGATGTAGCATTTCTAACAGAGCTGGGTCAGACATGGCTTTGTAAGTCCAGCAGAGATCACCTCTAAGTAGACGATATGAACCAGAAAAGAGTTGGAGTTTTTTGAGTCTGTTCATATAGGACAAGTGTTTAAGGCCTAGGATCCTCTTTGTGAGGTACTTTTGTGGGCTCTCCAGTTGTTGCAGGTGTCTAGTGAGGTACATGCCAAATGGGGCATTGTACTTGTTGATTGGCCTAATGAGGGAAGAGTAGAGGGAGGCAATGACCTCTTTCTTTCTGGATGCAAAACCCTTAGTAATAAGATGTGCCGCATAGAAGGACTTTCTGACCACAGTGGCAACATGGTGGTCAAAAGAGAAGTTGCCGTCAACCCTTTCTGTATTCAGTGGACTACCATTGATGTGGTAATTCAGGGGAACCAGGTTTTTCCCAAAGGGGACAATGACACATTTTTTGGAATTGAGCTTAAGGCCATGGTTCTGGCACCAGTCGTTGGTCTCAGTGAGGCCTTTCTGTAGGATGTCAGCATCACTTGGGGAGTTAATAATAGCTCCTAACTTGCAATTGTTTGTGAACTTTGTCAGCCTGAGTCCCTTCATGTTGGCCTGGACTTCAGAGAAGTAGATACCAAACAGGAGAGGACCCAGGACTGAACCCTGTGGGACTCTACTCATGACTGGTAGACAGTCTGACTTGGAGTCAGCTACTTTCACACTGTGGATTCTATCTGTGAGCCAGTTTGCAACCCACCTAGTGATACAGGAGTTGATGCCTAGATTAGAGAGTTTTTCTATGATTCCTGAGTGGGGAATGGTATCAAAGGCCTTGGCCAGATCAAGGTAGGCTGTATGAACCACCTTGCCTTCATTCACAGCTCTGGTGACTGACTCAAAGAAGTCGACCAAGTTAAGCAGGCATGATCTACCCTTCACAAAACCAAACTGTGTGGGATCCAGTGTTTGGAGATTCCCTACATCCTTGTTTATTAGGTCCATGATGATGCGTTCCATAGCTTTGCATAACAGACTTGTCAGGCTGATGGGGCGATAGTTCCCAGGGTCTGTAGTCACTCCTCCCTTGTGGAGAGGGATGACTGTAGTAGTGCACCATTTGGTAGAGACAAAGCCTGAGGTGAGGCTATGATTGAACAGGACACACATTTGAGGTGCCATTTCACTCTGTAGTTCATGTAGAAGCTGTATTCTTGGCCTTTGACAGTGCTGTTTTAAACTGTGCAGCAGTAATACTGGGTGCCTGTCAATCTACTGGTATTGTGATTGGTCCTTTGAAGGGAGAGAGGGGTAAAGTTGACACTGAATCTGTCGGCTAGTATATTGGCAATATCTGTTGGCTGGGATAGGATGTACCATTGTGCAGTAGCTCAGAGCAAATCTGGGTATTGCCGTGGAGATTCTTTACATAACTATATAAGGCCTTATGGTTGTCTTTACTATCTGCTGCAATTCTCTTTTCATAGCTAGCTTTAGAGGATTTGATGAGGGATCTCAACCTTTTGTTGAGGCTGATAAGGGAGTTTTTAAAGTCTTGGGACTTCACCTTATTTTCATCGGTTTCCTCCTTCTGTTGTAGAGTTTGTTTTTGGCAGGAGACCACCAGATTGGTTTCCTTTTTTTTTTGAGGAGAGCGTCTTGCTTCTATTGGGTATGACAAGATCCATGCATTTGTATACGTGTTCATACAGTGCATTGGTGTATGATTCGGCGGTCATGCAACTATTCTCCATTTGCATGGGTTCCATGAAGTTAGCCACCATCTGTTTTTAGAAGCCCAAAGTTAGCACTGAAGAAGTTTTTTATGGTGGTTACCTTTGTGGGGGGTGGTGGGAGGGAGGGATGTGGATTTCCAAGGTGATTAGTTTGTGGTCGGATCTAACCATGGAGGAGTTGACTGTTGGTGTAGAGCAACAGTCTCCCATGTTAGTAATGACCAGGTCAAGGATGTTGCTACCTCTAGTGGGGTTAAGAACGAGTTGGTCCAGGGCATTGGAATTAATGAATTCCAGAAAGCATTGGGCAAGTGTATTGGTACATGAATAATTTTCCCAGTTAATGGAGGGGTAGTTGAATTCACCCAGTATGATAGTGTTAGTTTGGAACGTGGAGTGTGAGTCTTGGGACATGGTTGGGGGCTTCTAGCAGGCTATGACCTGAATTGCTGTCTTACCCAATGTTTGCTGCAATTGAAGTATCTCAGGTGTGTTATATTGGGCTACCAGTCTGGAGGTGTATGCATCCTTTATGACTATGGAAACACCACTGTCTTTGGAGCTTTGGTCCCAGTTCTGGGGGCTTAAAGGTGTAGAAGGAGTTATAGCCTGGTAGTACAGGGGTGCTTTCTGCTGCTTTGAACCAGGTCTCTGTTACAGCACAAATGTCGATGTTCTCCAATTTAAGGAGTTCTTTAAGTGAGTACATTTTTGAGATTTAGACTTCTACCATTGAGCAGCATGACCCTCAGAATGCATTTATTTATAGCTGTTATGGTGGTAATTTGGTCTTTGGAACACTGCCTAAAAAAGGCAGTATAGGGGTGGCAAGAGCCTTGGCCAGTATCCGGAAGCCCAGGGGTGACAGATGCAGGCCATCTCTGGCAAAGCATCAAGGTCTGTCAGTCATGTCATCCCAGGCAAACATATACTGGATCCCCTTAGTATGACAGCAGAAACGTAGCCAATTGTTGAAATCAATCATTTTCTGCTTGTACTGTGGTATAATTCTGGGCGATAGTAGGATGCTGCTCAGGGCTAGTGTCATACCCACCTGGGCTACATAATCCGAGAGCTCCTCCATGTCTGTTTTCATGTAGTCCAGGGAGGGACATCTTAGGTCATTCACACCCACATGTACAATGACAGAGTCTCATATTTGTACCTGTTGTTGAAGGACCTGAATGCATGCGTTATGTGGCATATCCTGGTGCCTGACAGGCAGCTGACTGTTGCTTTCTCCTTATTCAACCTAATGAGTGGGACATCAGTGTGCCTATCGAGTCACCTATGACTTGTGTGTTGGGCATGCTGGGCTTTGGTTGAGTGGCACACTGTTTAGGAGAGTTATATGTCTTGTGATTAGTGTTGTGGTGGTCGAGTTACTAGGTAACTCCTCCAAAGGAGGACATTCATAGGACTGAAGCATCCACTCCCTTTAAAGTACAACACAGTACAGTATCAGTGATCCATCTGCATACTGTGGGAGTAGAACGCACAGCCTTCTGCATCAAAAACAAGTATACTACGTGTTATGCTACTAACAATGCAAATGACGTAGCATAAGTACCACTGAACTTCTCTTCCCCTAAAGCTCTCAGTTCCTTGTAAAATCCACTTGACACTCAGCTAAATCTCTCATCTGTGCAGCACAAGAAAGCTGAAAAAAGCCAAAATGTATTTGGGGGTGCTAATACCCAAAACCAGGGACACATTTTAAATATTGCTTGTATAATCTTAGAAAGTAGCTAAAATAAAGTGTTATGTGTTACCACGTGTTTCCTGAAAGACAGAGAGACTGAAACTTAAAGGGCTATCATTCTTTAGTGAATTCAGTTCTCACTGATTTGCCAGAAAACCACAGATTTTAAGAGGAACAGACCAAAAGTATGAGCCAGATATTCTGTGAAAATCTGGACAGTTGAGAGCTATGGACTCAACTCCTTGAATCACAAGAGGTGGTATGGGTGGAGAATTCAGGCTCTTGTTTGAGCCTGAGTAATACTAACCACCAGGTATACCTAACTGGGGCATTTTACACACACACACACACACACACATATATATACGCACACACACACACACACACACACACACACACACACACACACACACAAACACACACGTATACGCACACACACACACACACACACACACACACATACACACACACACACACACACACACACACACACACACACACACACACACACACACACACACACACACACACACACACATGCACACACACACATACATACACAAATACTCCTGCAAATAAAACTTTCCTTACTGGCATGACTGGCTCTGGCAGCACCATCAGAACAGCGGCAGCATAACTCCTTTAACACAGAGCAAGAATAGAAAAAGAATGGCTAGTTTAGTTAGTTTAACTTCTGTGCATGAATCCATGATAGTGTGAAAACTCCATTTCATTAATTTTTCCCGACAGCTCTTGCAGCTGTAAAAATGTGGGGGGGGGGACCTCCCACTCCCCCTGGCTCTATGGTTCCAGCACCCATGAACTTATACAATTATATGCTGGTCTGTATCATCTAAAAGTAGCATGATGATTGGTCAGAGCAATTAGCATGGCCTATATAAACTAAGCATTCCTGACAGGAAAAAGTCCAGCCTCTCGACAAGGTATCAGTGGCCAGACTAGCGAAAATAGGTAAAAATTTAAAGAGAGACAACATTAATCACTTTTGAAAACCCTCCCCTTCTTGTTCTGTTGTTACAATTAATTTTCAATATCAAAAGACCAAGAATAAGAAGACATAAATGTATAACAGAAAGTGTAAACAGAAGTGGGCATGCTCTCTGTCTGTCTCCTACTACACTTAATTGATATACTTTGCAATCATGAGTTTATACATACCATATGAATGAGCATACATCAGCTGGCACAGGAGGTGGAAGAAGTCTAAAGTGCCATCATACAATGACATTGTTTAAAAAAGATAAGCAGTTTGTTTGTTAAACAATATCATTTTATAATAGCAATAGTTCTTTCCTGTGTATGGGTAATACAAGATTTTCCCACCATTTGCTTAGTTTGATCACTCGTGATTTGTTTATGTGATCAAACCATACCAACCTTGTATAAATTCTGTATTACCTACATGCAGTCATGGACTACTTGTTAATATACATAACCAACGCAATAATTACATCCAAATAGTTGTTTATATAAATGTAAAAGTTGTGTTTTTTATTTGCCTTATAGTCTGTACCATCCCTTGAAAAATAAACAGATGAAGGGTATGATATCCTAGACTAAATGCTACATTGCTTCAAATGTTAAACATCTGATCCATGTTAAACCTTTCCCGTCTGATTTCTCCTTACTGGTTATCACTTAGTTTAATAATGAAGCTTCTCCATGGAATCAATTTCTTCTTCCTGGCTGCTAACAGAGCATGAAATATTTCAGCTGAAATAAATAATTTCATGTCGAATATGCACTGGGAATGTTCTAAGAGGTAGAGGACTATATAAACCCTATCAATCTCATATATGGATAAAGCTGTAGTGAGACATAGTCCTCTGTAAAGTATTCTCAAATTACCTCCTCCAAATTGTTTTGGTTAATATCCTTCCCATAGTTCATTAAGAGATGACAGACTATCTTTTTGCTGTAGTTGAAGAATTTAGTTGACTTGATTTATTAAACAGTGTATTACAACAATCCTATATTAAATATATTCTCTTTTTAATTCATGGAAACTTAATTCCAGACCATATAGCATACTCTTCAGAGACGTAATAGCAGTTTAATTTGAGAACTGAGATGCATAGTGATACTAGCTCTTTTTTCAAAGCATCAACAATTAAGTCTGCTAAGTTATTGGCAGATAAACTGGTTTGTTTGACTGGAGGTATTATTTATTTATTTTATTTATTTATTTCAGTTTGATGACCGGGGAGGTCCACTGGGCTCAGGAGCCCATTTTCAGTGGAGGCCCGGGAGAAAAGCTCCACATTACAAAATACAAAGATAAAAACAAAAATACAAAAGTTAAAAATTAACATAAGATTCAAGGTACAGATACATAAGGATGCAGCCGTCAGTCTACATGGTATGAATGCTGGTAATTTGTGATACAGAGGCAATAAAAGGAATGGTGTTTACATAACATATCAGTCATATATTGAAATGGATGATTAAAAGATTACAAAGAGTCTGAGTCTAGTAATGGCAGAATGGTAGCACAAGCATAAATGTTAGGGAGGGGAATAAAGGGAGAGCAAACTATTTACAGTATTTACATATATACACAGGACAAGGGTAACAATAAGTAGATATGAACAAGGTTGATAGTAGTAAGAAATTGAATAGCATTAATGTTAATATATACAGTGAGGAGGCTAGGTGGGGAAAGTGCAGTTGCACTTCCACTTAGAAAACAGGTAGGAATGGAGTAGCGTTTGGATTTTCTGTCAATCTTAAAGTAGGAGAGAGAGAGTTCCACTTTTTGGCTAAGGAAAAAGAAAGGAGGTGCTGCCCGGCAGGTCGTTTTGGTTTGTGGACATTGAGTAGGTTTAGGTGGGCCGATCGAAGTGGCCTATTAGGGGTAGGTAGGTATTGCGTTTTTGGTCTGCAGTTATTGTTTATGATAATATTGTTCTCCCCTTTTAAATGAACAGAAATGTGGCAGTTTTCTTACAAGTATTCTGATGAAATTTGCTATCTTTCTCATTTGGCTTGCATAATAGTAAATAAGCTCTACTAGATTTATTATTCTTACTACTATCAACCTTGTTCATATCTACTTAGAAAGATTTGATATGGTCATAGGTTTACTTATTGAGATATTAAAAGTTGTATTATTGCAAATGCAAAATGAGTTATCAGAAAATTCTGTTGCAATTAAAGTAGCTCTTTGTCTCATGAATGGAATGATTGATCAATAACAGCACAAGAGCAGAGCTCAATTTTAGGAGCCCAAACAAAAAGCAAATGGTGCACTTCTTAACTTGGTTGCCAGCACACAGAACAAATATAGATATCATGACTTACTTTGCTTCTACACAATATCATGACTTACTTTGCTTCTACACAATATTATGTTTGCAGTAAAAAAATAAATAAATAATGGCACAGCATATAATATTAGGCATCAGTGTTTTCAGAGAAACACTCAATAGTTACATTTTAGTGACGGCCTAAGAATTATTTGTGCAGTGTCCTTCTCATTATATCTACCCCTCCAACATTCAGAGCCAAATTCCAATCCTGTAACAAAGCCACAGTAACTGTTAAAAAATTGCATACTAACAATATCGGTACAGAGAGTAAGGTTTGAGATCAAAAACAAAAGATATGTATACTGTGCAAAATACAATAGTAGATATTAATTGCCATTCAATATAATGCTTTCAGTGTTTCCAGAATCATCTTGTAATATTTCATAGCATTGTTAAATAGCAAGAGACACTCGCAAAGTAAAAACCTGACCACCATGTTCAACTAAGCAGCAAACTTATAGCCTTTCAGTTTGTGTATGACAGCCAAAGTCCAAAGACAGATGACTTTTGCTAACCAAATAACAAGTTTCACCCAGCATTTGTTCATTATGTTTCCCCTGGCTGAATTCTGTAGAAAATGCCAGCTTTAGATAACAATTCCAAGAAAACATGCATTGGCCATCAAATCTCATAATGGTACTATACAATTTTAAGTACATCAACAACACCAAGCAGCTCCCTAAGTCCTGCTTTTAATCAGCCAGAATGTAAAAATATACAGCACTACAGTGCTGATCAGCAACCAGACTTGACCATTGTCATCTTGCTAATATTTACTATTTTCTGAACTAATGGGTGTTAATTTAAAACATCCATAACCAGCAAATACCTTTTTTTATTTTAAATGTACTTTTATTTAATTTAATTCTAGAACATTTCTCCCCAGGCCTCCGCTGAAAATTGGCTTTGCTCCAAGTCGGACTTTCCCGGTAAACAAATTAAATAAATAAATAAATACATCCATTTATTCACCTGGTAGGTGAACTCATCTATGCTTAATACTTTCTCAGACATGGCCTAATCCACAAGGGCATTTATCATGTACACAAAGTGTTTTTTTTTGTACCAGTGGACACTTTATCTTTCATCCTCACTTACCTTTGGTTTGTGTGTGTTAATGGCACACAACCATGAGGAAATCAGAAATACTAAGTAAGGGTTGGCAGCACTTTCTGCAGCAATAGCACTCTCACCCTTCCATTGAAACAATGCACAAGATGACCAAGGAGTAGTAACACTGGCTAGCATTGACTTGACCAGTTACATCTCATTTGTTTACACTTCATCTACTTGTAGGGGACGCGCAGATGTTCTTCATTAGATCAGTGTTGTAGTTTTCTTAACATTTGGGGATTTCCTATTCATCATGCCAGACTAGTAAAGCTCAGGATGCTTAGAAACGCACGTCTACCCTAGGCAGGCAGCAGCATGTTAGTAGAAGAGGTATGTACATTTGCACCATTCTCAGAATGTTTTTTTAATATGCATATATGCAGACATCCTTCAGAACCATGAACATTTTTTCCATGCCATTGGTTACAGTCCCTGAAGCTCAGACAGGTAAGAAACCAGTTAGGGATTGTTCCTATCTTTATTCTAAAATTTGTGGCATTTTGTGTTATGTTTGTGCCAAAAATGGGAAGTGTGACTATGATAGACAATTACTTTACCATGTCCACCACTCTAGTTAATTATTTTGTCTTGGGGTGAAAGAGAACTTTAAGTACTGTCACGTTTGCTAAGATTTTGCCCCTAAAACTCTAAGAAATCACCTTAGGAACATTGGCATGTGTGGCTATGTCATCCTCTTATTATTCAGCTTCGGTACTTAACCCTGCAGTTAAAAGGAAGTAAAGTGATAAAGTGCCAATAGAAACAGATGATTTCGAATGGCACTCCACTTCCAGTTCTAGGATGGAGATGGGGGAACCCACTGTGGCACTTCTGCATGCTTTGACAACATCCAGGTCCTCTAACATTGCCTTTGTGTAGGATGTTGTGACAAATAAGTAACGGCATTTCCATTGTCACTGACTTTATCTTGACCAGTTACATCTAATTTGGTTACACTTCATCTACATCCTGTCAACGATCTGAAGATGAGTACCCTTGATCCTTGATTTATTATTACAGAAGGTGATGGGAGTGTTCACCAGGTTTTCATCAGAGAGGAGATTAAAGGTTTAGAATACAGGTCAGACCCTTAGCACCTAAAGCACAGGTGGATGTCCTTTGTAAAAAAAAGTAGCTGAAGACAATACACATATCCCGTCCTTCTACTTATAGGCAAACATCGTCTGAGAAAGCTATTCCTCCATCTTCTCAAGATAACTAGTTTGCTTTAGATCTTCTTCTTCTTTTGGCTTTTCCTGGTTAGGGGTCACCACAGCGGATCAGTTGTCCACTCATGATTGGCAGTAGAGTTTTTAAGTTGTTGAGTTGCCAACCCAGCACCCAACCTTCCACGGAAGGCACACACATTCACACACTCATTGCCTAGGGCTAATTTAGAGTGTCCAATCCACCTACAGCATGTGTTTGGGATGTGGGAGGAAACTGTAGCACCCAGAGGAAACCCACGCGACCACAGGGAGGACATGCAGGCTCCACACAGAAGGCACCCCAGCCGAGGATTGAACCGGAGAACCTCTTGCTGCACCACCATGGCCGCCAACTAGTTTGTTTTAGATAAAGGGCTGTTAAAGGCTGTTCAGGCATTACAGTCAAGATGGACTAATCCATCCTCTTCCATCTAAATGAAAAAGGGAGCCATCTTTTAATGAAGGGGATTGCTCTGATGAAAATTTTTTTCAAGTGGAAAGGGACGAAAATATTTTGCACCTGTGGTTAGTCCCCCAGTACTTTATGCCTTAAATGATAATATTTTAGTAGCTTCTCTTACCACAGATTCTGTACTTCCAGACCCTAAAAGGCTAGACAGATTTTACAAGGTATAGAATTCACACAGATATTTTTTATGAAAGCCCTGTTGCTAATCTTGCAGTTATCTCTGTAGATTTGGAGAAGGAAGAAAAATTAGTTCCTGTTTCTAATTCTGTTCCAAATGATAAAGAGAGCAGAGCACTTGACAAGTTGGGTAAAAAAGTTTATATATTTGTAACCTTGTGTTTTAAGGCTATAAATTGCAAAACACATATGATTAAAATCCTTTTATGTTAGATAATATAGGTCAGATTTCTGAAACGCCTAACCAAGTTATGATGTCAAAACTCCAAGAAATGCTTAATTTCTGCCCAGTTGCCAAACACTCCATAAAATATATATGATATGGCATTAATGCAGCATGTAGATGAGCTGCCACTGACTCTACCTTCCATAATCATGCACAGTTAATTTTCCAAACTTTACCGAGCACATAAAAGCTCAATTACCGAATGCTCTTCCAAACAAAATGTCCCTGTTTGGGAGTCCCATGACTGAGGTCTTTAAAAAGATTGAAGACTGAGGTAAAGTGATGCAAGGGGTAACACAACTCTTCCTTTCTCCAGTGCCTAGATATTTATTTATTTATTTATTGGCATTTGTTTACTGGGAAAGTCTGATTGAGCAGTACCCTTTTTCCAAAGGTCTGGGGAGAAAATCTTCATTCTAGAAACATCATGGATGTTAATTGCATTGTTTCATCATTTATAGACAGTTTCATTCAAGAGTAGCAGTTCCATTCCTCAGACATCCTTGACATCACTTACATCATTTACAGAGTTTTGATTAAAAAAAGGTAGATGGATTGTTTGTGAATAGTTTTCTTTATGATAAAGAATTTAGACCAGCCTAGAGAAAGGGAGGACGGGAGCAGGCACAATGAAGATAAAGGAGTTGATATCATAGAGGAGGATATAGTTGTGATAATAGTATATAAAGATTTGTGCAGAAGAGAGTTATGGCACAAAATCATATAGCTATATTAGCACCATTTTAACCAGGGGAGGTGCGGGTGCAGAGCCATTTATCTCTCATGTATAGCTTCAGTTGGCATTTAAAGTCTTTCAGGTTATAGACTGTTCTTAAGCAGAGTGGGATGGTACTCCAGCTATTAGCAGTACAGTGTAAATACAGGGAGTATCCTGCATTGTTGTTAGGTTTAGTAATGAAGTGTAGTGATTTGTCAGTGGAGCGCAGAAGCCTCTTGGTAGTGTATCGTAGAATGATGGAGTGAAGAGACAGGAGTTATTCATCATTCTGCAGTACTTTGAAGGTTGTAAATAATTGTGAATATAATAGAGAATTTTTTAGTTGTTTTGGACAGAGGCAGTTTTGTGATCTATATTGTTGGTTGATTGTGAATTTGGCTGATCGAGAGGTGTTGAGATTGGTTTGGATAGGAGATGCATATAATATGGTGTGGAAAAGAAAAGATGTGGTTATGTTTTGCTAATAGAGTCAGTAGGATAGTGTTTTACTCTGTAGAGACAGCCTAGTTTTTGGTGTGCCTTCCTTATGGCTTATTGAATGTGGAGATCAAATTTTAGGTGTGGTATACCAGTTCTGTATTGAGCTTGTTGAATGACAACATATTAAAGGTAGTTTTTTTGGGAGGAGATAGTCGGGGATGAATATCAGTAGTTGCTTAGTTTTTTTTTTTGATACATGCGGAGTTGTGAGATGTTGAGCCAAGCTTCTGTGGAGGACAGGCATTTCTGTGCTAGTGTTTGAAGCATAGTTAGTGCCCTAGCATTACAGATTAGAGTGGAGCTGTAAGTGTATTGTACTTTGGTAGCCTCTCTGGCTGCTGTGTTTAGGTTGTTGGTAAATAAGTTAAACAGTAGTGGTCATAGGATGGAGCCTTGTGGGACGCCAACAGATGTAAGAAGGAAAGAGGTGAAATCATCTTGCCTTTTCACTTCTTTGGACCTAATAGTGAAGTAACTAAGAAACCAGTTAAGTGAGGAGGGTGATAGCCCATAGAATGAGAGTTTAGTTGGGAGAATTTGATGACTGACTGTGTTGAATGTGTTGTATAAAACAAGAAATAGGGCTGAAGTTAGGAAACCTGAATTTCTGTTGTGATTTACTATATCTGTGAACCTTAGAAGGACAGCAGCTGTACTGTGATTGGGTCTGAAACCATACTGTGATGGAGAGAGGCAGTTATAAGAAGTAATATATGCTGTAAGTTGAAAGTGAATCTCTTTCCAAGATTTAGGATAAGGCTGAGAGAGTTCTGATTGGTCAACATTTTGTGAGCTCTGTTCATGAGCCACCTTTATGATGGAGTGCTATATAGGATTTTTTCCCTATAAGGTGGGAACATATTTTTCTTGGATACAGCAGTTTATTAGAATTGAGACAAGATATGCAAGGCAATCTGCAGTGAGCTTGAGGGATTCAAGTGGAAGTTGGTTATGGGCAGTAGTTGTTTTAAGGGGGCATAGGTATTTTTTAATTGTAGATGTTAGCACTGGAGTGCGTGTGAAGGTCTGCTATAGCGTCAATGATCAGAGTGGAATGGATGGACCTGTAGTAGTTTTGTTTTGTAGAAGGCAGGTTACTGCATTTATAAAATGTAAGCTAAACGGTGAAGCAATGGTTTGGGAGATAATGGCTGGGGATGGACTGGGTTGGGTTTAGATTCCATGACTGAGCAATGTATTTATTGATTTCCAGAAAATGTTTTGATTATTTTATGATATATTGTGGGTGTTACTATAATAAGCTTGTTTGTCCTGTTGTATGCATTGCTTGCTATATATATATATATATATATATATATATATATATATATATATATATATATATATATATATATATATATTTAACTACCTATATCATTGTAGAGGTCTTTGAGACTTGGTTTGTCGTTATGGCTTCCAAGATTTATCACTAACTTGCACGAGTTGCATTATTTTTTCAGTTAACCAAGGGACTGGTTTGTCTTTAACTCTACTGATCCTTAATGGTGCTTGATCTGCCAGGATATTTAGAAATATTGAATTATATGAGTCTACTACTTCATCAAGGGAAGGAGTTTTTAATGGAGTCAGTTGATCTGGAGAAGACTGGGAATATAAGTTTATTGAAGTCACTGATGTTTCTGACTGGGTTATAGTGATGAACCTTGTGGGGCTGTTTGAGGTGTCTGATTATATATCTTAGCTGGCCGTCACTTATGCTGTCATGTAGGGTGTCACTTGTTACAATATTATTTATGGCAAATTTTCAAATCCTTTCCAGGATGGATTCCTTAGATGTGATCTTGTTAATTCTAGTCAGAATCTTGATCAGTTAAGAGAAACTGTATAGCTGAATTGAATTTATTGGGTTTTCTAGGGCAGTCTTTTGCCAGTCTATGCCAATGTCACCTAGCGCAATTGTCCAGTATTGTTTCAATCAGTATGAAGGAAATGATGACCCTCATCAGTAGTCTTACGTCTGTTCACCAACTATAGACAGCAGGTACTCTACAAACAGAGGTAAACAATAAAGCAGTTATGCGGTACATAAAAAGGCAGAACAATGTCTTGCTAACTGTGACAGGCTGGGAAATGATCATTAACAAGGTCTTTCTCCAGGTACAGTGGGTTACATCTTCTCTCATCTGAACCCAGTGTCAGCTTCTTTAAAAAGGTCCAGGACAGATGCTGATGAGAAGTCTTCCACTAGTTCATTGCTAGTTTAGAGTTCCTCATATAGGTTTGTTTACATCAGTGCTGAACAGGCAATTTGAGTCTATTTTGATTAGAACTCATTGCAAACCTGCATCAACAGCAAATACCTTCTTGATAACTTGAAAGGTGAAGTTTCTGTCTGTCTTTCCATCCTTTCATTTGATTTCCAAAGTGCTTCATACCTGTCTCTCTCTCTCTTTCTCTCTCGTGAAGGAGTTGGTCAGGGGTCATTGCCAATGTTTTCCTCTCTTGGTGGCTGTCCTTACCCTGCACAAAGGTTCACTAATTCATCCCAGTCTACACACTCTGTGGTTCATAGTATAGATGATACCATTTTAATTAATTACAGGCACCAGTTCTCTCAGGATATGCTACAGATCTTTAGACTGACTAGAAAAACTAATGTCAGAAAGTCTCATATATCCATGAGGACAAGGTTTTCTATCTGGTGTCAGTGTAAAGGACAGGATCCCAGTACAGCAGGGATACCTGAGGTTCTTCAATATCTCTGAGAGTCTCTTAAGTCTGACTTATTCTTTACTTCTGTCAGGGTACATCTTTCAGTTTTTTCCTCTCATTTGCCACTGGATCCTCCTTTTTCTAATGCTAATAAGGTCAGACTCCTTCCTCAAGGGAGTTTTCTGTTATAAACTTCCAAGGAAAATAGTGGCTCATCCCTGGGACAGGACAAGAATTATGTATTAAAAAAGTGGGTTCCTGTTATATAATCGAAGACGCAATCCTTCAAATGCATCTTGATCAAACTTGAAAGCATGAAACAGCAAAATAGCGAAACGGCATATAAGTGATTTCTTTCCCTGAGAAAGAAACCGCTTGGCCGCATCTGTTACTTTGCCATTTTCGTCACTGTAGTGCGATCTTAGAGTTGGCATATTTAAGTAGGGGGGTTGTGGGAGGTGAAGCCCTTCACTTTATATTATGTTTTGAAATTTATATATATTATTTTGTGGAACAGCAATTTTTTTCCCCTGGAAAAGCTTTTGCTTACATGGGGTCGATAAAGCAGCGTTCGCTGATTTAATATAGACCCAGAAAAGCTAACTCTTCCTCCATTTGAGCCAGCTGCTGATTCTCCTTTGAAGTTTTTGGTATGAAAAACTACCTTGCTAGTAACCTTAATCTCACCTACAAGAGTTTGTAATTTACAATCCCATCTGTGCATTCCTCCTTCCTTGTTTATTTTTTCTTAAGGACAGTGCAAGCCTTCAATCCATCCCTTCTTTCACTCCTGAAGTGGATTCTGAACTCAATCATTCTATCCAAGTACCAGCTTTTTTTTTCAAGTCTACAAAACAAAGGAAAAAAAAAAATCATTCATTGAGTCTTCATAGACAGCTAATGTTTAATTTAAAATGGACAAATATCCTAAGAAAATATGAGCCTTACAGGATAGAAAATGAGCTTATGAGTGTGTAAACAAACTATTTCCAAATGGATCTTTAGTGCATTTCTCTATTATACAAATCATGGCAAGTAGCTTTTACATTCATAGGTTTGTAGATCAGTACTAGGCTTCCTGTCCTTGTGGGCCATTTTAAGCCAAGCCAGTTTCCCTTTTGGTGTTTGAATTAAGCTATCCCATTTGGTGTTTGATTGGCCTTACCCATTCCATGGCCAATAATTATATATTACCTCTAGTGAGAATAACTGGGATCATACCATAGATGATCTGAGGAAAAGTAAAAAGCCCACTGTACCAGAGTAGTAGCAAATTCAGTTGCTTTCTTGCAAAGGGTAGACTCTAAAATCATTCTTAAAATAGTCACTTGGTCCCCATGCCCATACCTGTCCTAGATATTGCAAACTGGATGTTCAAGTCTTAGGGGCTGGGATCATACAGTGCATGGCCAGTGAGATCCAAATCCCTGTACAACACCCTACTCTGGCAAGTATTACTGCTATAATAATCTTGGTGAATAGAACATTCTTCAAGGCTTATCTCATTTTATCTGCAATACCATGTAGTGTAGTAGCAGATTGTTCTGTGCTGTGAATTTATTCCAGTCTGCATCATTTATCATGTATTTGCTTTTTTCCCTTAACTTCCTATATTACTTCATATCCCTTAATTCATTTCAAAATGCTATCAAATTCTGTGGCATCTATTGCAGCTGAAGAACATTACACCAAGGGTCTATATGAGATCACCGAACATTTAAAAAAGCGAACAGTGATTAATCGACCCTATGTAAGCGAAAGCTTACAATTTCGAACTAGAGGAAAAATCACTGTTCCAACAAAAAAAAAAAATATAATAATAAAATACTTTAAATATTACATTAAGTAGGGGGCTTCTCCCCCCACACACCCCCTACTTAAATATACCTACTCCGAGACCGCACTACAGTGCCGAAAATGGCAAAGTAACGAAGCGGCCAAGCAAATTCTTTCCCAGGGAAAGAATTTGCTTAAAAGCCGCTTCAATATTTTGCCATTTCAGTCTTTTGAGTTCAACCAAGAGACATTAGAAATAATGCGTCTTTGGCCTTCTAATAGGGAACCTACACCAGTCATTTAATGAAGAACATAGTGCAGTTGTGTATGCAGCTTACCATAATGGGAGCTGTTTGAATGAATAGATCACTGTTTCTGTACCTATAACCTCTCTCCATTCCCTTTAGGAGTATATATTTGAAGTTTTACCTTGTGGCTGAGATATTTCCTAATGTCTTTCCTTCTGCCACACTAAAACTTCCTGCCTTCTCTAAATTCACCCCTGCCTTTAATATTTTTATCTCACCAATCTGACTTTTACTTAGAAAGTTATTTTAACTTAGTCTTGGTCAGCGTAAGCATACATCTTATACCATTATGCTGCCACATGCCTAGGGTGGATAAGGAAGGATGTTGAACTTTAGAAGAATGGCAGGATGGACAGCACCCAGATGTTAAGAATACTGCAACAGTGATATATTCCAGCATGTACAATTGTGGCAAGTTACCTATACAATTGTACTTGATAGTGGATTGTATCATGTTTATTATATGATTGTGATTCTACCAGTGAAATCTTGGCTGACTGTGGAGGTTAATACTACATGATTGCATGACTCCTGCATTAGGAAATCATTTAACTCCTGAACATGTTTGTTTAACCCAATATTGTAACCTCATCTACCTCTTTGTTTTTTTTTTTTTTGGTGGGGGGGAGACTTTGGTTCTGTAAGGAACATGTTGCTCATAAAAGATGAAAGTGGGCTAACACTCACTTGTACCATAGAGAATAAAATGTTATCCACTGAACAATCTGTTATAATAATCATCTTAAGAGTTCAAGTGCTTATAAGGAAAGAGAAAAACAGTGCTTAACCCTGACTCCTTTCCCTCAAAACAGAAGAATGGAAGCAGCTTTGTTTACTTTCATTAAAACATGACAGCTCCCTACAGTCTCTTTCAAATCTTAATGGCTAAACAGAATGGCAAGACAGACTATCAAAATTCAGCAGTATATAGCAAGGGTGAGGAGAAGGGGGCACCTGCCCAAGCACAAGGTGTTAGGGGTGGTGTGATTGTGCAGTTCCTGCATTTTTCTTCCTGTTCTGACATTTCTGTATGCCAGTACAGAAAGGGTGTTCAGCCCAATAGTGCTGTAGCTGTAGTAATTGGCTTGCTACAGTTTTAAAAACAAGAAATGTTTTATTTCTTTATTTATCTATTTATTTTTTCTATGCTTTGGTCTTCCTCTGTATAGATGGGGCAGGGAAGAGTGTGTATCTGGAAGAGCTGGAAGAAGAAAGGGGTGTGTATACTTTGCTTCAGTGCTACACTGATGTTCTGTAGAGCCAGTCTATTGGAACAGACTTTTTTTTGCTCTTCCATTGAAGAGATGGGGACAGGGAAGGCCTATGCACTGTTCAACAAGGGACTGCTGTTCTGCAGAGTCAGTCTAAGTCAGTCTATTGGAATGAACCTTTTTTGTTTTTGTTTTGCTGTTCCAATGAAGACTTGGGGGCAGGCAGGGGGCTTGTACTTTGTTTCAGTGCTGATGCTCGATTACTTTTTTGTAGTACCAGTCTATAGGAATGGGTGGGGGGATGCATATCCAGCAGACATTTATGTTCTGGCTGGCTTGGAGAGTCTGTCTCTTGGAGTAGACTTTTTTTTTTGTCTGTTCTGAGGAGGCAGGGTACCAGTGTAGAGGCTTAAAACCAAGTTGCCCCTCTGATACAAAGAACCTATGTGTATGTGCTGATCACATCTGAGGACATAAATGTTGCCAAGAAAAGTGTTCAAAATAGCCACTAAATGCCTGCATTTCGATTATGCAGGATTATTAATATTTAGTTTGTTTGTGCATCTTCTGTACTTTAGCATTGCTAAGCTAACATTAACCAAAGCTTGTTTTTTTGTATGGTATAATGGCTAGAATACCTGTCAGTCGCAGAGGTTATGCAAGGATTGTCATTGTGTTTACTCCATAGGGTGAAGCCCTTAGATCAAACTTGGCTAGTGTGATCCAACTCCTTGTATAATCCTCGCCTCTGGCTTTAATAATCTTGGTAAAGAGAATGTTCTACTAGGCTTATCCCATTTTGTCTGCAATACCATGCAGTGTAGTAACATATTGTTCTTTGAATTTAAGCTAATCTGTATCATTTTTCACAATTATTTGCTTTTTCCCTTAACTTCCTTTATCACTTAATATCCCTTAATTTATTTCAAAAGACTGTCAAATTTTGTGGCATCTGTTGTAAGTTTGCAGTCCATTTTTTTAAATGGACTATTAATGTAAGGCCGATTTCAAGGAAAATCTTGGCAGTACAAAAGCAACAGCTGCTACCTAGGGAATAGATGATGCAGTTTACTATCTGAAACACTATAATTCTTGATATCAGTACACATGACTGATATAGGACAACACCTAAATATTCATATTCATGTAAACATGATTGCTAACAACTGCTAAAAAGAATGCTTTCATCTAAACTTGATTGATGTGCTTTCATATGGGCTAACATATTTTTTCATGAACAGGTTCCTTTGTCCTAGCAAACAGTGAACATTTGAAACTGCCGGATTCAGTTAAATTATTCTGGGAGGTATGTTTTCTTTTTATCATTCATGTTGAATAGACATAAAACATGACTTTGGACAAGTAGGACACTTGCATTTTTTCATTGATTTCTTTGGATGTTATTTAACAGTGATTTGCTAAATGTAAAATAGAAAATTTTACAATACCTTGAACAAGAATGAACTGGTACCCTTGCATAATTCTTCAATTAAAACATAAAATCCTTCCATTTCTTCATTGCATTATTATGAAGCTGTAGTGTATAGCCTTTGTTTGTGATATAATACATCTATAGCAGCTTAAGGTGGCCCCTTTATAATGAACTACAGGGTCGTAAATGAACTTTTGATGTTAAATCATTTCTAACAGCAGTATGATTCAGTAAAATTTATGAAAATGTTTTTAAAAGATCATATGTTAGAAAAAATAGAGAAAAGATCTGCATATCAAGGTCACTAGCCATTCAAAATGTTGCTGTGGTACACAAGAACCACTTTGAATTGCCTCTGTTCATGCTGCAGTTGATGACAAAGCATTAGTTATTAATTATCTTTTTTGGACAGGAGTATTTGAACGTGTAGTCTATGAAATATATTTTAAAACCTTTGTTAGCCTTAAAAGACATTTTTGTAATGAAATTAGATTCCAGGCTTGCCAGAATTGCATTTTCTGTCCTTACTGTTTCTTAATCATTATCTCTAGTGGCTCAGTCTGTTACTTAAAATGTGCACTTTGAGTACTGATGCACAGTAGATGCTATTTAAAATCTGTAGGTCTTGTACGGAAATTACATTTTCTGAGTACTTTTTGTTGGTTTCTTTTATTGGTCTTTGGTATTAGAGATGACCAGTGTGTGCTTGTCTTAAAGTTTAGCAACCTTAGGAGAACAGGCTACTGGCTGGCCAGTGTCCAGTTGAATAGCATGCTTTACCTGGGATAGCTCTGTTGAGTGAAACCTGCATGTAAAACCAGTCAACCTGCCAAAGTGATCTAAAGATTGCTGCAATAAATGTTGGTTCACTTACAGAATGCAGCTGAGAAGGGGACAACTCGATGATAAAGAGATTAGATTTCCTTTGTGTCCAGAAGACAAGTTGGAAGGGCGGTGCAGCAAAGTTACTTGACTTTGGATCCATTGTTTACTACTCAGGGGGTAAAAAGGCTAGGCCTGCTGTGAGAACTGTGCTGATAAAGATTCTTCTAAGGACAGTGAGGACTGTCATTGCAAATACTGACAGATTCATGACAAGCACATTTCAGTGCAAAGACAGAGTAGTATTCATAATCTCAGCCTTTGCCCCATGGCAGGATTGTGACAATGAGGAACAGAGTGCATTCAAGCAGCAGCTGCAGGACCTACTAGATACACTTGGACAAACTGAGTTGGTATTGATAATAGTGGATCTGAATGCAGGGTGTAATAGAGCAGGATATGAGAAATACTTGGGTCAGCATGGGTGGGGCAACAGGAATAAATGGCTTAATGATGGCCAAGATATGGGTCAGGAAGGCTGACAGAGTCACAAAAATCGCATATAAGAATGGCCAGCATGCAACGTAATTAGAATCCCTCCTAGTAAAGAAAGGGTGTCATGGTAGAATCAAAGATCGCAAAGTCATCTCCAGTGAAACTACTAGTCCCAGCATAAGACACTGGTTGTCACAATCAGTTACAAGCAGTGGTTATGGGAGGCACTAAGGTCAGCAGACACTAGGCTGAAGATCTGGAAATTAACTGGAGTAAAAGCAGGAGCTCAAGAAAAGACCCAGTGCCCTAATACCTTGAGAAAAAGAGAAAATAAGTTGAGTCAAAGAAGAATGGCAGTTTATGAAAACTATACATGTGAAGACAATAAAACAAATACGCAGGTAGGCCAGGTGTGGAAATGAGATACCTAATAAAAGCTGATGGTGGATTGCACCCTCCAAACTTGTCACAAACCTAGCCTCCAACCCCCCCCCCCCCCCCGATATCCAAAGAACAGGTCATTAAAGCCTTGTGTAAGGCAAAGAACACAGCCCCTGTGAGACCAGATGGCATCCCAGGTTCTCTTTTAAACAAACTAGAACATGAACTAGCATCACCATTAACTATCCTATTCAATCACTGCCTAAACACAGGCTTTGTTCCTGCAGAATGAAGAACAGCAACTGTTATTCTCCTCCACAAAGGTGGCTCAGCAGCAGACCCAGGGAATTATAGACCCTTAAGTCTGACTAGCCTCATTTGTAAAGCCATGGAACATATAATGGACCTCATAAATAAAGACAGAGGCAGCCTCCAAACCCTGGATCTGACCCAATATAGCTTTGTCAAAGGCAGATCCTGACTGTTAATCCTGGTGGATTTCTTTGAAAATGTGACCAGGGTGACTGACAAGGGCAAATCTGTACACACAGCATGCCTCGACTTGGCAAAGATGTTTGACTCAATCCCACACTCAGGCATTACTGATAAACTTAGTAAACTTAATGTAAACCACTTTGTTGTATGATGGGTTGCCAACTGGCTCACACACTGTCAAAGTGGGTGACTCCACATCAACCAACAGACCTGTCACCAGTGCGGTGCCACAAGGGTCAGTCCTAGGCCCCCTATTGTTTGGTAGATACTTCTCAGAAGTTCAGGCCAAAATTAAGGGGCTGTAGCTGACCAAGTTTGTGGATGACCGCAAACTGGGTGCAATAATCGAGTCCCCAAATGATGTCAGTATACTGCAGGAGGGTCTTATGCACACCAATGACTGATGTCTTAGTCACAGTCTCAAAATGAATGCAAAGAAATGCATCATCATTCTCTTTGGTAAAAGCAATGTCCCTTCACACTATCAAATTAACAATACCTATGGAAGTGGTAAGAGATTTGGGATCACAAGTAGACTATGACCTTTACTTTGACAACCATGTGTCTACTCCAGTAAGGAAGGCTTGCTATATAGCCCACTTGATTAGCAAAGGTATCACGTCTAGAGCAAAGGAGGTTATAACCCCTCTATACTCGTCACTAATCAGCCCCATAATTGATTATAATTCACCTTTCAACATGTACTGTACAAAGCACTTGCAGCAATTGAAGACCTCAGAGGTTTCTAAGAAGATCAAGGGACTCCAGCATGTGCCTTCCACAGACTGACTAAAGTCCCTGTCACTATACTCAGTATTGTATAGACTTCTTAGAGGAGACTTATGCCTGGCTTGCAGAGCAATCTCCGACCCAAACTTAATGAATTTGCTGCACATCCATAAATCAAACAGGACTAGAACTACCCATTCCAGGGACCTAAATATGTCCTGCGACTTGAATATGATGTGCTGGAGGGACAGATTTGTGTCCCAGGGACTGCCACATCTTTGGAATAGGCTGCCAATTCATATGAAGCAGAACACCTCCATGACACCATTCAGAAGGAACCTGAATGAGTGAATGGGGCACTGTAAAGTCTTACCAGGGTTAGTGGCCACAACCCTCCTGGACATGGGCAGTCATTAATAAAGACAATCCTGGGTATTGACTAGGGTATCTATGGTATTATATTGAGATTAAATGGCTAGGCTTGAAATGACCTCAGGTCAATAGTCTAGCCTCCTATGATCCTATGATTGCAAAAATCTAGGAAGCTTTCAGAAGAAAGGAATGCAGGAAGACATAGGAGATATAAAAGACAGACCAAGCTAAGAAGGAGTACTGGTTGTCTCACAAGTTGCAGTGGCAAAGAAAAACTTTACCAACTCCTGGAAAGTGACTCATCAGATGGCACAAAGAAATTCTTGTCAGGTTGTAAAGCAAAGAGCAAAAGATAAAGGAGTTAGTATCAGAAACCCTTCATAAGGAATGTCAGCATTAATGATTACTAGTTCAGAGGACATGAAAGGCAGATGAAAGGAGCACTTCCAGCAGTTCCTGAATGAAAAAAAAAACAAAAAACAAAGAAGGTGTTCTACTGCATATGCAGCTTGCAGTGCAGGAGGAAGAAGATCCCACTGTAAAAGAAGCAAGTACAGTGCTAAGGAAAACAAAGTCAGAGCAAGCAGCAGGCTCACATAAAGTCACACCAGAAAGGATCCAGATGTTGGCCGGGCTAGGGTTTTTGAGGTATTCATCATGATGTGGAAAAAAAGGCGTATCCCAAATGACTAGATAATAAGCATGGATTATTGGATTGTGGTACATGCATTTGGAGGCTGCTGTTCTAGCTACGTTCCCATCACTGCTTCCTGGACGTGTGCCGGTGGTGTTTATTTGGTCTACATTTTCATTTTTTGACATTTACTAATAAGCATGCTAGTGCCAATGTACAAAGATAAAGGGGATGTTCACAGCTCTGGGTAGTAAGGAGGTATCACACACCTGTCACACTGCGTGAAAGTGCTGGACAGTGTGACTGGTAAATGAATAGACAGATAACAGTAGAAGATGGGATGGAAAATGAGCAGCGTGGATTCAGATCAGGAAGCAACACAATAGGGAGGCTGTTTGTAGTCAGACAGATAGTGAAGATGAAGATGAAGATGAGGAGAGAGCTTAACTTGAACATTCCTTGACGTGGAAAAAAATATATGATAAGAACCATAAAAATCTGATTTGGGTAGTCCTGCAATGGATCAAAGTCCGGAAAACTTTGGTAGAATTGGTGCAGGCTTTGTACGAGGAACAGTGATACAAGTATGACTAGTGTTCGGACTCACAGAGTAGTTTACAGTGGGAGTGAGTGTACATTAGGGTCAGCGTGATGCCTATTGCTGATCATACTGTTGATGGACTACATTAATAAACAGATTGGAAGAGACAGATCAACAAAGCTGCTATTTGCAGATGATGTAACACTGCAAGCAAACACTGAATAGGAACTTCAGCAAATGATAGGAGACTGGAATGCAAAACTGAAGGCACATGGGATAAAACTGAGTCTGACGACAGATGTCATGGCAGCAAATGGGGAAATCAGAAAAAAATTAAAACTGAAATAGAAGGCAAAATAATATCACAGGTTAACAGCTTCAGGTGTAAGGGAGGGGAGGTTGAGGAAAACAGAAGTCTGAAAGAGGAGGTCATTCCTAGAATCTAAGGTGCTGCGGCTAACAGGCACAATGAGTTAGGTGTAGTGTATGACAGGAGAATGCCAAAGAACCTGAAAAGTAAAGTGGTGCAATCAGTACTTCTTTGTGGCACAGCAGTCTGGACAGTAAAAGCAGAATAGCTGAAGAAGCTTTAGATGATAGAGATGATTTTGGAGAGACAAGAAAAAGGCAAGAAGAGATGAGGATACCCCGCCAAGAGATGGATTGATTGCTTGAGATCAAACCTGTGGCAGTCAGGCATGATAAATAAAGTAGGTAGCAGAGTTTCATGGAATTGAGAGAGGAGTTCACAGTTGATGTCTCAGTCCAATCCCACGTAGAAACATGTTTTTGATGACAGCAATGATGGTACTACCGATTTTAATCTTCAATCAGTTTGTTAGTTGCAGTTTTGGATATCCACGTTTTTGTCCTGACTTGAAAAATTATATACATAGAACAAGTCTTTCTTGGTTGTGAATGTTTGCTTACATTGTTTATGTAGTGTAGTAATTGTGTTCAAAGTGCTTGTTTGCAAAGATGAAGCTCCACAGACAAAGCAAAACTGGAATATTGAATCCCAGTTTAAAAGACCTGCAGAAGATTCACTCTTAAAATAATAGAAGAGTGATGACTATATTCTCATAGAAAAGGAAGGGTTCAGATGTTAGATATTGTTCAACCTTTTTATGTGTTTTGAGTTATTGACCTTTTTTGTGTATTTTAAGTTGTTCATCTTTTTGTGTGTTTCAAATGTGAGATATTAGAAGACCTTTAGGCTGACAAAAGGAGGAACTCCAGTGTAACTGAGATAAATGAGAAAAATACAGCTGGAATACTGAATCCAAGTTCATAGGAGCTTCAGACGAGTTCGACATGAAAAATGCAAGAGTGATGACTATATTTCCATAGAAAGGGAAGGGAACAGATCAAGTGTGAGATAATGTAAGAGCTGAGAAAAGAGGGTGCTGCAGTGAAACAGAGCTAACCATTAAGGTGGAATGGAACAGTAGGTGACAGCTGGTGGAATAGTAGACTCTTGTAGATAAAAGGGAAATAAACATAGTCTTAAAACTACTGAGAGGGTTTTATAAACAGAAGTGGGCTATGGGAGAATATAACCAAGTCAGAAAGAAAAGCAACTAGGCAGCTATGGAGAAACAAGACTAGGACAAAAAGAGACCTAGCTAATGGAATAAAACAGGGAAAATAACTTTTTCAGATACATTTGGAAAAGAGGATGGGAGGAACATAATAAATTAAGAATACTAAATGGTGCTAGGAACAGTAGGAACAGGCAGAGATTTGCTTTGCATTTTCATATCTGTTTTATGAAGGAAAAGGAGTGGTGAATGAGGTAACATATGCCAGATGGAGAAATAAGTAACAGCAGGGTACCAAAGAAACTCCTTACCTGAAGGGAAGATGGAACTTGGGACTTCATGATTCAGGACTTCATGAGTTTCCTGCCAAGATCCTCATAAAAATTTGTCAGTGTAGTTGTAGACTCTTAAGGAAAATCTACTCAGTAGATCGATCAGACACATGCATGCAATGACTTTCTTATGAGTGGTCTTATTTCATGTGATTTGTACAGGTTTTTTCTTGCTGAACAACCACATCTTCCTGTGATTTATGGCTTGACAAAAATACATAAAGATCCTGTAAGGCTGCCCATGAGATCTATAGTTTCAGGTCGTAGTTGGCTTACGGAACTGTTATCTGTTTAGATTGAGAAGATGCTTAAACCTATGCTTGATAAGGTACCCTTAGTTCTTAAAGATACTAAGCATTTTCTGCAAACACTATTTGAGTGTGTACAAGATTTTAATGAAGTCTCTGATTACTTACTGATCACCGTGGATGTATGTTCTTTTACTGTCATACTGAATGAAACAGGGGTTGACTATGCCAGAATGTTTCTCTCTAGGAATAGTAATTATTCTAATAGTCAGATTAGTTTGATTTGTTTGTTACTTGAATTAATTGTAGAGAATAATGTTTTTATATTTGAAGATAATCTTTATCTAGAGAAACATGGGGTGGCCCTAGGCACAGTATGTGCCAATAGCTATGCCAACATGGAGTTGGCATAATGGGAGATGACCAAAGTTTTGAGAGATAATGAGTTTATTGAGCATATTCATTTCTGTAAGCGATTTGTTGACAATGTTTTTCTGTTGTAGGCAGGACTTATTTCATTATTGCATGAATCTGTATGCTGTCTTGAGAGTACTACAATTTTTTTTAAACTTTACACTAAAATGTACTTCTGTTAGTATTGATTTTTTTGGATGTAACTATTAATAAGACTGGAGATGGTTGTATTAGGACTAGCACATAAGAAATCATGTAAAAATAATAATTTACTACATCGATGTAGCATGCACCCTGGTTATGTTTATAAGAGTATGGTAAAGGGTCAAGGCACGAGAACGTCTAGGATAAATAATGATGATGGTTGTTTGCAGCGAGAGTTTCGAAGTTTATGTAATCATTTTACTAGTGGAGGTTATTATGTAAGTGATGCTAGGGAAACCATTAAAGAGGTATACCGTGCTAGAAATGGTAGGGCAAGACCATACCGTTCATCTAGTAATGACATGAGTGATGTGTGTGCACGTGTACCTGTCACAGAATCCAGTGTCACTACAATCCCTCTTAATTATTCTAGTGATATAACGCTAGTTTGTGACATGATTAAGAAGAACTGGCCTATTTTAATGGCCGATGAAACAATTACATGGGATGTGGGTGCTCAATCTAAGTTTTGTTTTAAAAATAATAAATTGCTTAAGCGACAGCTCTGTTACAAACAGGATGAGACTACCACTAAGTTATCTGAACATATAGGCACATATCCTTGCCATTCTTGTAATGCTTGCAGATATATTTGTTCTATAAAACACTTTGTCCACCTGGACACAGGTGCCTTTTAGACACCTACGTTGTTTGCTAATTGCAATAGTGCAGACTTAGTCTATTTGGCTTCTTGCACTGCCTGTTCATGTTTTTATATAGGAAAAAAACAAATTGATTGTTAAAAGTACATATTTTAGAACATGGATATTATATAAACAGCTAATGCTTTACCCAAGCATGTCAGTCTTTATGGTGGTTCACATTCATTTTACTTTTTGGTGCTGCAACTTATTGCCATTGATTTGAGAGGGGGCACTCTTGTAAATAAGACAGAATATGCTCAAATGAAATGGATCATTACTATGCCAGCTGATAAGAAATCCGGTTTAAATGAGGTTGCAACTTTAAAACTGGCATTGAAGTCATGTGGTTTGTTTATTGAGTTATCAGTTGTTATATATATATTGGGTTGTGATTTACTGTATTTTATTGTCTATTAAAGCTCAGCGGGCATGAAAGCTCTTACAGTTATTAATGTTTTATTGTTTTTAAGCCATATTGGCTAGCCATTTCATTTTTGTTGGTTAAGTGGTTTTGTTTGGACTTGCCTTCATCCATTTTATTGCTTTTTGCATTTATCACTTTGTCAGAAATGTTTGTATAGAAAATGGTTGTAACTAAGGGAATGATTCTTTTGAGATGGGATATGGGATCTGAATTACCCAGACAAAAAAGAAGCAATTATTAGAAAATGTAAATCATAATCTAAAATAACTGTAACTAAAGTACTGAATATTGCAAATGAAAGAAAATAACTCGATATGGGAGCTACAGTAAAGGGAAGGAGCAAACTACATAGAAATAGGGTTACCACCTGTCCATTTTTATACAGGCCAATCCCTGTTTGGGCAGTTGTATCCTACAACACAAAATGATAAATGTCTTAAGATTTGAGGGTAAAACATATTTCCTAAGGTTTTGTTAACAGTCTTGTACAAGATATATACTATATATATATGTGTGTGTGTGTGTGTGTGTGTGTGTGTGTGTGTGTGTGTGTGTGTGTGTGTGTGTGTGTCTGTGTGTATATATATATATATATATATATATATATATATATATATATATATATATTTTTTTTTTTGAAATGGCTTAATCCGATACAACACAACAGAAACAGTTCAAATTATGAAAAAGTAAGCTTTTATTTTGGAGATAAAGTGAAGTCCAGTCCTTTGCACTGATGGGGGTATGGTTTGTATTACAAAATGTCACATTTCTATAACAAATGTTACTACTTTGGGCATCTGAAAAGGTGGCAACCTTACATAGAAATGAAAAAAAGATGGTAGGGAGCATAACCAGTTCAAGATCTGCATGCATAGGACAGGTCTGTGGCCTGGCCACATGGCATGCACATCTACATTTGTATCTACATTTCCCAGGTGTGAGTGAAGCAGCACATCTTACAGTTGGAAAGGCCAAAGAAAATGTCATCTGTCTGTAGAGGTCTGTATAGGACTGCTGTTAGGCAATATATCAGTTAAACCTTTTGAAGCCTAGCTACTGCAGTCAAACTGGTATGTCCATCTGTTTACTCCCCCCAAGTCCATATGTGGTAGGGGTTGTTCTTGATGCAAATTTGCATTTACTAATATTATAAATGACAAGAAACTATCTTAACTTGCAACATTTACTGTATATACTGTTGATAATCAATATCTTGTTATTGTATTAAAGCCAACATCCTGTAATATTGTTTACTATTGCTGCAACTGTGTATCTTTATTTATCATGTACATGATGTGGAACTTTTCTTCCCGGGCATCTGCTGAAAAAGGACCTGCATCCCGTCGGAATTTCCAAGTAAACAAATATAAATAAATAAATACATTTTCCAAGGCATTTGTCTGAATTAGTTTTGAAGATGGTGATTGACATGCTTTGCTTTACAGAAAATAAGAATTTGTGCCAGAGGTGGTGGATTCTTTCAGAGAAATACCTGTCATGGCAACAAGTCCTGTTTATGTTGCAATGTAGATGTATATCCATTGAGCTTGTATTAGTGCCACTACCATTCTTGTGGATACATAGTAGTCTAAGCAGAACTGGATCTTCTACAGCTTGCAGTCTAGGCATAGATTACCATATACGAGTCTTTAGGAAATAGAAAAGAGATAGAGAATGTTTAGGTGCTCTCGATAACATAAGGAGATCATTCCTGTTATTGTTTTGGTAACGAACCCCTAGAGTTTTTCAGGTTGAGCTAATTGCTTAGAGGAATAGATACCAGAGGATGCAGTTTATTCTAGTACAGCTGTGATAAGGTACAAGTTGATAAGAATGATGACCACTTTTGACTGAGAACAGCTGGTAAGGTATATGGCCTTCATACTTACAAGGGATAACGCATAGTCAAAGCACAGTTTTTACCCATAAAGATGCCTAGGTCTTTAATGATAATACCTGTTTTAACAGATGTGCCATTTATTTATTTATTTTACATTTGTTGACCGGGATAGTCCGACTGGATACATGTCCATTTTCAGTGGAGGCCCAGGGAGAAAAGCTCCAAGATAATACACATTGAACATTTAGTAAATGCTAGTTTCAAGCAGATTACAGTCATAAGCAATACCAGCATTTAGCACATTTAGTACTTATTATAAAACACTTTACAAAACATAACATTATTTTCAAAGTTAAACATACATAACATTACATTCAGGTTTAAGACACACTGAGGGGCAATTATACAATTGACCCTTCCTGAAATGGAGTGGTAGATAAAAGTTAGAAGTAGTTGAAGGTAAGGCACCTAAGAAATAGAGAGGTCACTAGTTGGGGTTAGTGCAAGGATATAACCAATGAGTTTTGAAGTATTTCTTGAGTTTGTTTTTGAATTGAGTTAGTGAGGGTTCTAGGGTCAAGTCAGCCGGGCGTCTGTTCCATATTTTTCCAACAGAGTTGGCAAACAGAGAGTCCCCAGCTGAGTAGTTGGATTTGTTTGTTTGAACTAGGAGTCTAGTGGATGATTGCAGTGGCCAGGTGCTGGTTTTGAGGCTGATGATATTTTTAAGTGGAGGTGTATTTTCTGGTTGGTAAAGGACTTTATGTGCCACTATTAGCTGGTTGAACTACAGTAGGCTTGGCAGTTCAAGCCATCCTAAGCGATTTAGGTTGTGACAGTGGTGTGTCCAGTAGGCTGTGCCAGTAGCAAATCTGACAATGTGGTTATAGCAGGATGATAGTTTATTAAGATCCATTTTGTTTTAAGTTGGAGAATAGAGGTGAGGCATAGAGAAGAGTTGATAGCAGATGGGAATGGGCAATTGTAGTTCTAGCAAGTGGGGTAAGGAAAGGATTGATTCTGTAAAGAGAGCCAAGTTTTTTATTAATGGTTTTGATAGCTTGATTGATATGCGCATCAAACTTCAGGTTGTTATCAACTATGACACCCAGTAGTTTAGTTTAGCTTCTGGGGAGATGAAAGTGCCATTGTTAGCAGTTATGTTGAAGGCTGGCAGGGGGGTCCTGCATGTAGGGGAGAAGAGGAGCTACTTAGCTTTGTTGGGGTTTAGGATTAGATGTTGACTGGAGAGCCATTTTCCACTGTATTGAAGATAATTTGGGTTAATGTGAATAAAGTAGCTGGTGAGGTGTCAGAACAAATCAAGGTGAAGTCATCCGCATATTGAATGCAGGTAGCATCTGGGATGAATGAATGAAGGTCGTTGATAAAGATGGAGAAAAGAAGGTGTCCTAGTATCGAGCCCTGGGGTACTCCTAATGTGATTTACATGAGAGATGTTGCTTCCCAAAGTATGTGATACTCCATACTTCATTTTTTATGGCATTCAGCTGTAGACCATGATCCTGACATCATGTATTTGTCCAGGTTAGGCCTCTTCAGGGATCTGAGCATCTATAGGGGGAGATGGTGATGGGGCCACACTTGCAATCATCTGTGAACCTGTGAACTTGATCAGTCAGAGACCTTTAATATCAGGTTTGACATCAGAGAAATAGATTCCAAATAGAAGTGATTCCAAACCAGAACACTGAGATACACCACTGATGACAAGTATGTTAGCGGATAGAACTCCATCAGCTGTAATGCATTGGTGTCTGTTAGTGAACCTGTTGCAATTTCAATGGGATACCTAAGGATCTACGCTGAGATTTATATTCTGTTCAACCAGTCTGTTGTTGATCCAGCAGTGTGGGATATCATACCCAAAGCCTTAGTTAAATTGAGGTAAGATGTGTACATGGAGTTGCCCTCATTTAGTGCTTGTGTGACATTTTTAAATAAATCCTCTAGGTTTATTAGGCACAATATATGTTTTGGAAAGTTATTGGCCAGTGTCTCGAGGTTGTATGTTCAGTATATCCCTGTTTATGAGGTCCATGATGATATGTTCACCTTGCAAATGATGTTAGTGAGGATACTAGAGCTATATTTGGCAGGGTCTGGATGAGGAATTACCACAGTTATTCTCCATGCTTCTGGTACATATCCAGTGGGGAGAGACTGTGGTTGAATACTTTAATGAGGTGGTCTACTAGACGGTCTTTCATACTGACTAGAAGATGACCCAGTATGTTATCTAGAGCCATAGATCTGGTGCTTTTGATAATGGAGAGTGCTTTTACTATTTTTAGAAGTAAATACTGAGGGAGTGTATGGCCTGATTACTGTGCATTATGAAGTTTGGAGAAGACGGGGAGAATTTGTCACTAAATTTACTTGCAAGGATGTCAGCTACATCCCCAGGATTGTATTGGATGATGCCCTTAGAGATAAGCTCATTGCAATGCTTAGCATTATTTCTGAGGTTCTTTGAGAATTAAAGAATGTCCTGTGGTTATCCTGTGCTGGCAACATTTTGTAGTATGGAATTAGCTGTGTATGATTTGATTTTTCTCTTGATTTCCTTAAGTATTTTGAGGGTAATTACAGAATACTAAATTTTAGTTCTATTCTTTTTAGCTATGAGCGCTTTTCCTTTTATTGCACAATTTGTTTATAGATGAATTCTACAGAAGGGGTGGTTTCTAAACTTGAGTTTGTATTTATGGTCTGTTAGGAGTATCAGCCTCTGTAAGAGTTGAGATTGGAGTATAAAATTGTGTATATGTGGTGGTATTTGAATCATGTCACTACATCAGCACCTGTTCTCCAACAACAAAAACTCCAAAAATGTTTCTGTGAAAGCATTTCCAGTGAAACTCGGGGAAATACTTTATTTGTGTGTGGGGGGAGGGGGGATAGGTCACACAATAGTGTGCAAAAGGGAGTTCTACACTTTTAGTGAAATTGCTTTCGCAAAGCATTTTTGCTGAAATTTCTACTGAACTACTGATTTTCTCCTATGATATTTTCTGTAGGATCATCAGGGTGTTTAGGACTGCTAAACTATTTCAAGTCATAATCAAGAACAGGAAATTTGGCCTTGGAGTAGTCTCTATAGATGGGTGGGTTGTTCTGTGAATAAAGCATCCCACTAATTTGATCTGACAAGTGAGTTTATGACAGTGACAGAAGAGCAGGCAGAGGATGTGCTGGTGGGGATAAGATCAGGTATATCAGTGCCTTTAGTGGAGAGGGTACTAGTTGAATGAGAGACTTGGTATTAATAAAGTCAGGAAAATGTTGAGCTTATTTGGTTGTAATGGTATAAGTATGCTCATTTATGGAGGGGTAGTCAACGCCCAATAGAAAGATACTGTTTGGATTAATGGAGAGAGGCTTTAAATATATTTTTCATTATTTACTGTGCCATGCACGAGATTCTGTAATTGACCTGAATGTTTATAGATATTAAAATATAAAGGAGTTCAAGGTCATTTTCCTGGCCAAATTATCCTAGACATGATGTTTTTTCAAATAAAGGCAAACATGTCATGGGTTTCTGATGTCTACACTTGCAAGCCTAAGTGAGCGCTAGGTAGGACAGCCAGATAAATAGAGTGTGTTGTCATTGCGCTGTAACAATGTTTCAGTACCAACACAGACATCTACATTTTCCAGAACTGATAAATCTTTAAGTGTGGGCATTTTTGTCTCTAGATTCATGGCGTAGAACAGTGTTATACTGATATTTGTCAAATATGAACTTAACTTAATTTACTAGGCAGATCACTTGAGAAAAATTATTATTCCTGAAAAAGGCACTATGGGCGCAGAGTTTGTCTTAGCCAGTATGCTGAAGCCTAGAGGAGACAGGTTCAGGCCATTTCTGACAAAACAGGTGGTTCTTTCTTTTATCACCCAAAAGGCTGATACATATTGCGCCCCTTCATAATGACACTAATATAACTATTAGTTATTACCTTCAGTCTCCTTTTGTTGTATAGTAACATCCTTCTTGGAAAAGGCAGGATACTGCTAAAAGCTAGCTTCTTCCAGCCTTAAAGACTTACTCAGAGAGCTTCCTCATGTCTCCTTTCATGTAATCTAATAAGGTGTATCAAAACTCATTCATACCCACATTAGTAATGACTGTCATATTCATACATGGGGTGAGCAGACTTGAGTGCCCTGGTGAAATGGCAGATTTTAGCACATGAAAGGGATCATACTGTTACCCTAACTTCAGCCTTCTGAGTAGTGCATCTGTGTTATACTCTATGCAGTCACCTATAACAGTGCAATATAGTGGTTAGTGGACTGCTGTTATAACAAGTACAATACAGTGGTGAAGGGACTGCCTTTGTAGCCTAAAAGGCTTGTCCATAGCACTGTGGTGTCTCTTTTTTGTGTTAGTGGTGGAAGAAACTACGCATCATATGGATGATATTGTGTTGCTGAAGTTTATGGTTTTCAAAGTGATTTTTAATCACCTCACACAAGAAGGTGCTAAAGGCTGGCAAAAGATGCAATAGAAACTAAGGACCACATTTGATCTATAAATGCCAGGTGGTGTATGTTATATGATAATATGGAATTTGATTACCATTTGTCTATCTCATAGAGAGGCGGGGCTGTATAATATTATAAAGGTGCAGTAATACAGTGCAGCACAATATAATATAGCACAGTAGAGTAACTGTGCAGTTTTATAAGGGGGCAGTCACAAGATTCTATGAAGCTGGTAATACAATAAGCAAGATGTTATAAGAGACATTGGGTACAACAGATACATGTGTCACAACACTACTCAGGGCATCAACAGCAGGCTTGAATACCACAGTTCTTATGCAAAAATTGTGAAGTAAAACAGCAACGTGTGTGATACCAGTTCAGTAAGAATACAGTATAATAGGGCAGTAAGTGGAGAGTCACAGTAGTCATACAGTTCAGCAGCACAGTAAACTGTCAGCCATGGGTGAAAAATACACAACAGAGAATGGCAGTCAGTAATGCTAATTCCAGTGTCACTGGTAGATGGAAAGTCCCATAAACTGCCATCCCATGAAACCTGGTATAGGCATGTACTAAGATGTAGTAATGCAAGGAATAAGGGTTTGGAGAAACAAGACAGCTACCAAGATGACTGCTTGATGCTGTCATATGCAGTCTGGTACTGTGTTGTGTATTCTGCAAATTTGCTGTGGGGAGCTGCATTATACAGCTCCAGAGATTGAACTGTGCAGTAGATGTGTGGACCAAATGGTACATAGGAGTAGGCATCAGAATTTACAAAATAATTGCACTTTGCTTCATTACCCATTCATTTATTCTGTTTACATCCAGGGCTTTGTTTTCAGTGACATCACTGTCCTACCATGTTGTACAAACATATTGGATAAATCATATGCCTTCATAATGGTACATCTACAGAGCAGCTGTACTTCAGCAACAGTGTCAGAATCTTATTTGGGTTTAGCTTCTTGCAGTCAGTAGGTTGCATTGTCTTTGTGTATATGTTGTTTTCATACAGAAGTGTTGTGTCATATAACCTACATGTGTGTTTATGTGTCTGTAGGTGTTTGGGGGATGACTTACACCTGCAGGTAACAGACTGTAGCCTTGCTGGCTGTGGTTATTACCACAGTATGAATAGGTCAGGAACGTCTGCTTTGTTTATTTATTTACTTATTTTTATTTGCAGTTTGATTACCGAGGAAGTCCACTGGGCTGAACTGACCCATTTTCAGTGGAGGCTCGGTGAGAAAAGCTCCAAGATGCATTATACAATTTAGATGCAAATGATAGTTAATATTAAAGATCTTATGTAGAATAGTTACTCATAAATGCATTCAATATCATGCATAGTTAACAAATTCATTAAGCTTGATGGTAGGGATCACACAATTTCATTTGAGGAAAATAGATATGAGTTAGGTGTGGAAACAGTTTACATACAAACCTTTTAAGAAAATGTAAATACGCTTTACATACACACATCAACAGTAGAATGCTATTTCCAATATTTACAAGGTTGGGCTGTGTGAGGGTAGCTGTAGGAGGTGAAAGCTTATTGAGAATCTATAGAAATTGAGAGCATAAATAGGCTCATAGGAAGATAACTATGAGAGTTGTAGAGCTTGGAAACCAGAGCGGGAACCCCCTTGGTATTAGGCTGGGTGAAGGCAGGTACATTTCCATTTAGTGGACAGGTGTTTAAATAGTTGGGTTTTGAAGTTTTCTGAGTTTGGTATGGTTCTTAGTGTGGGGGGAAGGAAATTCCATTTTTTGCCTAGTGAGAAAGATAAGAGAAGTTGGCCAGCAGGACGTTTAGGTTTATGGATAGTAATTAAGTTCTGATTTTCAGATCTGCAAGCTCTTTTGGGTGTATAAGAGGGGAGGATATTAGTTAGAGTGGGACATTTTGTTGGGTGAAATATGAGTCTATGTGCAGTAGTGAGCTGGAGATAGTCTAGGTAGTTTGGGAGTTCAAGCCAATTCAGGGATTGTAGGGTTAGGCAGTGATGGGTGGTATTTTTAGATTTAGAGGCAAATTTAGAGATTTTGTTGTAGCAGTTTTCTAGTTTAGAGGTGATAGAGGATGACAGGTTGGTTAGGAGAGGGGCTCTGTATAATAAGGAAGGAAGAAGATAAGTTGAGGCCAGAGTTTGCCTGGTAGAGTTGGAGAGAAAGTGATTATTACTATACAGCATACCTAGCTTTTGGTGGGTTTTCTTAATATTTTGTTGAATATGAATATCAAACTTGAGGAGTTCATCTACAGTAATGCCAAGTAGTTTGACGGAGGGGACTACTTCTATAGGTGAGTTGGTTTGACTATAGACTTTGAAGTTGTTTTTATCATAGGAGAGAGTCTTTGTGGGAGGGAATAGTAGAATCTTTGATTTATTTGCATTGAGAGAGAGGTGGTTTTGGCGCATCCAGTTTTCAGTTGTTGAGAAGGCAGTATGAGTTTTAGTCAGCAATTCGGAGAGGTTTGATGAAGAGCAGACTAAGGTTGAATCATCTGCATATTGAATGATTTTAGCATCAGGAATAGCAGTTTGAAAGTTATTGATGAAGATGTTAAAAAGCATTGACCCAAGGATGGATCCCTGTGGTACCCCGGTTGGGGTAGTTAGGAAGAAAGAGATGGAGTTTTTCCATTTGACTGCCTGTGATCTGTCTGATAGATAGCTGGAGAACCAGGATAAAGCATTATGTGAGAGATTAACGTTTGAGAGATGACAGAGAAGGTTCTTGTGGAAAACAGTATCAAAGGCTTTAGACAGATCGAGTAAAACAGTAGAAATTAAGTGGCCTGAATCTTGGGCTTGATTGACAGTTTCTAGGAAAGAGAGTAAAGCAGTTATTGTGCTATGGCCTGGGCGGAAGCCATGCTGGGTAGGAGTGAGAATATTGTTTTGGGTCAGGAAAGGCATAAGTTGGAGGTGGATGCATTTTTCTAGGATTTTGGAGATTGGTGAGAGCAAAGCAATGAGGTGAAAGTTTGAGATGCTGGTATTTTTGCTTCGTTTATAAAGACGAAGAATATAAGCTGAGCGCCAGAGTTGGGGATGTATAATTCTTTTATGGATTGGTTGATAATGATGCTGACTGGGAGTGCAATGCCATTAGTAGCACATTTTAGGAAGGAAGAGGGAATATTGTTGGGAGCGTTAGAGCAAGGTTTAAGTTTGGACAAAAGTTTTTTTATAAAGTTAGTGGAGATGGGTTTGAGTTCAAACAGATGAGGTGAGTTAGAAGGGGGAGAGTGTAGAGCAGTTGGGTTATTATTGGGAAATGTCTTGGTGAGGGTAGTAATAGTGTCTATGAAAAATGAGTTAAATTCAGAGCCTAGTTCAAGATCAGATTTACTTGGGTCAGGACTGGGATTATTCTTGGAGCCTGGATTGAGGAGTGAGTTTACTGAGTTCCAGAATTTTTGGGGGTTTTTATTGTTATTGGACTGAACTTTGATATAGTAAGATTTTTTTGTCCTTGGTGATTAGTCATTTTGCATGGTTGCGGAGCTGTTTATATTGGAGTAAGGTATTGTCCAGTTTATTGTTTTGGTAAAGCTTCCATAATTTGTCTCTGTTGTGCATAATCTGTTTTGTCTCTTTGGATAGCCAAGGAGCAGTTTTAGTTTTTATCCTTTTGTTTCTTAGTGGGGCTAGTGAGTTTAAAGTATCAAGGAAGACAGAGCTGAAGTATTCTATAGCCTTGTTAAGAGGAAGGATGTTTAGAATTTGCCAGTTCATTTGTTTGAAAGTATTTGAGAAAGTAGTTGGGTTGAAGCTACTGAGGTTACAAGTTTGAATGTACTGATGCTGGTGTGGGGAGGAACTAGTTGAGCGATGCATGAAGGCTGGGAGGTGGTCATGAAATGTGTCAGGAATTGTGCCAGAATTGGTTATTTTATTTGGATCTGAGACTAGGATCCAATCTATAGTGGATCCAGGAATGTTTATTTTGTTAGGTCGAGTGATGGAGAGGATTATTTGAGTGAAGTTATAGAGATTAATGGATAGGGAGGGAGAGGGGAAATTGATTTTATTCCAATCAATATTCACATCACCAAGGATATAAGTTTCATAATTAATTTCAGTAGAGGCCCATAGTAGAATATGTTCGAGTGTAGAGATATTGTTACCAGGTTGAGATATATAGGGCAATGATGCAGATACTTTTATGTTTATTTAATTTTAGAATTCCAGCAGTTAGTTCAGTGTTCTGGAATTGAGGAATTGGAATTTGGAGCGGAATTAAGGTAAGAAGGTTGGAGTAGACTAGGGAGTACCTCCACATTTTTTATTTAGTCGGTCATTTCTGAGACAATGAAATCCTGCTGGCAGAAACTCAGAGTCAGACATAAAGGCCTTGAGCCAGGTTTCAGAGATGGCTAAGATATCTGGTTGGTTATGGCTTAACTAAGCTTGAAAATTGGTGTACTTTGTTGTTTAGACTTTCTGCATTAATTGTAAAAATCTTTAGGGTGTTGAGATAGGAGGAACAGGGTAAGGGATGAGTGTTGTTAATAAAGGATGTAGGACCAGGGTTAGGATGGATATCACCAGCTTGGACTAGGTTGTTGAAGGAGATATCCTTTAGCCATATTGGTCTGCCAGGCATGAATTTTGGTAGATTGTAGATTGGAGCAGATGACAGTATCTTGACTTTAGAGGAGAAGAGTTTAGGGTGGAATAGATGCAGAGGGTTGGGCTGAATGAGAGAAGAGGAGATAGAATGGAAATGGGAGTAAGAGTGAGGGGGAAGTTGGGATTGTATGGTAGTTGTCTTTGTAGGTGGTATTGGACAAGCATAGGTGGAATATGAGGTAGCATAGTATAAGGGAAGTAGGAACAGAAAGTAGAGGCTGAGGGACTGGAGGGTGTGATAACTTGAGAGCATGTTGGAGCAAAGAGAGAGTGGTATGAGTGGTTAGGAAAATAGAGAAGGCTATGAAGAAAAAAGGATTTAAAAAGTGATGGAGGTATTCTAGATATTTAAGGAAATCGGAGGGGACTGTAATTATTGGGTAGAGTACAGATTACAGAGTTTAAGAAGGATGGCTATAGGTGGGAGGAGTAATGGGAGGCCAGTATTGGGTAATTAGGCTGAGAGCGTGGGGTAAGATAGGAATAAAGCTAGGAGTACTGGGGGTGGGTGGATAATGGGGGCAGGGTAGGGGAGCAGAGTGAGCCCATAGGGCGAATGGAGCAGGAAAGAACGCTAGAGGTGAGTATGGCAGAACAAGTATCAGCAAAGAGCAGTTTAAAGGCTGTAGTTGGAAGGTATGAACTAAATATTTCCAGCAAGAAAAAGAAGGCTGCCTTTACAGAGGGTAGTTTAGCAGGGGAGAAAAGATATTTGCAGTCTAAGGATATTAACGCATAACCAACCATTTGTGAAAAAATAAAACTTGTTGGGATTATAAACAATATCTAGGATTTATATTGGTAGATGCTGCCACCTAATGGTAGAATGAGATAGCAAACAGCAGGGATAGTTGGACCAGTCTTAGGTTTAAATATATTCTAGGATAGTGATAACAGGAGGGGGAGAGGGCAAATGGTCTGCGGCAGGCTGCTAGAATGCACACACGGGAGGGCAGATTAACTCTATAGATAGTACATCAAGTCTACGTTTAATTAGTGTTAAGCAACATAAATTTGCACAGTCTTGTTGGGGGTGGTCTTCTCAGTAGTATTTTTCTAAGTACCAGGCAAGCTGGCTAATTCAGGGTGCCTTCAGGTGATGGCTGGAGTTATTCCTTTTGCGTTTAAAGCAGGGATGGATTACCCGGGGTGGATTACTGTAGAGGAGAGAGAGACAACACTGAGTTAGTTAATATTGCAGATATAGAGAGGAAGGTAGAAGGTAAGGGATGTTTAGAGAAGAAAGGAAGGTATAACAAAGCACAGTAGTAGAGAGAGGCTATGGGTAGATGAGGCTAGAGCAAGTATGTAGAGGAAGATTAGATTTAGGGGATTAACAATGGAAAGCAGCAGACATTATGCTATGAACAATACAAGTTAGGCAATACAGGCTCCATTAAATAGAACATAACATTCATTCAGTAGTTCAGCATGCTATAAGTGACCCTAGTCCATTTGAGAGGACAGGGTTATACAGCAGTAGTGCCAAATATAAGCAGCAGAAAGCAAGGAGTAAATGATAATGTAATACTATAAAATCTCTAAACAGTGCAATATATAGTGCTCAACAGACTAACACAGTAAACTACAATAGGTTCATGCTGTGCAATATCTTGTGCTGAACAGTTTTCAAAACAGTTTTCAGAACAATATAAAAGTCATATGATGCCTTTATAGAGACAAACGGAAAAGAAAAAACAGCTGCTAAGCCAGTAATTAAGCTAAAGGCTCTAGTAGGACCATTGATCCACCTTGAAAGAGAAATAAAGGTCTTCAACGATATATGTTCATTGGTGTCCTCTTAATAGGACATCTGGAGAGCAGACTAGGCCAGCAAAGTGCAACAGTCGAGCCCTGTATACTCAGACTAAAGTAATGCAGCTGGCGACAACATAAAGAGAGACCCACTCATCCTAAAAAGCAGCTTACAGCTGCTAAGCCGGTAATTAACCTAAGCAGAGGGCAAATGACACAGTACAAAGCAAGCAGTCAAACAGTACAGTATATAGGGCAAAATGGTCCCCCAAAACCATGTAGAAGCTGTGCGGAGCCCTTATAGTTACAAATAGAAAGAAAAATGGCTGCTAAACCTGATTTTAAGTGGAAGACTTGAAGGGGGATTGTTATTCCACTTTAAGAGGCTATCCAGCATTCAGCGGTGCACTTTGGTTGGCATCCTTTTAACAGGACATCATTACACCAGGTTTCTGGTCGTGACAAACCAGCAGTATTCAATCAAGCCCCTTGTACCCATACAAAATTAATGCAGCATTACTCAGTGTAGAAAGGAGCCCCACTCATCCCAAAAGCAGCTTGCAGAGGTCAAAATCACATGTAGGTCACAGATAAATGAAGCCGTCAGCACGAGGCCAACAATAACCATACCGTTTACAGTCCTCTTTATCTATAGTGTAATATATACTCATTTGTCAGGGATGACATGCACTGAAAAATCTTAAGACTGCACTGAGAAACAAGGGATTATCATTTATTGGGGAATGTAAATTACCGAAATTGTTTTAGAATAGGAATGTGTAAGGGCTGAAAAGTGTTACTATAAAATTAACTCATTTCCTTTTCACTTTATATATATTATTCATATACCTTGCTTATCAGTGCAGTCTCAGAGGCTTTTTTTATCTGAAGGCCTCTGGCAGAGATGAGGATAACACTGACACTTCAGGATATTGTTTTGTACATCAAGGATCTCATCCATTTTGAAACATCAGTGAGATGAATGATGATAGATTGTTCTTTGGTATCACAGCTGTATCTTATCGATGTTCAGACTGTGTTTGGTAGCC